>NC_041391.1:125780757-125814548 GCF_002162155.2 Triticum dicoccoides
TAGGGTTCCCTAGGCGCATGGGCCTCTTGGGGCTGGTGCCCTTGGCCCATGTAGGCCAAGGCGCACCCCCTACAGCCCATGTGGCCCCCCGGGGCAGGTGGCCCCACCCGGTGGGCCCCCGGGACCCTTCCGGTGGTCCCGGTACAATACCGATGACCCCGAAACTTGTCCCGATGGCCAAAACAGGACTTCCTATATATAAATCTTTACCTCCGGACCATTCCGGAACTCCTCGTGATGTCCGGGATCTCATCCGGGACTCCGAACAACATTCGGTAACCACATACAAGCTTCCTTTATAACCCTAGCGTCATCGAACCTTAAGTGTGTAGACCCTACGGGTTCGGGAGACATGCAGACATGACCGAGACGTTCTCCGGTCAATAACCAACAGCGGGATCTGGATACCCATGATGGCTCCCACATGTTCCACAATGATCTCATCGGATGAACCACGATGTCAAGGACTCAATCGATCCCGTATTCAATTCCCTTTGTCTATCGGTATGTTACTTGCCTGAGATTCGATCGTCGGTATACCGATACCTTGTTCAATCTCGTTACCGGCAAGTCTCTTTACTCGTTCCGTAACACATCATCCCGTGATCAACTCCTTGGTCACATTTGCGCAAATGATGATGTCCTACCGAGTGGGCCCAGAGATACCTCTCCGTTTACACGGAGTGACAAATTCCAGTCTCGATCCGCATAAAACAATAGATACTTTCGGAGATACCTGTAGTGCACCTTTATAGTCACCCAGTTACGTTGTGACGTTTGATACACCCAAAGCACTCCTACGGTATCCAGGAGTTACACGATCTCATGGTCAAAGGAAGAGATACTTGACATTGGCAAAGCTCTAGCAAACGAACTACACGATCTTTGTGCTAGTCTTAGGATTGGGTCTTGTCCATCACATCATTCTCCTAATGATGTGATCCCGTTATCAACGACATCCAATGTCCATAGCCAGGAAACCATGACTATCTATTGATCACAACGAGCTAGTCAACTAGAGGCTCACTAGGGACATATTGTGGTCTATGTATTCACACGTGTATTACGATTTCCGGATAATACAGTTATAGCATGAATAAAAGACAATTATCATGAACAAGGAAATATAATAATAACACTTTTATTATTGCCTCTAGGGCATATTTCCAACAGTCTCCCACTTGCACTAGAGTCAATAATCTAGCTCACATTGTCATGTGATTAACACTCACAGGTCACATCGCCATGTGACTAATACCCAAGAGTTTACTAGAGTCAGTAGTCTAGTTCACATCACTATGTGATTAACACTCAATGAGTTTTATGTTTGATCATGTTGCTTGTGAGAGAGGTTTTAGTCAACGGGTCTGAACCTTTCAGATCCGTGTGTGCTTTACAAATCTCCATGTCATCTCCTAGATGCAGCTACCACGCTCTATTTGGAGCTATTCCAAACAACTGTTCTACTTGGAGCTATTCTAAATTATTGCTCCATTATATGTATCCGGTCTCTCTACTCAGAGCTATCCGGATAGGTGTTAAGCTTGCATCGACGTAACTTTTACGACAAACTCTTTTACCACCTCCATAATCGAGAAAAATTCCTTAGTCCACTAGTTACTAAGGATAACTTTGACCGCTGTCCTATGATCCATTGATGGATCACTCTTGTACCCCTTGACTGACTCATGGCAAGGCACACTTTCGGTGCGGTACACAGCACGGCATACTGTAGAGCCTACGTCTAAAGCATAGGGGACGACCTTCGTCCTTTCTCTCTATTCTGCCGTGGTCGAGCTTTAAATCTTAACTTCGTACCTTACAACTCAGGCAAGAACTCCTTCTTTGACTGGTCCATCTTGAACACCTTCAAGATCATGTCAAGGTATGTGCTCATTTGAAAGTATTATTAAGCATTTTGATCTATCCTTATAGATCTCGATGCTCAATGTTCAAGTAGCTTAATCCAGGTTTTCTATTGAAAAACACCTTTCAAATAACCCTATATGCTTTCTAGAAATTTTATATCATTTCTGATCAACATATACTCATCAGAAATTCTATAGTGCTCCCACTCACTTCTTTGGAAATACAAGTTTCTCATAAACTTTGTACAAACCCAAAATCTTTGATCATCATCAAAGCATACATTCCAACTCCGAGATGCTTACTCCAGTCCTTAGAAGGATTGCTGGAGCTTTGCATACCTTTTAGCATCCTTAGGATTGACAAAACTTTTCTGATTGTATTGCATACAACCTTTCCTTACGAAAACTAGTAAGGAAACTTGTCTTGACATCCATCTGCCAGATTTCATAAATGCAGCTAATGCTAACATGATTCCGACGGACTTTAAGCATCGCTACGGATGAGAAAAACTCATCGTAGTCAACTCCTTGAACTTGTGAAAAACTTTTCGCCACAAGTTGAGCTTCATGGATGGTGACATTACCATCCGCGTCCGTCTTCTTCTTAAAAGATCCATTTATCTCAATGGCTTGCCGATCATCGGGCAAGTCCACCAAAGTCCATGCTTTGTTCTGATATATGGATACTATCTCGGATTTTATGGCCTCGAGCCATTTATCGGAATCCGGGCCCACCATTGCTTCTCCATAGCTCGTAGGTTCATTGTTGTCCAGCAACATGACTTCCAAGACAGAATTACGTACCACTCTGATGTAGTACGTATCCTTGTCATCCCACGAGGTTTGGTAGTGACTTGATCCGAAGTTTCATGATCAAGATCACAAGCTTCCACTTCAATTGGTGTAGGTGCCACAGGAACAACTTCCTGTGCCCTGCCACACACTAGTTGAAGAGACGGTTCAATAACCTCATCAAGTCTCCACCATCCTCCCACTCAACTCTTTCGAGAGAAACCTTTCCTCGAGAAAGGACCCGATTCTAGAAACAATCCCTTATTGCTTTCGGATCTGAATTAGGAGGTATACCCAACTGTTTTGGGTTTCCTATGAAGATGCATTTTATCCGCTTTGGGTTCGAGCTTATCAACCTGAAACTTTTTCACATAAGCGTCGCAGCCCCAAACCTTTCAAGAAACGACAACTTAGGTTTCTCTAAACCATAATTCATACGGTGTCATCTCAACGGAATTACGCGGTGCCCTATTAAAATGAGTGTGGTTGTCTCTAATGCCTAACCCATGAACGATAGTGGTAATTCGATAAGAGAAATCATGGTACGCATCATATCCAATAGGGTGCAACTATGATGTTCGGACACACCATCACACTATGGTGTTCCAGGCGGTATTAATTGCGAAACAATTTCCACAATGTCTTAATTGTGTGCCAAAACTCGTAACTCAGATATTCATCTCTATGATCATATCATAGACATTTTATCCTCTTGTCACAATGATCTTCTACTTCACTCTGAAATTATTTGAACCATTCAATAATTCAGACTTGTGTTTCATCAAGTAAATATACTCAACATTTACTCGAATCATCTGTGAAGTAAGAACATAATGATATTCACTGCATGCCTCAGCACTCATTCGACTGCACACATCAAATGTGTTACTTCCAACAAGTTGCTATCTTGTTCCATCTTACTGAAAACGAGGCTTTTCAGTCATCTTGCCCATGTGGTATGATTTGCATATCTCAAGTGATTCAAAATCAAGTGAGTCCAAACGGTCCATTTGCATGGAGTTTCTTCATGCATATACACCAATAGACATGGTTCGCATGTCTCAAACTTTTCAAAAACGAGTGAGTCCAAAGATCCATCAACATGGAGCTTCTTCATGCGTTTTATACCATTATGACTTACATGGCAGTGCCACAAGTAAGTGGTACTATGATTACTATCTTATATCTTTTGGCATGAAAATGTGTATCACTACGATCGAGATTTAATAAACCATTCCTTTAGGTGCAAGAGCACTTATTCAGGTTTAATACTAATCTTGATGGTAGAGGGAGCGTGCGATGTTAGATCACATCAAACTTGGAAACACTTCCAACATATATCATCAGCTCACCTTTAGCTAGTCTCCGTTTATTCCGTAGCTTTTATTTCGAGTTACTAACACTTAGCAACCGAACCGGTATCTAATACCCTGGTGCTACTAGGAGTACTAGTAAAGTACACATTAACATAATGTATATCCAATATACTTCTATCGACCTTGCCAGCCTTCTCATCTACCAAGTATCTAGGGTAATGCTGCTCCAGTGGTTGTTCCCCTTATTACAGAAGCACTTAGTCTCGGGTTTGGGTTCAACCTCGGGTTTCTTCATTGGTGCAGCAGCTGATTTGCCGTTTCATGAAGTATCCCTTCTTGCCCTTGCCCTTCTTGAAACTAGTGGTTTCACCAACCATCAACAATTGATGCTCCTTCTTGATTTCTACTTTCGTGGTGTCAAACATCGTGAATACCTCAAGGATCATCTTATTTATCCCTGATATGTTATAGTTCATCACGAAGCTCTAGCAGCTCGGTGGCAATGACTTTGGAGAAACATCACTATCTCATTTGGAAGATCAACTCCCACTCAATTCAAGTGATTGTTGCACTCAGACAATCTGAGCACAAGCTCAACGATTGAGATTTTCTCCCTTAGTTTGCAGGCTAAGAGAATCGTCGGAGGTCTTATACCTCTTGACGTGAGCACGAGCCTGAAATCCCAATTTCAGCCCTCGAAACATATCATATGTTCCGTGACGTTTCGAAAAACGTCTTTGGTGCCTCTACTTAAACCATTTAACTGAACTATCACGTAGTTATCAAAACGTGTATGTCCGATGTTCGCAACATCCACAAACGACGTTTGGGGTTCTGCACACTAAGCGGTGCATTAAGGACATAAGCTATCTACTGTCTGCATAATTGCTACTTTCAACTTTCAACTATATTTTCTCTAGGAACATATCTAAAACAGTAGAACTATAGCGTGAGCTACGACATAATTTGCAAAAGGTCTTTTGACTATGTTCAGGATAATTAAGTTCATCTTATGAACTCCCACTCAGATAGACATCCCTCTGGTCATCTAAGTGATCACATGATCCGAGTCAACTAGGCCGTGTCCGATCATCACGTGAGACGGACTAGCCAACGTCGGTGAACATCTTCATGTTGATCGTATCTTCTATACGACTCATGCTCGACCTTTCGGTCTCCGTGTTCTGAGGCCATGTCTGTACATGCTAGGCTCGTCAAGTTAACCCTAAGTGTATTGCTGTGTAAATCTGTCTTACACCCGTTGTATGTGAACGTAAGAATCCATCACACCCGATCATCACGTGGTGCTTAGAAGCGACGAACTGTAGCAACGGTGCACAGTTAGGGGAGAACACTTCTTGAAATTTTGTAAGGGATCATCTTATTTACTACCGTCGTCCTAAGTAAACAAGATGCATAAACATGATAAACATCACATGCAATCAAATAGTGACATGATATGGCCAATATCATTTTGCTCCTTTTGATCTTCATCTTCGGGGCTCCATGATCATCTTGTCACCGGCATGACACCATGATCTCCATCATCATGATCTCCATCATCGTGTCTTCATGAAGTTGTCACGCCAACGACTAGTTCTACTTCTATGGCTAACGCGTTTAGCAATAAAGTAAAGTAAGTTACATGGCGTTCTTCAATGACACGCAGGTCATACAAAAAAATAAAGACAACTCCTATGGCTCCTGCCGGTTGTCATACTGATCGACATGCAAGTCGTGAATCCTATTACAAGAACATGATCAATCTCATACATCACATATATCATTCATCACATCCTTTTGGCCATATCACATCACATAGCATACCCTGCAAAAACAAGTTAGACGTCCTCTAATTGTTGTTGCATGTTTTACGTGGCTGCTATGGGTTTCTAGCAAGAACGTTTCTTACCTACGCAAGACCACAACGTGATATGCCAATTGCTATTTACCCTTCATAAGGACCCTTTTCATCGAATCCGTTCCGACTAAAGTGGGAGAGACTGGCACCCGCTAGCCACCTTATGCACCAAGTGCATGTCAATCGGTGGAACCTGTCTCACGTAAGAGTACGTGTAAGGTCGGTCCGGGCCGCTTCATCCCACAATACCGTCGAAACAAGATTGGACTAGTAACGGTAAGCATATTGAACAACATCAACGCCCACAACTACTTTGTGTTCTACTCGTGCAAAGAATCTACGCAATAGACCTAGCTCATGATGCCACTATTGGGGAACGTAGCAGAAATTCAAAATTTTCCTACGTGTCACCAAGATCTATCTATGGAGAAACCAGCTAAGAGTAGAAGGAGAGGAGAGGAGAGTGCATCTACATACCCTTGTAGATCGCTAAGCGGAAGCGTTCAAGTGAACGGGGTTGATGGAGTCGTACTCGTCGTGATTCAGATCACCGATGATCAAGTGCCGAACGGACGGCACCTCCGCGTTCAACACACGTACAGCCCGGTGACGTCTCCCACGCCTTGATCCAGCAAGGAGAGAGGGAGAGGTTGAGGAAGACTCCATCCAACAGCAGCACAACGGCGTGGTGGTGGTGGAGGAGCGTGGCAATCCCGCAGGGCTTCGCCAAGCACCATGGGAGAGGAGAAGAACTTGGGAGAGAGGGAGGGGCTGCACCAAAGGCATAAGGTATGTTTGGGAGGCCCTCCTACCCCACTATATATAGGGATCCCAAGGGGGGGGGTGCGCCAGCCCCTAGGAGATCCAATCTCCAAGGGGGCGGCGGCCAGGGGAGGAGTCCTCCCCCCCCCAAGGCACCTAGGAGGTGCCTTCCCCTACTGGGACTCTTCCTTTAGGGTTTCCCCAGGCGCATGGGCCTCTTGGGGCTGGTGCCCTTGGCCCATGTAGGCCAAGGCGCACCCCCTACAGCCCATGTGGCCCCCCGGGGCAGGTGGCCCCACCCGGTGGGCCCCCGGGACCCTTCCGGTGGTCCCGGTACAATACCGATGACCCCGAAACTTGTCCCGATGGCCGAAACAGGACTTCCTATATATAAATCTTTACCTCCGGACCATTCCGGAACTCCTCGTGACGTCCGGGATCTCATCCGGGACTCCGAACAACATTTGGTAACCACATACAAGCTTCCTTTATAACCCTAGCGTCATCGAACCTTAAGTGTGTAGACCCTACGGGTTCGGGAGACATGCAGACATGACCGAGACGTTCTCCGGTCAATAACCAACAGCGGGATCTGGATACCCATGATGGCTCCCACATGTTCCACGATGATCTCATCGGATGAACCACGATGTCAAGGACTCAATCGATCCCGTATTCAATTCCCTTTGTCTATCGGTATGTTACTTGCCGGAGATTCGATCGTCGGTATACCGATACCTTGTTCAATCTCGTTACCGGCAAGTCTCTTTACTCGTTCCGTAACACATCATCCCGTGATCAACTCCTTGGTCACATTTGCGCAAATGATGATGTCCTACCGAGTGGGCCCAGAGATACCTCTCCGTTTACACGGAGTGACAAATTCCAGTCTCGATCCGCATAAAACAATAGATACTTTCGGAGATACCTGTAGTGCACCTTTATAGTCACCCAGTTACGTTGTGACGTTTGATACACCCAAAGCACTCCTACGGTATCCAGGAGTTACACGATCTCATGGTCAAAGGAAGAGATACTTGACATTGGCAAAGCTCTAGCAAACGAACTACACGATCTTTGTGCTAGTCTTAGGATTGGGTCTTGTCCATCACATCATTCTCCTAATGATGTGATCCCGTTATCAACGACATCCAATGTCCATAGCCAGGAAACCATGACTATCTATTGATCACAACGAGCTAGTCAACTAGAGGCTCACTAGGGACATATTGTGGTCTATGTATTCACACGTGTATTACGATTTCCGGATAATACAGTTATAGCATGAATAAAAGACAATTATCATGAACAAGGAAATATAATAATAACACTTTTATTATTGCCTCTAGGGCATATTTCCAACAGTTTCTTTGTTGCATAAGATGCAAGTGCCAAATAATTGCTTTACTTTATCGCTATATGATAGCAATAGTTGCAAGAGCAATAGTTGGTGAGACAACCATGTGATGACACATTGATGTAGATCAAGATGATGAAGATCATGGTGTCGTGCCGGTGACGATAGAGATCATGACAATACTTTGGAGATGGAGATCAAAGGCGCAAGATGATCATGGCCATATCATGTCACATATTTTGATTGCATATGATGTTTATCTATTATACATCTTATTCTTGCTTTGATTGACGGTAGCATTTTAAGATGATCTCTCACTAATTATCAAGAAGTGTTCTCCCTGAGTATGCACCATTGCCAAAGTTCGTCGTGCCCAGACACCACGTGATGATCGGGTGTGATAAGCTCTACGTCCATCTACAACGGGTGCAAGCTAGTTTTGCACACGCGGAATACTCAGGTTAAACTTGACGAGCCTAGCATATGCAGATATGGCCTCGGAACACGGAGACCGAAAGGTCGAGCGTGAATCATATAGTAGATATGATCAACATAATGATGTTCACCATTGAAAGCTACTCCATTTCACGTGATGATCGGTTATGGTTTAGTTGATTTGGATCACGTGATCACTTAGAGGATTAGAGGGATGTCTTTCTAAGTGGGAGTTCTTAAGTAATATGATTAATTGAACTTAAATTTATCATGAACTTAGTCCTGGTAGTATTTTGCAAATTATGTTGTAGATCAATAGCTTGCGTTGTTGCTTTCATATGTTTATTTTGATATGTTCCTAGAGAAAATTGTGTTGAAAGATGTTAGTAGCAATGATGCGGATTGGATCTGTGATCTGAGGTTTATCCTCATTGCTGCACAGAAGAATTATGTCCTTGATGCACCGCTAGGTGACAAACCTATTGCAGGAGCAGATGCAGACGTTATGAACGTTTGGCTAGCTCAATATGATGACTACTTGATAGTTTAGTGCACCATGCTTAACGACTTAGAATCGGGACTTCAAAGACGTTTTGAACGTCATGGACCATATGAGATGTTCCAGGAATTGAAGTTAATATTTCAAGCAAATACCCGAGTTGAGAGATATGAAGTCTCCAACAAGTTCTATTGCTAAAAGATGGAGGAGAATCGCTCAACTAGTGAGCATGTGCTCAGATTGTTTGGGTACTACAATCGCTTGAATCAAGTGGGAGTTAATCTTCCAGATAAGATACTGATTGACAGAGTTCTCTAGTCACCATCACTAAGTTAGTAGAACTATGTGATGAACTATAGTATGCAAGGGATGACGAAAACGATTCTCGAGCTCTTCATGATGTTGAAATCGACGAAGGTAGAAATCAAGAAAGAGCATCAAGTGTTGATGATTGACAAGACCACTAGTTTCAAGAAAAGGGCAAAGGGATAGAAAGAGAACTTCAAGTAGAATGACAAGCAAGTTGTCACTCCCGCGAAGAATCTCACAGCTGGACCAAAGCCTGAAACTGAGTGCTTACACTGCAAAGGAAATAGTCACTGGAAGCGGAAATGCCCTGAATATTTGGTGGATAAGAAGGATGGCGAAGTGAACAAGGGTATATTTGATATACAGGTTATTGATGTGTGCCTTACTAGTGTTTATAGTATCCCCTGAGTATTTGATACTTGTTCAGTTGCTAAGATTAGTAACTCGAAACAGGAGTTATATAAAGAGAGACTGGTTGAAGGGGAAGTGACGATGAGTGTTGGAAGTAGTTCCAAGATTGATATGATCATCATCGCACACTCTTTATACTTTCGGGATTAGTGTTAAACCTAAATAAATGTTATTTGGCGTTTGCGTTAAGCATGAATATGATTTGATCATGTTTATTGCGATACGATTATTCATTTAAAGTTAGAGAATAATTGTTATTCTGTTTACATGAATAAGACCTTCGATGGTCATACACCCAATGAAAATAGTTTGTTGGATCTCGATCGTAGTGATACACATATTCATAATATTGATGCCAAAAGATGCAAAGTTAATAATGATAGTGCAACTTATTTATGGCACTGCCGTTTGGGTCATATCGGTATAAAGCGCATGAAGAAACTCCATAAAGATGGATTTTTGGAATCACTTGGTTATGAATCATTTGATGCTTGCGAACCGTGCCTTTGGGCGAGATGACTAAAACTCCGTTCTTCGGAACAATGGAACGAGCAACAAACTTGTTGGAAATAATACATACTGATGTATGCAGACCAATGAGTATTAAGGCTCGTGGCGGGTATCGTTATTTTCTGACCTTCAAAGATGATTTGAGCAGATATGGGTATATCTACTTGATGAAACATAAGTCTGAAATAGTTGAAAGGTTCAAAGAATTTCAGAGTGAAGTGGAAAAATCATCGTAACAAGAAAATAAAATTTCTGCGATCTGATCACGGAGACGAATATTTGAGTTACGAGTTTGGTATTCAACTAAAACAATGTGGAATAGTTTCACAGATCACGCCACCTGGAACACCACAACGTTATGGTGTGTCCGAACGTCGTAACCGCACTTTATTGGATATGGTGCGATCTATGATGTCTCTTACTGATTTACCATTATCGTTTTGGGGTTATGCATTAGAGACAGCTGTATTCACGTTAAAAGGGCACCATATAAATCCGTTGAGATGACACCGTATGAACTATGGTTAAGAAGTAAACCTAAGCTGTTGTTTCTTAAAAGTTTGGGGCTGCAATGCTTATGTGGAAAAGTTTCAACCTGATAAGCTCGAACCCAAATCGGAGAAGTGCGTCTTCATAGAATACCCAAAGGTAACTATTGGGTACACCTTCTATCACAGATCAGAAGGCAAGTTATTCGTTGCTAAGATGGATCCTTTCTAGAGAAGAAGTTTCTCTCGAAAGAAGTGAGTGGGAGGAAAGTAGAACTTGATGAGGTAATTGTACCTGCTCCCTTATTTGAAAGTAGTTCATCATGGAAATCTGTTCCTGTGACTACTACACCAATTAGTGAGGAAGTTAATGATGATCATGAAACTTCAGATTAAGTTACGACAGAACCTCGTTGGTCTTCCAGAGTAAGATCCGCACTAGAGTGCTACGGTAATCCTGTTCTGGAAGTCATGTTACTAGACCATGATGAACCTACAAACTATGAGGAAGTGATGATGAGACTAGATTCCACGAAATGGCTTGAGGCCATAAAATCTGAGATATGATCCATGTATGAGAACAAAGTATGGACTTTGATTGACTTGCTCGATGATCAGCAAGCCATGTTAAATAAATGGATCTTCAAGAGGAAGACGGACACTGATAGTAGTGTTACTATCTACTAAGCTCGACTTGTTGCGAAAGGTTTTCAACAATTTCAAGGTGTTGAATACGATGAGATTTTCTCACTCGTACCGAAGCTTAAGTCTATCTGAATCATGTTAGCAATTGCCACATTTTATGAAATCTGGCAAATGGATGTCAAAACTGCATTCCTTAATGGATTTATTAAAGAAGAGTTGTATATGATGCAACCAGAAGGTTTTGTCAATCCTAAAGGTGCTAACAAAATGTGCAAGCTCCAGCAATCCATCTATGGACTGGTGCAAGCATCTCGGAGTTGGAATATACGCTTTGATAAGTTGATCAAAGCAAGGCCTGTATTTACAAGAAAGTGAGTGGGAGCACTAGAACATTTCTGATAAGTATATGTGAATGACATATTGTTGATCGAAAATAATGTAGAATTTTTCTGGAAAGCATAAAGGAGTGTTTGAAAGGAGTTTTTCAAAGAAAGACCTTGGTGAAGCTGCTTACACATTGAGCATCAAGACCTATAGAGATAGATCAAGACACTTGATAAGATTTTTCAATGAGCACATACCTTGACAAGATTTTGAAGTAGTTCAAAATGGAACAGTCAAAGAAAGAGTTCTTGCCTGTGTTGCAAGGTGTGAAGTTGAGTAAGACTCAAAACCCGACCATGGCAGAAAATAGAAAAGAATGAACAGTCATTCCCTATGCCTCAGTCATAGGTTCTATAAAGTATGCTATGATGTGTACTAGACCTATTGTAGACCTTGCTCTGAGTTTGGCAAAGGAATACAATTTTGATCTAAAAGTAGATCACTAGAACAGCAATCAAGAATATCCTTAGTGAGGACTAAGGAGATGTTTCTCGATTATGGAGGTGATAAAAGAGCCAGTCGTAAAAAGTTACAACGATGCAAGATTTTACACCAATCCAGATGACTCTAAGTCTCAATCTGGATACATATTGAAAGTGGGAGCAATTAGCTAGAGTAGCTCCGTGCAGAGCATTGTGGACATAGAATATTTGCAAAATACATACGGCTCTGAATGTGACAGACCCGTTGACTAAACTTCTCTCATGAGCAAAACATGATCATACCTTAGTACTCTTTGGGTGTTAATCACATAGCCATGTGAACTAGATTATTGACTCTAGTAAACCCTTTTGGCGTTGATCACATGACGATGTGAACTATGGGTATTAATCACATACATATGTGAATATTGGTGTTAAATCACATGGTGATGTGAACTAGATTATTAACTCTAGTGCAAGTGGGAGACTGAAGGAAATATGCCCTAGAGGCAATAATAAAGTTATTATTTATTTCCTTATTTCATGATAAATGTTTATTATTCATGCTAGAATTGTATTAACCGGAAACATAATACATGTGTGAATACATACACAAACATAGTGTCACTAGTATGCCTCTACTTGACTAGCTCGTGAACCAAAGATGGTTAAGTTTCCTAGCCATGGACAAAAGAGTTGTCATTTGATTAACGGGATCACATCATTAGGAGAATGATGTGATTGACTTGACCCATTCCGTTAGCTTAGCACACGATCGTTTAGTATGTTGCTACTATTTTCTTCATGACTTATACATGTTCCTGTGACTATGAGATTATGCAACTCCCATTTACCAGAGGAACACTTTATGTCCTACCAAACGTCACAACGTAACTGGGTGATTATAAAGGTGCTCTACAGGTGTCTCCAAAGGTACATGTTGGGTTGGCGTATTTGAGATTAGGTTTTGTCACTCCGATTGTCGGAGAGGTATCTCTGGGCCCTCTCGGTAATACACATCACTTAAGCCTTGCAAGCATTGCAACTAATGAGTTAGTTGTGGGATGATGTACTACGGAACGAGTAAATAGACTTGCCGGTAACGAGAATGAACTAGGTATTGGATACCGACGATCGAATCTCGGGCAAGTAACATACCGATGACAAAGGGAACAAAGTATGTTGTTATGCGGTTTGACCGATAAAGATCTTCTTTAGAATATGTAGGAGCCAATATGGGCATCCAGGTTCCGCAATTGGTTATTGACCAAGAATAGTTCTAGGTCATGTCTACATAGTTCTCGAACCCGTAGGGTCCGCACGCTTAAGGTTTTAA
This sequence comes from Triticum dicoccoides, assembly GCF_002162155.2. NCBI lineage: Eukaryota > Viridiplantae > Streptophyta > Magnoliopsida > Poales > Poaceae > Triticum > Triticum dicoccoides. Next base: position 125,794,153 of record NC_041391.1, read on the forward strand.
TGACAGTTATATTATGAGTTTATGAGTTTTGATGTACCGAAGGAGTTCGGAGTCCCGGATGAGATCGGGGACATGACGAGGAGTCTCAAAATGATCGAGACGTAAAGATCGATATATTGGACGACTATATTCGGAGTTCGGAAAGGTTCCGAGTGATTCGGGTATTTTTCGGAGTACCGGAGAGTTACGGGAATTCGCCGGGGAGTATATGGGCCTTATTGGGCCATACGGAAATAGAGGAGAAAGGCCGAAATGAAGGAGGCGCGCAGCCCCCCTCTGGTCCGAATTGGACAAGGGGTGCGGCCCCCCTTTCCTTCCTCCTCTCCCCCTCTTTCCCTCTTCTCCTACTCAAACAAGGAAGGAGGGAGTCCTACTCTGGGTGGGAATAGGAGTCCCCTTGGCGCGCCCCTCCTAGGCCGGCCGCCCCCTCCCCCCTTGCTCCCTTATATACGGGGGCAGGAGGGCACCTCTAGGCACAACAACACAAGTTGATCTATGGATCGTTCCTTAGCCGTGTGCGGTGCCCCCCTCCACCATATTCCACCTCGGTCATATCGACGCGGAGTTTAGGCGAAGCCCTGCGCCGGTAGAGCATCATCATCGTCATCACGCCATCGTTCTGACGGAACTCATCCCCGACACTTTGCTGGATCGGAGTCCGGGGATCGTCATCGAGCTGAACGTGTGCTGAACTCGAAGGTGCCGTACGTTCGGTACTTGGATCGGTCGGATCGTGAAGACGTACGACTACATCAACCGCGTTGTCATAACGCTTCCGCTTACGGTCTACGAGGGTACATGGACATTACTCTCCCCTCTCGTTGCTATGCCATCACCATGATCTTGCGTGTGCGTAGGAATTTTTTTGAAATTAATATGTTCCCCAACAGCCACCACCTCGGAAGCCGTGGTTACGGTGGAAAGAGGTCCAAATGGGCCATGGAGGACGCGGAAGCCGCGAGTCTGGGCATCCCAGACCCCTGGGCGGATTTCATCGTCCCGCAGGAGCGTGACATCCTGAGGGCTCTGTCAGGACCCCGATCCTAAGTCACACTGATCTAGCATGTAACACATCATATCACTTTGCGGCCTCACGCACGGTATTCCCACGGGTGCCAGCTTACATGGCCCGGGACCGTTTGCGCCTTTTGGCTCACGTATATGATAGTGCCGCTAGCATCCATATGACAAAGAACCCGGGCTGACATGGCTAGTCGTGAACCCAAAGTGGCACTAACTTACAGGGACAGTCATACATGACCCAACAACGAACGTGTCGGTCATCAGCGAGTGAATCCAGGCTGTAGCACTGGGCTAGCAGGACTCCGGTGAACCGGGCTGTAGCGGGCTAACAGGACTTCGGAATTCATCGCGTGACATTTCCCCGAGGGGACAGACACAGGAACAAGAAGGACACATGCCGGCTAGCCTAAGTGTTCCGGAGCAGTAGCAAGCTACCATGGCTCAGTGGAAACACTAGGAGACATTTCCCGGTAAGAGAGGCTACTAAGGATAAATAACTAGATAGTCAGATCCCACACATACCAAGCATTTCAATAACATACACACAATATGCTCGATATGTGCAAACACAACATGGCATCACAACATGACTCTACAACTCAAGTATTTTATTCAATAGGCTCCGAGGAGCGAGATATTACAAACATGGGTCTCATGAACCAACAATCAGAGCATACAAGTCAAAGCACATGCGGAAGCTTAACATGTCTGAGTACAGACAACTACAAAAGAAAAAGGCTGAGAAGCCCGACTGTCTATCAGACCCTGCCGAGGGCACAAGATCGTAGCTGAGGTAACAAGCTAAACGTTGAAGTCCACACGGTACTACTAGCGAGACTGAAGTCTCTCTGCAAAAACGTAAAATAGGCAAACGTGAGTATAATTGTACCCAGCAAGACTTACATCAGAACTAACTACATATGCATCATTATCAACAAAGGGGATGGTGGGGTTTAACTGCAGCAAGCCAGCTTTGACTCGGTGGCTATCCTAAACTACGACTGCAAGTAACTCTTTTGAGGTGGCGCACACGAGTCCACATATTCACCATATCAATACACCACTATGGATCCGCTCCCGTCTCCCTACGAGAACGCCATCCATACCACTCATGCTTATCTTGCGTATTTTAGAATATCCACTTTCACTTGTCTATGAACTGTACAGGCAACCGAGAAGTCCTTTACCGCAGACACGGCTATTCGAATAGATAATGTTAACCCTGCAGGGGTGTACTTCTTCACACACGCTCTCGCCACTTACCGCCATGTACACCTCGTGTATCTCGGCAACCTTCAAGCAGAAGCCTGGCGAGGGAGTCGGCCACGACCTGACTAACCACACAAGTCTCTCGTCCAGGTTTATCGCCTATTCGGGTTCCATCCGCAAGGAGATCCGGCCGGGGTGTCGCTCACGGCCCCAAACGATGTGAGCAGGGTTCCCAAGCCCACCATCCGGGTGCCACTTGGTACACCATGTCACTGTGCCTAGTCTGTCCCAAGCCCACCTGTACCGGGTGCCACTTGGTAGACTACTAACACTACCTACAAACACCAGAAACTAGTTGCAACTCCTGGACAGAGATCAGGTTGATTAATAAGTCGAGAGGGGAACTTAAGCATTCCAATGCGTGGTAGTAACTGTTCATGGATCACAAACATAGAACTCAGTTCCTGAGGACGGCTGCAATGAGACAACCCACCATGTACTCCTACATGGCCTCTCACCGCTACCTTTACCAAATCGTGTTCACACACTTAGCTCACACACAGTAGGACATGTTTACACACCTCCAGTTCATCCCCGATGAATCAGACCTGACTCAACTCTAAGCAGTAGCAGGCATGACAAACAAACATGAATGAGTAGGCACATCAGGGCTCAAAGAACTCCTACTCATGCTAGTGGGTTTCATCTATTTACTGTGGCAATGACAGGTCATGCAGAGGATAAGGGGTTCAGCTACCGCAGCAAGTAACAATTATGTCGTTGTTGTCATAATGCAGTAAAAGAGAGCAGGAGCGAGAGAGTGGGATTTTATCAGAATGAACAAGGGGTTTTTGGTTGCCTGGCACTTCTGAAGATAGTATAGTTCTTCATCGGTGTCATCGATCTCATCGTCGATATCACGTCTATCGAGAGGGAACAATTACCGGCAACAGAGAGGAAACACAATCAATGCAATGCAACAATATGATGCATGCTCATGACATGGCAATATGATGTGGTTTGAGCTAATGCAACTAGCAACAAGTTAAATGAAGTTGGTTTGAATCCAAGATTCAAATTCAAACTTCATATGTGAAGGTTTAAATGTCATTTAATTGAATTGTCCTAAATAGTAGTCATAAGTTGTTCTAACATGCATGAAAATGGTACAGATGGATAAATTGAATATTTCTGATCATTTTACATATATAAATTATTTAATTTGGAGTTACGGTTGAATTTCTATGAATTTTAGAAGTTTTGGTTATTTTCTGGAATTTTCAGAATTAAATTAAATCCAGAAAATGGTTAACTGCGTCAGCATTGCAACACTATGACGTCAGCGGGTCAACTGCGGTTGACCATGTCAAATCTGACCAGTGGGGTCCACTGGTCACCCAGTGTTGTTAGTGACACTGACAGGTGGGGTCGGGTCAACGGACATGTCAGCATAGTCAACTCTGACTGGTGGGTCCCACCTTATTAACCTAATCTAAACAGAAATTAAACCTAGGGGGCTTTGTTAGGGCGTAATTAGTGGCTAATGACAGCGCCACGTCGGCTTCGCCGGAGTTCTGCCGGCGGCGACCAAAACGCGGCGGAGGGCATCGGGATTTTGCTATGGGGTCCGGTTTGGCGTGCGGGGAGCATCTACGGGGAGCTGGCGGAGTGGCGCATCTAGTGGTGGAGGCGGCTGGAGCTGGGGTGGCCTACAGATCCACCAGCGACGAGCTTTGCGGCGGCTGGAGCTCGGGGGCGTGCGGGGACGCAGTTGCGGTGGCCGTGGCGATGTGCAATTAGCACCTACGGCGTCTACGTGGTGTTGTGAGTACGATGGGCGCATGCCCGGGACCAAATGGTCACCGGAGCATCACCGGCGACGAGCTCGTGCGGCGGTGGCTTTCGGCCTTGACAGAAGATGCGGCTAGAGGACGCGCAGGAGTGAGGTAGCAGGGGGGATAGAGACAGAAGCTCATGACGGGGGCAGCAGAGGTGACGGCGAGGTCGGGGAAGCTCTGGGGGTGGCGCATCGACGACGGGGATCTCCGGCGATCCGAGGACGAAGATGACGACGATGGCGTCGATGCAGGGCCTCCGGCGAGGCATGGCTGGATGGGGAGGACGAGGGAGGCGTGGCGATGCCCGTGGACACGTCGGGGAGGCGAGGGGAGCACGGAGGCTGCGTCTACGACGTACGGCGGCGGCGAGCTCCGCTCGGGCCGAGAGAGAGAGAGAGCAGATGAGGGGGAAGAGCACGAGAGAGAGTGTGAGGGGCCAAGCAGGCTACGGGGTGGCGCCGAGGAGAAGACGCGAGGCGTCGCGGTGGCCAGGCGACGCAGGCAGACAGCCTGGTGGCGTGGCGCCCGCGTGCGCGCCGGCGCGCTCCTCTCTGCCTTCCTGGCGAGAGGAAGCAGGTGGCTGGCACGGGCTAGCATAGTGCTGGGCCGGCCAGTGGGCTGCCAGGTGGGCTGGCTAGGCTGCCAGGTGAGCGCCAGGTAAGCTCTCCCTCTCTTCTGTTTTCTAATTTGTTTTTGTTTTCTAATTATTTGCCTCTGTTTTGAGCTTAGGAAAAATACCAAGGCATTTCCTAAAATCCTGAAAATATTCATGGACACTTGCTGAATTATTTCAGTGGCCCAAAAATAGTTCCAACATTATTTGAACATTTAAATTATTTATAGAATTTAAATACCCAAAGTCAAATATAATAATATTTAATTAAAAAATCCAGAATGGCCTAGAAATATGTGCATCATTTTTGGCAGAGGTTTTCACCTTTAACAAAAATCATGAACTTTTATAAGGAGCATTTTGGGTTTATTGAAAATATTTTTTTGTTGAACCTAGTAGAATTCATTAGGTGCTAGGGTTTGAACTGTCCCCATTTCAAATTCATTTGAAAGTTAAACATGATGCACACATGAAGGGCTAGCCTACTGCATACCAGGACTTGGGATGTGACAGGCCCGACACCGTTGGGACCCAGTGAAGAAGGTTTACAAGACAACACCGGTCATTACGGAGTTCATGAGACTACTAGTAATTTTAGTTTTTGATCAATCCGACTGCACACGTTAGTCATATTTGTAAACGATCCTTGTGCCTTTTGCAGAGAGAGCAGCACCTGATTGCGGCCGAGAGCGACTCGCTGTCTGAGGCATTGGCGAGGCCCAAGTGGGACACTCCATTCAACCGGGCATTGAACATATTGAAACAACAACCGATGGATACTCGGCCGTCGTATGGACGAGTGCACGGTGTCGGAGACGGCGCCACGTGGAAGAAGTACTACCGTGAGACCATGGAGGAGAGAAAGGAAAGAGGAAGGTTAACTGAAGAAAACATCGACAAGAAGGTTTAGATTGCGGTTGAGAAGAAATCATCTTAGGTAGTCGCAATAGCGGTAGCTGCCGCAAAACAGGTGGTTGCAGATTTGTCTACTTCCTTGGTGACGGGCCTTATCACTTGGACAAGGCAAAATCCAGAAAAAAATGCAGAGGACTTTCCCCTTGCTGACTTCTTGGGAGGACCTGCTCTCGCACCGGCTCCCGCACCTGCTCCCACACCGGACGTGCTCGGCGGTGCTTCGTCTTTGGGTGAGCTCGACGCCCTCACGGTATCTGTCACACCGGCCCCCTTCAATATAAATGTATAATCTCCCATTTTCGTTGCCTTTCGGATGTCTCACGTCGCAGACTTTCCTTTGCAGGCTGACGAAACCCCGTGCACCATATTGTACACCATCGGCGACCAGAAGGTGGGCGTGGGGAAGGCGACGATAATGGAGCCGAATGAACCATTGTTCCACAGCCGGCTGATCCCCCCGAACGTCTTCAAGGTTTCCATGGCCAGTGTCGAACCGGGCCACGAGAATTTGCCTCCTCCAACACTACTGGTGGATGACGAGGAGACACCGCGGCGGCTTGGTGATTGTTGCAATGGGTGGGTCCTATTGTGGCCAATGAGTCTGCTTCGTCTGGAGGCGGTCGGGAGCACACCCACGAGCACGCAGCCTCAGCAGGGTATGAACATCAACACCCCACCTACCCAATTAGCGTCGGGTGTCGGGTTGGGTGATAGCGGATGGGGTAAGGAGGAGGCTCCATTAGTTGCTGATGACGTCTCCATGGATGAGGATGAGGACACCGGTGGCGCTGAACAGTATGTCTATACTGGCGCCTCCTCAGGGTTTGAGTGTCATGAGTCAGTGCCTGAATCACCGTCTCAACGTATTATGGACGACCTTCCGGTAGTAAAGAAGTCTAGGAAGAGAGCGAGGAAAGGCAAAAAAGCTGATTCTATGATCCAGCCGCCTCAGCAGCCTCGGCTTCAGGACCATATAGATATCCCTGATGTGGATAAATGGCATATCCCTGGTCAACTAATCCTACCTGCAATAGCGCTACAGGCCAGATTCGGCGATCTAAGGAGACTTCATGACGATGTGCTGCGGGTAGAGAAAGGCCTCATCGCCTCGATAAATCCAGGATACCCACTCTACGTGGTTAACGTTCCGCGGAAAAGGTCGTACGTCGACAGCTTCCCCACCGATAAGTTCTTCATCCGATTCGATTACATATTCAACATGTTTCACGTGAAGAAGCTGGATTTTACGTTTGTCCGCCTTTATGCCTTGCACATGAACTACATCATCGGGGTTGAGCGGATATCTCATATCTGTGTCGCTGACCCATACTACATGCACGAGGGCTTCTTAGGAGTCTGCGCAGAGCACCGTGTATACGCGAGGGAATACATCGTCAATTTCATGCTCGCCAATAAGGACAAGGGGGCGATTCTCGTGCCTTATCATCCCTTGTAAGTCATCCGCGCTGCTATCCTTCCTTCGATTTCAATCATTCATTTGCACGATGGAGGCCAAGTAATTTGAGGTGTACTTATTTTGCGCAGTGGCGGGCGCGCCGTCCTCATCATCCTATACCGACAATTCTCCCACACTCTTTACTTGGACTCGTCGAAGAACATTCACAAAAAGGATTACACCCACATCAAGGATGTTCTCGACAGTGCTATGTTTTACTACCAAGCAAGGGGTGGACAGGTCAGGGACAAGAAGAGAAGGGGCGGCAGGGTCGCCTTCACCCATAAGACCGACTTCTGCTGCATCCAGCAACCGAACAATTCTCTTAATGATGGATTCTATGTCCTACACCACATGCTGGAGTACAGACAGGATCACCAGAACCTTCGCATGTCACCTAGATCCGGCGATGCCCATATTCTCCAATGGGCAAAGAATGTAGGAGATATCGAGGATCATCAACTTCGAGCTGAGTTCTATCACATCTAGCGCGAACTTGCCCATATCATCATGATGGAGGTCGTCCAAAAAACAGGGATGTTCTACGAAGAAGCACAAATGTCACGGGAAGACGTCCAAACATGGATAGCCTCTCAGCGTCTCGACATGAAGCCTTTCACTAAGCTCGGGGACTATCTCCCTGACCTCGATGGATGGCACGACATGTTGGAGTGATTGTCGATATATGACAATGTGTCTGTTTAGTCCATACTTTCTGTATGACAAAACTTTGAGTTATGCGCAGTGAAACTTTATTTGTGATGTAATTAAATCGTCCTCCTCCTCGACTAGCGAAGATCACTCTAGTTAGGGCATTTTGGGTACGATGAACTTTGTTATTTATGCTTATGATATGTTGTTTCTATTTTTGCCAAGTCTATCTCTTTCTTTTGCTCAACTATATATGTTGCATATCATTGAATCAGGTGACGATGCAGGTGCATAGATCATCGATGGCGAAGAAGTGCTACGCCAGGAGTATATATACGACGAGTGGCCGGAGTGTCAGGCCCAGGTGTTACCGGTTTCCGGTTTCCGAGCGACAGGCAGTAGTTAGTTTAGGTTCACGCTAATGCGAGAGAGGGATACGAAGTCATGTACTCAAAGTGATAGCTCTTCTCGCGTATACCATTGGTTTAGATGGATGACAATGTATTTGCATGTAATCGAGGACTTGTATCGCTATTTTCGAGATGATGACGAGAGACCACTTTGTGTTGGATGATGATTATGATGATGACATGATTTGATGAGACTAATTGTATGTATATGCTATGATTACATTTGTATGTGTATGATATGCTAAAGATTATTGTATAAAGCCTATTCAAATACAAAACAAATACAAAAACAAATATGCAGGAAAAAACTAATAAAACTAGTAGTAGCGAGGGGTGGAAATTTAGTAGTAGCGCCGCATTACTAGTAGCACTTCCCGGTAAACATCGCTGCAGATAATATCAGCAGCGCCCTTTTCTAAATAGTGCTACAGCTATTCATGTATAGCAGTAGCGTGGGACAATAGGCGCTACTGCTATACGTTAGCTGTAGAGCCTTATTAGTAGCGCCTGTACTCGCGCTACTGAGAGGCCCAAAACCCGCGCTGCTGCTAGGCTTTTCCCTAGTAGTGTACCATTGCGTTCAGTTTCGACAGTAGCATTTAGATTCCACAGTAAATTTCAGTTTCGACAGTTAAGTTCAGAGTCAACAGTTTTTACCTCATCTGTTCTAGTCAGGTGGTATTTGGTGATGTTAATTTTACATCCATTTTACATCATCTGTTGGAGATGCTATTAGAATCCCACTTGAGATTGACGATGTCGGTCTTGTGCTGCTTCAACCTTGACGTCTTACGGCTCACCGGAGATGCTCCAACGACAGAACGATCCATCACAACAGAGCAGTGCCCTGGACACCGTCTACAGATTCTCAGATCTTCCTCCACACCTCCGACAGCCACCTCTGCCTCAACTGCTTCAATGACCAACCCAATGATGCTAAGGTCGACACGGCTACGGAAAAGAGGTTGTACACTTGTTGCATCACTTATTACTATACATTCACGTCGATCCATTAGGGCTATTTTGGTTCAACGAAAAAACATAGCAATAGAGAATTTTCCAATGGCACTCTACTATTCAATTATTCATGCATTTTGTTGAAAGGAATGAAGCAAAACATCCACCTGGACCTACTTTTCAAAATCCTATGCATGAAAACTAGACCAAGTGCATTAGTGCCAGAATAACATTCTAACTGTACACGCTTTCATATGGTTTCTCTTTATTTTGGCCATGTTTCTTTGCATTCCTCTGCTCTTCCAATTCCTGTAAACCAAACACCCAAGTTGACAGAAATCCCGTGTTTACAAATGCTCTGTTTACCATGTGCATTTTCCTATCCTATTCCGGTGTTTTTCCTATCCTTGCGTTTTAAGAATCATGCAAGCCAAATGAGCCCTTACAGAATTACTTCAGTTACAGGTACGTGTCGAAGGGAACTTTGTGTGGTTTGTCCTGCTCCTGCCGCGACGTCGTCCACCTCACCTGAGCTGCTCCATCGATAGAAGCGTCCACCAAACCAGACATCACGACTCCTGACCGTCTTTCGCCGCCTCAGATCTCCTTCCCTGCCGCCGGCACCCACCCCAACGGCATCACCATCATCGACTCAGCAGATGAACCAGAGGAGTACACGGGTCAACAAGAGAGGTCGCACTCTTTTGTTTCTGCTTATGTTATGCATTGCTTAAACTTACCTGCTACTTTATCGTCCTGTTCAGCTCTTGGACTCCAAACTCAGGTCCAAATTAATGTTCAAACTTGAAATCTAAATTAGTTGTGGAGCACATATCGAGGCAGCAATGAATAGTATGTCTGTCTAATATCTGGTTCACCTAGGGTATGCCTATGTTGTTCATCTTGGGTGGGAAACAAATAGTAAAGCAATCATCATCTGTCTTTTTATTAATTTAAAGCAATCATCAGCCTGCTATCATTATTTTTGGATCCATCACTCTAGATTTCTGCATGCTCTCCTTACATAATCTCACCATATTTTCTCATATGCATGTCAGATATTGTACACAGTCATGCTGAACATGTAGAGAAAAAGAGAAGAGTTTTGCGCGGCAATACAATGTCATGCAGACATCGCTCCATGGTGGGTTCAATGGAAAACCCTCCCCACCTCTCTCCAGATTGTAATCCAGAGGAAGATATCTGTTCTGAGGCGGATTCAGATGCCGCTGACCACTCCTATTTACCCCCCAAGGTGTTTGATCTACCTTGGCATGATGATGTTAGTCATATCATGCATATGTTGCCTTGCAGTGCCTACTTTTGACATCCTATATGTCATCTGCTTAGTTTAGACATGTTCTGTAATGCCACCTGTTTAGTTTCTATATCATATATGGGAATTATGCAGTCTCATGTCTTTTAGCCAGCCATAATATATGTGAAATGTGCAATGCCATCCTGTTTAACCAGGCATCATATATTTGAATGATATCTTGCCCATCCTTTTCTTCATTACATTTGCATTTGTCGACAATGTTTGTACATTAAACTACTCTTCCTGTGAATCAGCCATTTGGGTGGGAGATGGAAAAATCTGGAGTGAAAACAAGGCCTTCAGAGCAGACAGTGCTACCTATCGAAGCAGATCTCTTGTTGGGTCCTGATAGCTCCTCAGAGATGGATTCAGAGACAGATGACCAGTCCTATTCCCCAACTGAGGTGTATGCTCTAACTTGGCACGATTATACTGCTCATATCATTTCATATGGTGTCTTGCATTGCATAGTTTAGACATCATATACACAATATTCAACACCATGTTCTTAGTTCGGACATCATATCGAATGCCCTCTGTTTAGCATATAAATCACGTATGTGAATTCAATGATGTGATCCTGATTATTTAGATAACATGTAGGTGAGTTATGTCATGCGATCATGTTTAGTTATTCATCATATCTTTGAATTATGTTATGCTATGATATCCAGTTTAGATAGACATCATATATGTGAGATTATGTCATGCTATCCATTTTAGTTAAACAATATACATCTCTACTATTTCATGCCCTCTTTTTTCCACACTATCTATTGCATCTGTCTCTCATACAATGTATGTACATTCAACTATGTTTCCTGTTTATCAGCCATTTGAATTGGAGCAGGTGATCCCAGTATCTAGTGGAATAAAAACATGATCTTCAAATAAAACAGTGCTACCTCTTGGTGGAGATAGCACCCCGGTTGTACATGCACAAGAACCAACCCTACAACACATAACCCAAACTCTCGCAGATTGTACCCCGACTGTGATGGACAGAGAACCAGCTTCACCCAATCTAACCCCAACACCAGCCGATAGTAACCCAGTTCCTGTTGACAGAGCACCATCTCCACTATAGAGCTTCCAAACAAGAGCAGTTAGTAAGGCAGCTCCAGTGCCCAAAGGGCCAGTACTATCACGGCGAACCCCAACTCCACCAGTTAGTATGCCTATTCCCGTGGAGGAAGCACAACCAGCCAGTCATAGTTTAGCATCTATCGCATTTGATGTGGTTAAATCGTATGTGCGTATCTTCCCATCTTGGAAATATTATACTGAAGATGAAGGAAAATGCCAGTTGGAGGTGTTTGTCCAGGAGTTATGTGTAAGTAATGTTATTCATGGCAATTACTTTGCTTCGTCCCATACATCCTACCTCCATGATGGTTATAATACAGCAAATTTTCCCATTTTTCTCTATAGAGAAGGACCGATTTGGAAACTCAGGATGAGGTAACCTGTGCTAATACATCTGCTACCTTCAAGAATGCTTGGTGGCAGTATCGAAATTACCTGAAGAAAACGTACTTCACCGGCAAAGAAACTCATCAAATTCCCTTACATTCTCCTGAGACACATTTACTGGACAATGACTGGGAACGACTTGTTCTATACTGGTCCCGAACCAAGAATGTGGTAAGGTCTATGAGCTCATTTTCTATTTCTAAGTATTATATTCTTGCGTCTTACTGTACTCTGTTCATGTAGAACAAGTGCCTAAACCTGAAGAACAACTATTCTAATTTAAGATTCCATTGCTATCATAGTTCAAAAAAGCGCTAGGTGTTAATTGTGCGTTTTGCCACCGCCTTGCACTTTACTGACCAAAGCGCATGCTTATGTGCAATTAGGCACAGATTAAGCGTGGTTATGCGCAAAGCGTTTTGACAATGCCTAGAGCCTAGGCACGCTTAAGCGCTCGCTTAGGCGTGCCTTTTTTAACTATGATTGCTTTGCTCTTGTATCACTGTATTTACTTATATAAACTTATTTTTAAATTGAAGGATCAAATTGAAACTCCAATGGCACAGTAGGTATATTCATGCATGTTTCTTTAATAGCTTTGCTCTTATCAATAGCTCTTTTGATTTCAATTTCAATTGTGTATACAGTTGACTTTCATATCATGCACATTACTAGCATCACAACAGAGCCAATAGTGTTGTTGTACATGTAGACCCGTGTTACCCATCTGAAATCTTGTTGTGCCATGTAGTTTCCCACGCTTTGTATTCTTTCACTACTGCTTTGTCTTGAACTGATATGATTTGAACCATGTCTCTATTTTGATTTGGCAAGACAATGCAGTGACCATAGGACATAGATATATGTTTGTTTGATGCTTTTATTATGTACTAGTACTTGGCAATAGAAGACTTGGTAGTTTAATCATGTCCACCTTACTAATGAACTAGTTCACCGAAATGAGTTTCATATACTAGTACATGCTAAACTTGTTTGTGTCTGCTTGTTTCTTCTTTTAGAATGCTGATAGAATATTGGGGAAGATTGCCTTATTAAGCAATGGTAAAGGAAGTAATGCAGATAAGGTTTCAGGATAGTGACACATCCTTATTGGTCTCCAACAAAGCTGATAAAACAGCTAAGGAAGACTATCTTGAAGACAGTGAGACAACCCCAAAGTCCTGTCTTGGTTTAGTGTTCGAGTTACTGGCCACTACCGCTTACACAAGCTATTCAAACTCACTGTCTGAATCAGTTCGGTTTCTTGTGTCTCAACTACAAGCCGAAAGACATCGATCAGCTATGCTGCGACAAGAAGCGGAAGGACTGCCGAAGTTCCTGGAGCATTCAGATGCATACTTTCTGGTGCAACAGCAAGCGTTGGAGGATTTTAGCGCCAAACAACACAAAGCTAATCAGCTTGCTAAGCTTATTGCCAGCATGGTGGATACCCAGGATAACGTTTCTTGAGCTCTTCTGAAGTTGTTTCAGTTATGCTCATGTTTTGCTACCGCATTTATTTGCACTGGTGGCCAATTTTGATGGCCAGTGTATGTAATATGCTGCTTTGTTCCCTATATTTGCACTAGTGGCGAACTTTGATGCGTAGTGGATGTAATATGTGTAATAGCAGTAATATGCTAGCCTTAATTGCTTCCTTATTTATTTCCTTATTGTCTTGTTTAGTTGTTTGCTTGTAGTCACTACAGTTCTTTTTCTGTGTTTTTCTAGTGGCCACAATAGCCTATTTTTGGTAACTAGGCCAAAATAATCATGGCAACACACGGACTGTTGTAACCATGGGCCTCCTGCAGGCCGTATGATCCATGGGCCTTCGTTCGGCTGTAGGACCATTGGCCTTCTTTACGGGTCGTAGGATCCATCGGCCTTCTATACGGGGCTTAGGGATCAATGGGCCTTCTACGGGCCGTAGGGTCCATGGGCCTTCTACGGGCCGTACGATCCATGGGCCTTCTACGGGCCGTACTATCCATGGGCCTCATACGGGCCGTAGGATCCATGGGCCTTCTACGGGGCGTATCATCATTTTGCCAATCATGGGCCGTACTAATCGTGGACCATAACGGGCCATTAATAGGCCGTATTTGATAACTCTATGAAAACAGCCCAACGGGTTTTTTTTGACATGAAAACGGCCCAACGTATTAACGGTCTGCAAACGGGCCGACTGTAACGATGGGCTGAATTTGGCACACAAGCAGAAAATGACAGTAACGGGCCGTATGTAACCGAATGCTGCAAGTGAGCCCAAGAATCAATGGGCCCTGAGAAGGCCGAAAGATAACTTGGGCTGGAAATGGCCAAATGGAATAATGGGCCGTTAATGGGTATAAAGTGCTAAACCATTCATTATGGGATAGTTTCACCACGGGCCGTTAATGGGCCAAGAGTTACAAAGGTCCTCATATGGGCTGAAAGAAGTCATGGGCCACACATGGGCCGGAAGTTAAAACGGGCTGAATCATATTGGACGGCCCAGATTACGCTACTAGGCCTATTTCGGATAGGGCGTAACGGGCCCTGGGTTAGCGGGTTGTAAATGGGCTATATGCGAACATGCCGTTAACAGGCTTTTCGTGGGCCGGTCCGCCACCTTTTGACCAAGTCAAACGGGTCGGCCTTTTCATAGGAATGGGCCCCTGTTGGGACATGCCACGTGTCGCCGTATCATAGGCGCCTTCGGTCCAATGAGCGAATGACATCTGTCCCAACGGTGAGCCAGAACGTGTTTCCTCTAGCCAATGATGATTTTACACGTGGGAAATCCCCATTGGTCGGGGCTGTTAATGGGGTTATCGGATACAAAACCCGACCCGATAGCTTAACGGCGTTCCGTTACGGTGGATGCCACGTGTCGGTCACCCTTGATGAAAGCACTTCTGTGACGCACGATTTATCGTCATGGAAGTGGACACTTCCGTGATGATAATTTTGGTAATGTCATGGAACACTTCTGCGACAGCACAGGTATGACTATATTGATTCTGTCATAAATTTTTCATCGATGTACATGCATGACAAAAAACGCGACCTACTGTGACAAACACGTATCATCATGGCGGTGTATTTCTTTTTTGTAGTGCATCCAAGCATTGGCTAGCAGACTTATAACGAGGGATATCACCTTCATCAAATCTATAGAGAGAATTTACCTTTACTACCTGTGTAGGGTTATCAAGACCCAGGGGCGTCTCCAAAATTTAGGGGCCCCTGTGCGAAATGCAAATTGTGCCCTAAAATCTTAAAATTGCGATAGCTAAAAATACTCACTTCTTCACACACAAAAAACACACTTAACTATTTAAATTATATAACTTTTTCGTATCATATCTAGATATATATCTACCGACTATCTCCCTCCAAATAGTTCGACCACTGAGCAACGAACGTATAGCAATTTGTTAATTAATTGGAGAACTAGATTCACATGTTTAAGTATACTCATTAGTCATTAACCTTTGGACAGAAAAATAGCCTAAAGAAATCAGCTTTGACGCACCTGATGATGGGCATGGACAGTTAGTCTGTGATGCATAAATACAATCTCCCGATCGACTTGACCACAACCTTGGCGCTCAACCATCGAAGGTTTTCTGCTTTGCTTGGCGGTGTTACCCCCTACTATCCCTGTGCTGATTTTTGTTCGAATTCATGGTGTGAATTCTACCGCGTGGCAATCGCTCCAATGCCAGGCAGATACGATCAAGCCGGGGAACTCGGGAATGCCGGAAAAGATGCGACGGCATAACTAATCGATAGCAGGCCCACATCATGAGGGATTTCGTTGGGAGGTGGCTCGAGCTATTGGACTAGGTTGGGCAGGCCGAGAACCATGCAAACAAAAGGAAATAGCCTACTGGAAAATATAACTAGGCCCAAAACTGGGCCCCCCTGAAATATTGGGGGCCCTATGCGGTCGCACAATTCGCACAGGCCCGTGGACGGCCCTGTCAAGACCATGTATTTCTATAATAGGTGGTAAATTCTTAAAATCTTCAGCTTTAATACCGTTTTCTTTCATAGATTTCTTTGCCTCTTGCATATCTTCAGGACTGAGAAATAGTATACCCCTTTTATTAGGAGTTGTATTAGGAGTTGGTTCAGGAAGTGTCCAATCATTATCATTGCTTAATATATTATTTAATAGAAACTCAGCTTTGGTTCAGGAAGTGTCCACATTGCTTTCCCTAAAAACACAACCAACACAACTATCTAGGTGGTCTCTCGGAGCATCTATTAGTCCATGATAAAAGATATCAAGTATTTCATTTTTCTTGAGAGGATGATCGGGCAAAGCATTAAGTAATTGGAGAAGCCTCGCCCAAGCTTGTGGGAGACTCTCTTCTTCAATTTGCACAAAATTATATATTTCCCTTAGGGCAGCTTGTTTCTTATGAGCGGGGAAATATTTTGTAGAGAAGTAATAAATCATATCCTGGGGACTATGCACACAACCAGGAGCAAGAGAATTAAACCATATTTTAGCATCGTCCTTTAATGAGAATGGAAACAATTTAAGGATATAATAATAGCGAATTTTTTCATCATGAGTAAATAGGGTGGCTATATCATTCAATTTAGTAAGATGTGCCACAACAGCTTCAGATTCATAGCCATAAAAAGGATCAGATTCAACCAAAGTAATTAACTCAGGATCGACAGAGAAATCATAATCCTTATCAGTAACATAGATAGGTGAAGTACCAAAAGCACGGTCATATTTCATTCTAGCATTCAAGGACTTTTCTTTCAGCTTAGCTAACAGTTTCTTAAGATCATATTTATATTTGCAAGAAAAAAGGTCTCTAGCAGTTTCTTCATCCATAACATAACCCTCAGGTACATCATGCAATTCATAGAATCTTCATCATCACTTTCATCAATATTATCAGTTTCAATAATTTCATTCTCTCTAATCCTAGCAAGTTGTTCATCAAGAAATTCACCTAATGGCACATTATTATCTAGCAGAGAAATAGTATCATCATAAGCATCATGCATAGTAGAAGTGGCATCATCAATAACATGCGACATATCAGAATCAATAGCAGGTGCAAGTGTAGGTGTCACAAATTTACTCATAACAGAAGGTGGATCGAGTGCAAAGCTAGATGGCATTTCCTTACCTCCCCTCGTAGTTGACGGAAAAATCTTGGTTCTTTCATCTTTCAAGTTCCTCATAGTGATCAACAGATATAAATCCCAAATGACTCAAAGAATAGAGCTATGCTCCCTGGCAACAGCGCCAGAAAATAGTCTTGATAACCCACAAGTATAGGGGGTCGCAACAGTTTTCGAGGGTAGAGTATTCAACCCAAATTTATTGATTCGACACAAGGGGAGCCAAATAATATTCTCAATTATTAGCAGCTGAGTTCTCAAGTCAAGCACACCTGAAAGACTTAATATTTGCAGCAATGTATTTAGTAGCAAAGTAGTATGGAAGTAACGGTGACGCTGGCAAAAGTAACAGTAGCAGTTTTGTAGTAATCGTAATAGTGGCAACAGAAAAGTAACTAAGCAAGTAACAATATGTGAAAAGCTCCTAGGCAATGGATCAGTGATGGATAATTACGTCGGATGCAATTCATCATGCAACAGTTATAACAAAGGGTGACACAGAACTAGCTCCATTTCATCAATGTAATGTAGGCATGTATTCCGAATATACTCATACGTGCTTATGGAAAAGAACTTGCATGACATCTTTTGTCCTACCCTCCCGTGGAAGAGGGGTCCTATTGTAAACTAAGGGATATTAAGGCCTCCTTTTAATAGAGTACCAGACCAAAGCATTAGCATTTAGTGCATACGTGAACTCCTCAAACTACGGTCATCACCGGGAGAGGTCCCGATTATTGTCACATCGGGGATGCCGGATCATAACACATAGTAGGTGACTATTGACTTGCAATAGAAGATCAAGAACTCACATATATTCATGAAAACATAATACATTCAGGTCTGAAATCATGGCACTCGAGCCCTAGTGACAAGCATTAAGCATGGCAAAGTCATAGCAACATCGATCTTAGAACATAATGGATACTAGGGATCAAACCCTAACAAAACTAACTCGATTACATGGTAAATATCATCCAACCCATCACTGTCCAGCAAGCCTATGATGGAATTAGTCACGCACAGCGGTGAGCATCATGAAATTGGTGATGAAGGATGGTTGATGATGACGATGGCAACGGATTCCCCTCTCCAGAGCCCCGAACGGACTCCAGATCAGCCCTCCCGAGGAAGATTAGGGCTTGGTGGCGGCTCCTTATAGTAAAACATGATGAATCTTTCTCTCTGATTTTTTTCTCCCCGAAAGTGAATATATGGAGTTGGAGTTGAGGTCAGTGGAGTCCCAGGGGGACCACGAGGCAGGGGGCGTGCCCTGCACCCTCGTGGACAGGGTGTGGCCCCCCTGATGTTGATTCTTTCACCAATATTATTTATTAATTCCAAAACGTGTGTTCGTGGTTTTTTAGGTCATTCCGAGAACATTAATTTTTGCACAAAAATAACACCATGGAATTTCTGCTGAAAACAGCGTCACTCCGGGTTAGCTCCATTCAAATCATGCAAGTTAAAGTCCAAAACAAGGGCAAAAGTGTTTGGAAAAGTAGATACGTTGGAGACGTATCAACTAGCCATGCCTCCGGGTTAGGCACAGTGTTCCTTGACGCCTTCGGCGTTGTGGGTTCTTTTACCCCGAGCCCCCACCCGCTCTAAGGAGGGGAGGTGGTTGAGGCATTGGCCAATTGACGAACGATGTCATCGGCGACGGATTGGATGATGCGTGCACGGTCTGTTTTGGTCAGGGTCACGACAACGATCCTTCCGCGGGTTCACCTACGGAAACCTTGTTACGACTTATCCTTCCTCTATATGATAAGGTTCAATGGACTTCTGGCGACACCGGGGGCGGTGAACCGCCACGGTCGCCACAATACGAATACTTCACCATACCATTCAATCGATAGGAGCGACGGGCGGTGTGTAGAAAGGGCAGGGATGTAGTCAACCCGAGCTGATGACTCGCGCTTACTAGGCATTCCTCGTTGAAGACCAACAATTGCAACGATCTATCCATATAACGACGAAATTTCCGAAGATTACCCGGGCCTGTCGGCCAAGGCTGTATAGTCGTTGAATACATCAGTGTAGCACGCGTGCGGCCCAGAACATATAAGGGCATCACAGACCTGTTATTGCCTCAAACTTCCATCGCCTAAACAACGATAGTCCCTCTAAGAAGCTAGTTGTGGAGGGATGGCTCTGCATAGCTACTTAGCAGGCGGAGGTCTCGTTCGTTAACGGAATTAACCAGACAAATCACTCCACCAACTAAGAACGACCATGCACCACCACCCATAGAATCGAGAAAGAGCTCTTAGTCTGTCAATTCTTGCTATGTTTGGACCTGGTAAGTTTCCCCGTGTTGAGTCAAATTAAGCCGCAGGCTCCACACCTGGTGGTGCCCTTCTGTCAATTCCTTTAAGTTTCACTCTTGCGACCATAGTCCCCCCGGATCCTAGAGAATTTGATTTCTCATAAGGTGCCAGCGGAGTCCTATAAGCAACATCCGCCGATCCCTGGTCGGCATCGTTTATGGTTTAGACTAGGACAATATCTGATCGTCCTCGAGCCCCCAACTTTTGTTCTTGATTAATGAAAACTTCCTAGGCAAATGCTTTCATAGTTGTTCGTCTTCCATAAATCCAATAATTTCACCTCTGACAATGAAATACGAATGCCCTCGACTGTCCCTATTAATCATTACTCCAATCCCGAAGGGCAACACAATAGGACCGGAATTGTATAATGTTATCCCATTGTAACGCCCCGGATTCGATGCGCCAAGAGTCTGCCAATTATTCACCGTCTTTGCCATGTCATTTGATTGTGTGTTGCATTTTATCATGTCATCATGTGCATTGCATTGCATACGTGTTCGTCTCATGCATTTGAGCATTTTCCCCGTTGTCCGTTTTGCAATCCGGCACTCCTATGCCCTCTGGCGTCCCCCTCTTGTCTCTTTTCGTGTGCGGGTGTTAAACTTTCTCGGAATGGCCCGAGGTTTGCCAAGCGGCCTTGGTATAGCACAGGTAGACTGCATGTCAAGTTTCGTGCCATTTGGAGTCCGTTTGATACTCCACAGGTAACCGTAAAAGCCTCTTTTGTCTTGCAGCCCAGCACCCCTCCAAAGTGGCCCAAAACCCATCCTAACCCCCTCCATGCTCCCAGTCGTTCGATCATGATCGTGTGGGTGAAAACCGCTCCTCATTTGGGCTCTCCTAGCTCCCAAAATTTGTAAATAGCCCCCTCCCCCGAAATTCGCGGATCAAATCCCCCCGAAACCCTAGCAGTCTCCTCCCTCACCGTGCCGGACATGTCCGCTCCACCGCCGGACATGTCCAGCCCCCTCGCCGCCGCCACGTGTTGCCTTCCGATTCGCCCCCGCAGCCGTCTCCACCGCGCGGCCCAGATCCGGCCCGCGCTAGCCCGCGCG
>NC_041391.1:125814981-125829499 GCF_002162155.2 Triticum dicoccoides
AGGCCCCGGCCGGCTCGCCGGCCGCCCGGCCGCGCCGGTGCACCCCGCCGCCTCTCCCTCCGCAGCCGCAGCCACCGCGCCTCCCGAGCGCCTCTGGCCACCTCCCTCGATTCTGTCTTCCTCTCCCTCTCTACTCCGGCGAGGTTCCGGCCAACCTCGGGAGCCGTGCCCCCGATCTGGATCTGGAATCCAAAGGTTAACCCCGATTTCCCTAAGTCCCGAAAATATTTTGACATTCTGGTCCCCTGTTCACCGCATCATATCTCCATGCATACTGCTCCGTTTCGTGCGTGTAATATGTCAAAATGATCGTCATTATGTGCTATTCATTACATTACATTGAACCATGTTCATTTGAGATTATCTAGATGCTCTAATCATCGTTGCAAAAGTTCTATATGATCTTGTCTGCTATCTGTTAACAAAACATGTTCATTTGTCATTTTTGCCATGTTTGATGTGTGCATCCTTTGAGGTATTTGTCTACATGTGTTTTGTGATACATCATGCCATATTTACAGTGGTGTATGCCATGTATTTTTGGGATCAATGTGGTGACTACAAAAAGCATGCAATCTAGGCTTCGTGATGTTGCTGATTTCAGTCCCTGTTCTGCTGTTATTTTTATGCCATGTAAACTTGATGCTATAGAGAGATCCAAGCATATTTTGAGATACTTCAGTAAGGATGTTTTTAACATATGGTTATGATCTATCTATTCATGCCCCTTTTTGCAATTATTGAGTAGTCTAGCACGACATTTTCTTACTCTACTTTTGCTATAAAATGTTTCCTGGCAGATTGTTTACATGTTATTTTATTTTGCCAAGGTTGTTGTAGTTGATCCTTGCATGATATGAACTTGTTCTTGACTTGGTTAGTTTCATAAACATGTCTTATTGCTGATCCTAGGCTTATCTTGTCATGCAATGACTTGTGGTGAGTGAATCGAGCTCGTGAAGTAGTGTACTTGCTGTTGCTGTTTTGATAGGTTGAATCTGTTATTTTGTGATGCTACGTAAACATGCTTCTACAAGTCATTATATGCATAATCTGGAGATGTTCACTAAGGATGTTTTGTTATACATGTCATGCTCTATCCATCCATACCCCTGGTTGCATTTATAGCCTGCTTTAGCTTCTTACAATCTTGCTCTAAAGTTGCTAAATATTGTTGCTGTCAGCCTGTTAACATTAAGTTCAGTTGTTGCCATGATTGTTGCTAGTGTTCCATGCACCATATGAACTTGCTCTTGCCATGCTTAGCTTCATAAACATGTATTCTTATTGCTGGTTGACTTTCCATGCCATGTATTGCTCTGTGGTGAGTGGTACGAGCTCACCAACATGCCTACTTATCGTTGTTCCTGCCATGTTTGAATCTGTCATATAACTTGCCGTGTTTACATGGGTGCCATCATATCTTCTGATCCTTTTTGGCTCTTGGTCAGTAAAGGACTTTTGTTCTATGCATTTAGTAGGTTCATGCCATGCCTTTGTTTGCCATGATAAGTTCCTGTAACATGTTGTTTGATAGCTCTAAACATTGCAACCTGATGTTATTTTCTGCAAAGTCTGAACTGTTATTATTTACAATCTTGCCATGTGTGTTTGAGCATGTTCTAGTGATTTCTGGAGATAGCTCAGTGTTCATGTTTTGTTATGCTTTACCTGTACATCATGTCCATGCCTTTTGTTCTCATGTTGGGGTGCTTTAGCATGTTGTTTTGGTGCTTGCAATATGTCTAGTTGCTGTTTTGGACAGCTTGTCCTTTAAACTTGTATAGAGTGCATGTGTTGAACCGTTGCTCCGTTTTGAGTGTGCTATGTATGGAACTTGCTTGATTTTGCATGTAGTTTCATATTATCATGTTGCATCCATATTTTGAGGTGTTTTCTTGATGTTTGTATGCATTTTGCATCAATGCCATGTTTAACTTGTTTTGCTCATATCTTCCAGGACGTAGCTCCAAATCTAATGAACTTTATATGTAACTTGACTAGAATCTCATGTAGATCATCTTTGTGGATCTTCACTTGCTGTTTAACAACTTGAACATAAGGTTTAATCAGATCTGGACCAATTTCGAAATATGCATATGAGGACTTACCAGAATTGTTATATGTTGCTTCCGGCCTCATGTAAACTTGCCTTGATGTGTTGCTCTTGTATGCATCATCTCTTGCCATGAGTAGCTTCATGTAGTCTTGTCTTGCATCATACTTGGTTGAGCATCATGCCTTGTTCTTGTGTGGTGTGTTTACTATGTTGTGTGTTTCTTCTCGATAGTTCCTGTTTCGTTGCGATCATGAGGATTCCTTCGTCTATGCTGAGTTTGTCTTCGTGGCTTCATCTTCTTCATGGACTCGTTCTTCTTCCTAGTGGGATATCAGGCAAGATGACCGCTACCCTGGATCTCACTACTATCATTGCTATGCTAGTTGCTTCGTTCTATCGCTTTGCTGCGCTACCTATCTTTTGCTCTTCAAGCCTCCCAAATTGCCATGTCAGCCTCTAACCTTTTGCACCCTTCCTAGCAAACCATTGCTTGGCTATGTAACCGCTTTTGCTCAGCCCCTCTTATAGCGCTGCTAGTTGTAGGTGAAGTTGAAGATTGCTCCTTGGTGGACAGGATTATGTTTGGGATATCATAATATCTCTTACTTAATTAATGCATCTATATACTTGGTAAAGGGTGGAAGGCTCGGCCTTATGCCTGGTGTTTTGTTCCACTCTTGCCACCCTAGTTTCCGTCATACCGGTGTTATGTTCCCGGATTTTGCGTTCCTAACGCGGTTGGGTGATTTATGGGACCCCCTTGACAGTTCGCTTTGAATAAAAGACCTCCAGCAAGGCCCAACATTGGTTTTACCATTTGCCTCACCACCACCTACTTTTCCCTTGGGAGTCGCTATCTCGAGGGTCATCTTTATTTTAGCCCCCCCGGGCCAGTGCTTCTCTAAGTGCTGGTCCGAACTAGAGCCCTTTGCAGCGCCCCCTCAGGGAAACTTGAGGTCTGGTTTTAGTTGTACGGATTGCTCATCCGGTGTTGCCCTGAGAACTGGATATGTGCAGCTCCTATCGGGATCGTCGGTGCATCGGGCGGTCTTGCTGGACTTGTTTTACCATTGTCAAAATGTCTTGTAAACCGGGATTCCGAGTCTGATCGAGTCTTCCCGGGAGAAGGTATATCCTTTGTTGATCGCGAGAGCTTATCATGGGCTAAGTTGGGACACCCCTGCAGGGTATAATCTTTCGAAAGCCGTGCCCGCGGTTATGCGGCAGATGGGAATTTGTTAATGTCCGGTTGTAGATAACTTGACACCAGATCCGAATTAAAACGCATCAACCGCGTGTGTAGCCATGATGGTCTCCTTTCGGCGGAGTCCAGGAAGTGAACACAGTTTTGGGTTATGTTTGACGTAAGTAGGAGTTCAGGATCACTTCTTGATCATTGCTAGCTTCACGACCGTTCCGCTTGCTCTCTTCTCGCTCTTATTTGCATATGTTAGCCACCATATCATGCTTAGTCGCTGCTACAACCTCACCACTTTACCCCTTCCTTCCCTTTAAGCTTTGCTAGTCTTGATACCCATGGTAATGGGATTGCTGAGTCCTCGTGGCTCACAGATTACTACAACAACAGTTGCAGGTACAGGTTATGCGATGATCATGATGCGAGAGCAATGCTTGATTGCGTTGAGTTATTCTTCTGCTTCTTCGATCAGGGGATAGGTTCCAGGTCGACAGCCTGGGTTAGTAGGGTGGACGTTGTTTGAGTTTCTGTTTGTGTTTCATCCGTAGTCGGATGATGCTTTTATGTATTGTGATGTTGTATTTGTGTGTCATGGTATGCCTCTTGTATGTATCCCCATCTATTATGTAATGTTGATGTAATGATATCCACCTTGCAAAAGCGTCTTCAAGATGCGCTTCTATCTTTAGTGGGACCTTCGAGTTCCTTTAGGATAGGGTCGCATCTTGGGCGTGACAAGTTTGTATCAGAGCCTCGACCGACCTTAGGAGCCCCCTTGATTGATCATGTAGTTTGGCCGTTGTTGAGTCTAGAATAAACTATTTTCAGAGTCTAGTTATATCGGAGAGTAGGAATTCTTTTTACTCCTCTGCCCCTTTGTTGCTCTGGTAAGGAATCTTGACGTAGGTGTTTTGAATTACTCCTCTTCCCTTTCAAACTTTCTTTAGGATCACGCAGTTGGTTTTTCGATCGTTGGTTCTCAGCTCTTTTCATCCGGTGCAATTCTCGTGAAGTTAACTCGAGCCTCTTCAACTTTGCCAAGTTCAACCCTCAGTTGTTTTCTTTTCCCACCCGCCCTCCATTTTCTTCTTGAGCCGGAGTCCGTAATCGAGTATCCATCCTACTCGTGTGAAGCCTTTGCTTTCTTTCAACCAGTGTTTTCTCTTCGAGATATTCGTCGGTTCCCCCTCCCAAGTTGCCTTTGTTTTCCCGCCCTCCCACCCTTTTCCTTCCCGGAGCCCGAGTCTGTTTCGAGCATCAATTTCATTCATGCGGAACCTCTTCAGTTTTTCGTAAATTATCTCAACTGGTGAATTCTCGTCTCGGTGGACATTCTTCATCTCTTTTTCTTTCTGGAGGATTCAATTCAAGTTTTTTTGGGTTGATCACATTCTTTTCCATGGATCAAGTGTTCTCCTTGCTCGTTTGACTCTCGCCATTCAATCATTCCGGAGTTCGTAAGAAATCTCAGGAGATTCGTCTGTGTTCCAATTAATTCGAGGTTGTCACCTCATTCTAATATTTAAATTGTTCCGGTGCATCATCTATCTGTTCAAGAAACCTTTCCAATGGTGTTATCTCTTCAGTGGGCCCTAACCCACAGGTCTTTTCCCAGGATCTTACCTGACTCTTCAAATTCCGCCGGAGTTATTCTCAATTCATTTCAAGTGTGACGTAAGAATGGATTTCATCAGTCAGATGCTTTTCCAAGATCGATTTCAAATCATTTCATTGTTGGCTCAACCTCTTCGCTTTTCATTCTTCCAGAGTATGTCAGTAATTTTGGTGGTGTTTCTCGTCGTCATTTGAAGACCGAAGAAGAGTCTTTCCTCTAAATCTTGTCTGTTCTCTTGAAGTTTCATGGTTCTAGCTTCATGTTATCCTCGCGAATTATTCCATTTGTCAGATATTCTTTCCTTATCCATCCGTAGTATGTTAGGAGTTGTTTTTCCACTTCTTTTCATCGGAGGCCATCATTCCAGTTTTCGTTCTCTAATTATCCCGGTGCTTCGTTCAAGTGTTCTTTAATCAGCTCATGATCTCTTTGTTCTTCTGCATCTAAATCCCCTCTAGCATTTGTGTTCGTCTAATTCTTCCCGGTGATTCATTCTCTTTCATCAATCATTTTGTAATTCTTACGGTGGTTCGTTCAAGATTCTTTTTCTTTGATTATCATTCAATCCTTTCGTTCTTTTCAATCCTACTGGTGGTTCATGAAGACTTTCTCAAGTTTTGTGCCACATTCCTCTTAATTCTTTTTCAACAAGAATAAGTAGTATGCAAAATCCTTTGCTCGTCATCAATTTAATTTGATGAAGGATATGGATACAATAAATCTTATTCTTATTTCATCCAAGTGAGTAATCCCTTCCTTTGGAGTTTGTTCTTGATGAATAAATTCTTGGTCCAAGTATTTTCATCTTTTCTTTTATGGAGTTTAAATTTCGTCAGCCATCTCGTCGGAACCTCCATCTAAATCATCGCAAGGCTCATCTTATTCTTTCATCCTTCAATCTTATCTCGTCATCCTTTTGGCACCGGAGATCTTCATGGTGGCTCTTCATGATTTAGTTCATTCTTCAAGAGTTCATCAAGATTTTGTTGGTGGAGTTCAAGTATCTTTCTTCTCGAGTCTCGAAGTGTAATTAATTCTCCGTATTCTTTTGAAGCGGAGTTTTGCATTCCCTCGTTCTTCTCAGCTATTCAATCATTTCCGTTTGCGGCTGGTTATCACCTCATAATTCCTAAGATGTTATCCATAAGTCCACGACAAGCTTATTCTTTTCGTTGTTAAATTTTCTCAACAACTCCATTCAATCTTTTCTTCTAAGGTTGCTTTCTATTTCATTCGTGGCACAAGTTGTTATATTCTTCTCTGTTCTTTTCATTCAACTCTTTTAATTCTTTCCGGAGGTTTTGTATCATGTCTTCATCATGTATCATTCCATCCTCTCAAGTTCATGTTCTTTTCCTTCCATTTTCAGCCAGAGTCCTTCCTAAATCCTTTCAGTCTTATTCGTTTCTTATCTCATTCTAACTGGAGTGGTTTCATAGTCTATCTGATTCCGTGAGTTTTCGATTCTCGTCATTCTCGTCGTTCCTCTCTTATTCTTGGGTGCTCTCGATTCTTTGCTTCTTCTCTTGAGTTCTTGTTTCACCTCATCCCTTTTTCCCTTCCGTCTCGGTCCTAAGATCTCGTGACGAGATCTCTTGTTAGTGGAGGAGTGTTGTAACGCCCCGGATTCGATGCGCCAGGTGTATGCCAGTTATTCGCCGTCTTTGCCATGTCATTTTCTTGCGTGTTGCATTTTATCATGTCATCATGTGCATTTCATTGCATACGTGTTCGTCTCATGCATCCGAGCATTTTCCCCGTTGTCCGTTTTGCAATCCGGCACTCCTATGCCCTCCGGCGTCCCGCTCTTGTCTCTTTTTGTGTGCGGGTGTTAAACTTTCTCGGAATGGCCCGAGTTTTCCCAAGCGGCCTTGGTATAGCACCGGTAGACTGCCTGTCAAGTTTCGTGCCATTTGGAGTCCGTTTGATACTCCAACAGTTAACCGGTTTGATACTCCAACAGTTAATCGGGTAACTGTAAAAGCCTCTTTTGTCTTGCAGCCCAACACCCATCCAAAGTGGCCCAAAACCCATCCTAACCCCCTCCATGCTCTCGGCCGTTCGATCACGATCGTGTGGGCGAAAACCGCTCCTCATTTGGACTCTCCTAGCTCCCAGAGTCTATAAATAGCCCCCTCCCCCGAAATTCGCGGATCAAATCCCCCCGAAACCCTAGTAGTCTCCTCCCTCACCGTGCCGGACATGTCCGCTCCGCCGCCGGACATGTCCAGCCCCCTCGCCGCCGCCACGTGTCGCCTTCCGATTCACCCCCGCCGCCGTCTCCACCGCGCGGCCCGTGGGTCCCAGATCCGGCCCGTGCGAGCCCGCGCGCCGCCGCCGCCTGGCTCGCCTGTCGTCGCGGCCCCGCGCCGCCTCTCCGCCGCTGTCGGCCGCGGCCCCGCGCCGCCCCGGCGTGCTCCGCCGCCGCCTCGCCCCCATCGCCGAGCGCCTCCCGCGGCCGTCTGCCGCCGCCATGCCACGAGCGTGCAACCGCCAGGCCCTAGCCGCCTCGCCGGCCGCCCGGCCGCGCCGGTGCGCCGCCGCTCCGCCCCGCCCTGCCGGCCTCCGCCAAGCTCCGCCGCGCCGCCTCTCCCTTTGTAACTGCAGCCACCGCGCCTCCCGAGCGCCTCCGGCCACCTACCTCGACTCCGGCTTCCTCTCGCTCTCTACCCCGGCGAGGTTCCGGCCAACCTCGGGAGGCGTGCCCCGGATCTGGATCTGGAATCCAAAGGTTGACCCCGATTTCCCCGTCTCGAAAATATTTTGACATTCTGGTCCCCTGTTCATCGCATCATATCTCCATGCATACTGCTCCATTTCGTGCGTGTAATATGTCAAAATGTTCGTCATGATGTGCTCTTCTTTTCATTCCATTGCACCATCCTCATTTGAGATCATCTAGATGCTCTAATCATCGTTGCAAGAGTGCTATATGATGTTGTGTGCTGTCTGTTAACAGAACATGTTCATTTGTCATTTTTGCCATGTTTGATGTGTGCATCCTATGAGGTTGATGTCTACATGTGTTTTGTGCTACATCATGCCATCTTTACAGTGGTGTATGCCATGTATTTTTGTGATCAATGTGGTTACTATAACAAGCATGAAAACTAGGCTTCATGATGTTGCTGATTTCAGTCCCTATTCTGCTGTTATTTTTATGCCATGTAAGCTTGATGCTACAAAGAGATCCAAGCATATTTTGAGATACTTCAGTAAGGATGTATTGAACATATGGTTATGATCTATCCATTAATGCCCCTGTTTGCAATTATGTAGTAGTCCAGCATGTCATTTTCTTGCCCTACTTTTGCTATAAAATGTTTCCTTTGCGACTGTTTACCTGTTATTCAATTTTGCCAAGGTTGTTGTAGTTGATCCTTGCATGCTATGAACTCTTCTTGCCTTGGTTAGTTTCATAAACATGTCTTATTGATGATGCTATGCTTATCATGTCATGCAATGACTTGTGGTGAGTGAATCGAGCTCGTGAAGTAGTCTACTTATTGTTGCTGTTTTGCTAGGCTGAATCTGTTATTTTGTGATGCTACATAAACATGCTTCTACAAGTCATTCTATGCATAATATGGAGATGTTCACTAAGGATGTTTTGTTATAACTGTCATTCTCTATCCATCCATGCCCCTGTTTGCATTTATAGCCTTCTTTAGCTTGTTATAATCTTGCTCTAAAGTTGCTAAATATTGTTGCTGTCAGCCTGTTAACATTAAGTTCAGTTGTTTCCATGATTGTTGCTAGTTTTCCATGCACCCTATGAACTTGCTCTTGCCATTATTAGCTTCATAAACATGTATTCTTATTGTTGGTTTCCTTGCCATGCCATGTATTTCTCTGTGGTGAGTGGTACGAGCACACCAACATGCCTACTTATCGTTGTTCCTGCCATGTTTGAATCTGTCTTATAACTTGCCGTGTTTACATGGGTGCCATCATATCTTCTGATCACTTTCGGCTCTTGGTCAGTAAAGGACTTTTTGTTCTATGCATTTAGTAGGTTCATGCCATGCCTTTGGTTGCCATTATAAGGTCATGTAACATGTTGCTTGATAGCTCTAAACATTGCAACCTGATGTTATTTTCTGCAAAGTCTGAACTGGTATTATTTGCAATCTTGCCATGTGTGTTTGAGCATGTTCTATTGATTTCTGGAGATAGCTCAGTGTTCATGTTTTGTTATGCTTTACTTGTACATCATGTCCATGCCTTTCGTTCTCATGTTGGGGTGCTGTAGCAAGTTGTTTTGGTGCTTGCAATATGTCTAGTTGCTGTTTTGGACAGCTTGTCCTTTAAACTTGTATAGAGTGCATGTGTTGAACCGTTGCTCCGTTTTGAGTGTGCTCTATATGAAACTTGCTTGATTTTGCATGTAGTTTCATATTATCATGTTGCATCCATGTTTTGATGTGTTTGCTTGATGTTTGTATGCATTTTGCATCAGTGCCATGTTTAACTTGTTTTGCTCATATCTTCTAGGACATAGCTCCAAATCTAATGAACTTTATATGTAACTTGACTAGAATATCGTGTAGATCATCTTTGTGCATCTTAACTTTCTGTTTAACAACTTGAACATAAGGTTTAATCAGATCTGGACCAATTTCTAAATATGCATATGAGGACTTACCAGAATTGTTATATGTTGCTTCCGGCCTCATGTAAACTTGCCTTGATGTGTTGCTCTTGTATGCATCATCTCTTGCCATGAGTAGCTTCATGTAGTCTTGTCTTGCATCATACTTGGTTGAGCATCATGCCTTGTTCTTGTGTGGTGTGTTTACTATGTTGTGTGTTTCTTCTCGATAGTTCCTGTTTCGTTGCGATCGTGAGGATTCGTTCGTCTACGCTGGGTTAGTCTTCGTGGCTTCATCTTCTTCATGGACTCGTTCTTCTTCCTAGCGTGATATCAGGCAAGATGACCACTACCCTGGATCTCGCTACTATCATTGCTATGCTAGTTGCTTCGTTCTATCGCTTTGCTGCGCTACCTATCTTTTGCTCTTCAAGCCTCCCAAATTGCCATGTCAGCCTCTAACCTTTTGCACCCTTCCTAGCAAACCATTGCTTGGTTATGTAACCTCTTTTGCTCAGCCCCTCTTATAGCGTTGCTAGTTGCTGGTGAAGTTGAAGATTGCTCCTTGGTGGACATGATTATGTTTGGGATATCACAATATCTCTTATTTAATTAATGCATCTATATACTTGGTAAATGGTGGAAGGCTCGGCCTTATGCCTGGTGTTTTGTTCCACTCTTGCCGCCCTAGTTTCCGTCATACCGGTGTTATGTTCCCGGATTTTGCGTTCCTAACGCGGTTGGGTGATTAATGGGACCCCCTTGACAGTTCGCTTTGAATCAAACTCCTCCAGCAAGGCCCAACATTGGTTTTACCATTTGCCTCACCACCACCTACTTTTCCCTTGGGAGTCGCTCTCTCGAGGGTCATATTTATTTTAGCCCCCCGGGCCAATGCTTCTCTAAGTGCTGGTCCGAACTAGAGCCCTTTGCAGAGCCCCCTTAGGGAAACTTGAGGTCTGGTTTTAGTTGTACGGATTGCTCATCTGGTGTTGCCCTGAGAACGACATATGTGCAGCTCCTATCAGGATTGTCGGCGCATCGGGCGGTCTTGCTGGACTTGTTTTAACAATGTCGAAATGTCTTGTAAATCGCGATTCCGAGTCTAATCGGGTCTTCCCGGGAGAAGGTATATCGTTTGTTGATTGCAAGAGCTTATCGTGGGCTAAGTTGGGACACCCCTGCAGGGTATAATCTTTCGAAAGCCGTGCCCGTGGTTGTGCGGCAAATGGGAATTTGTTAATGTCCGGTTGTAGATAACTTGACACCAGATCCAAAATAAAATGCATCAACCACGTTTGTAGCCGTGATGGTCTCTTTTAGGCGGAGTCCGGGAAGTGAACACGGTTTTGGGTTATGTTTGACGTAAGTAGGAGTTCAGGATCACTTCTTGATCATTGCTAGCTTCACGACCGTTCCGCTTGCTCTCTTCTCGCTCTTAGTTGTGTATGTTAGCCACCATATCATGCTTAGTCGCTGCTGCAACATCACCACTTTACCCCTTCCTTCCCTTTAAGCTTTGCTAGTCGTGATACCCATGGTAATGGGATTGCTGAGTCCTCGTGGCTCACAGATTACTACAACAATAGTTGTAGGTACAGGTTATGCGATGATCATGACGCAAGAGCAATGCTTGCTTGCATTGAGTTCTTCTTCAGCTTCTTCGATCAGGGGATAGGTTCCAGGTCGGCAGCCTGGGTTAGTAGGGTGGATGTTGTTTGAGTTTCTGTTTGTGTTTCATCCGTAGTCGGATGATGCTCTTATGTATTGTGATGTTGTATTCGCGTGGCATGGTATGCCTCTTGTATGTATCCCCATCTATTATGTAATCTTGATGTAATGATATCCACCTTGCCTAAGCGTCTTCAAGATGTGCTTCTATCCTTAG
Organism: Triticum dicoccoides; assembly: GCF_002162155.2. NCBI lineage: Eukaryota > Viridiplantae > Streptophyta > Magnoliopsida > Poales > Poaceae > Triticum > Triticum dicoccoides. The sequence goes on from NC_041391.1 coordinate 125,826,333, forward strand.
TGGGACCTTCGAGTTCCTTTAGGATAGGGTCGCATCTTGGGCGTGACACCCATGCTAATGTATCTAGAGCGATGGCTTGCATTGAGCACTCTAATTTCTTCAAAGTAACGATGCCGAAAACACAACCCGACCAATTAAGGCTAGGGTCGAGTATTTCGGTGCTCGCCGTGAGGCGGACCGGCCGACTGGCCCGAAGGTCCAACTATGAGATTTTGAACTACAACAACTTAAATATACGCTATTGGAGCTAGAATTACCACGACTGCTGGCACCAGACTTGCCCTCCAATGGATCCCTGTTAAGGGATTTAGATTGTACTCATTCCAATTACCACACACTAATGCGCCCGGTATTGTTATTTATTGTCACTACCTCCCCATGTCAGTGTTGGGTAATTTACACGCATGCTGCCTTCCTTGAATGTGGTAGCCATTTCTCAAGCTCCCTCTCTGGCATCGAACCCTAATTCTCCGTCACTCGTGACCACAATGGTAGGCACCTATCCTACCATCCAAAGTTGACAGGGCAGAAATTTGAATGATGTGTCGCTGGCATGAAGGCAGTGCGATTCGTCGAGTTATCATGAATCATCGGATCAGCGAGCAGAGCCCGCGTCAGCCTTTTATCTAATAAATGTGCCCCCTCCCAGAAGTCGGGGTTTGTTACATGTATTAGCTCTAGAATTACTATAGTTATCCTAGTAGCACGTACCATCAAACAAACTATAACTGATTTAATGGGCCATTCACAGTTTCATAGTTCAAATTGGTTCATACTTGCACATGCATGGCTTAATCTTTGAGACAAGCATATGACTACTAGCAGGATCATACAGGTAGCACGTCCTTGGTGATGCCCGACACGGTCATCGTCCTGCGCTTCCACTTTCGTGGAAACTCAGAGCCAACAGCTAGGCCGGTTGTTGCTCTTGAGCGGCACAGCTCACCCTCCTTGAGGATCGGCGTATAGAGTCGCGTATCCTACCATGTAACTACGTAGACGTAGAGGCAACTACTGTTCTGGTTGTTCTCAGTTCAGAGAGCTTTGGGTCGGGTCGAGGCAACCGAAAGGGCCACGACCCATTATCATGAGCAGCATCCGAGACCAATAGCGGGAGCGAGGTTGCCTTGATAGCAGCGGGTACGTAATCTGCAAGCGTCATGAGGCAACGCCGGAAGTGCTATTTGGCTGCAGCGGCACACCCAAAGGGCGTCTGCCGTGAGGCAACAATTACTAGAAGCACCACTTCTCGTAGGTCGGGTACTATCACACAAGCACTCTTAATCTAGCGATTCGAAGCCACACGATCGGCGAGACACGGCGCCGGTAGTCGGCCGCAGTACAACGGGGGATCTACCGGCAAACACGGGTCCAAAGCTACTCATGCGCCTAGTAGCCAACAAGCGGTCAAGCCAGCCAAGCCTCCACCCAAGCAGAGCTCGGGAGGATCACTTGCACGAAGGCGTCCTGCAAGGCCAAATCACGCGTGTCACACCCGCATCAATAAAGTTATGGATGCAACGATTTTACGAAGGCAACTATATCTGGACGTCGGTGCAACGTTGTTCGACGGTCTTATCATGCACCAAATGGGCTACTTTCTTGTTTCCCAAGCCGCATTCAACTGTTGGGTCAGAATTTCAATTGAGACGTACAAGGGACCGGGAAAGCGATGACGTTGCCCCCGAGGGGCAACGGTTTTCTGGAGGCGACATTTGAGGGACACCGTTGCGAGTGTTTACCGTCGGTCGGATCGTGTACGTAATGAGGTACGTTCCTGTTTCCTGAGCCACGTTCGGCTGTTGGGTCAGGATTTCTCACGAGACGTACACGGGACCGGGACAACACCTTCGTGATAGCATAACGATGGGACATCCGATGCAACATTTGGAAGGGATGGGGGTACGGGAACACAGGTATTTTTACTAAGAAAAACCATCAGTGTTCCGTACGCCCACAAGGTAGGACCCCTCCTCCCTACTATGCCCGACGGTTTTAGCCCCCATTGGGACCCCTGCCCTTAGTTGGTGAAGGGGAGGTACACTGTTTTGAAATGCTGCCGTGCCAGCGTTTTTATGCCATGAGACATATTTTTGCTGCCATGGCACTGTTTCTTGACCATCATTAGCTAGTTTTCAGTCGGTTTCCATGGCGTATGGGCAATTTTTTTCTCGGTCCTCTCATACCCATTTTTTGTACGTGTACGTGTGTGTGCCTCGTACGTGGTTTTGCCCAGTTTTGCATGGCGAGCATCCTGTTCCATCCATGATGGGCATCAACCACTTTTTTCCCGTGTCCCGTTCAGCCCAATCACGGGTCCGTGTACGTGTGTGTGCCTTATCCGTGGTTTTGCCCAGTTTCCCATGGTTCGCGTCCGGTTACGTCGGGGACGGGCTTCAGGCACATTTGTTCCTGTGTCCACGTACAACCCTTTCACGGGTCCGTGTAAAGGTCCATGTACGTGGGGTGTGCCTCGTACGTAGTTTTGCCCAGTTTTACATGGCGCAAGTCCACATCCGTCCATGACAGGCATCGGTCATTTTTTCCCATGTCCCTGTATAGCCTGTTCATGGGTACGTGTAAGGCTTTGTGTACGTGGGATGTGCCTCGTACATGGTTTTGCTCAGTTTTCCATGGCGCGCGTCCACTTCCGTCCACGACGGGCGTCGGCCACTTTTTTCCCGTGTCCCCGTATAGCCCCTTCACGGGTCCACGTAAGGGTCCGTGTACGTGGGGTGTGCCATGTACGTGGTTTTGCCCAGTTTTCCATGGCGCGCGTCCACTTCCGTCCATGACGGGCGTTGGCCACTTTTTTCCCGTCTCCCCGTATAGCCGGTTCACGAGTCTGTATAAGGGTCCGTGTACATGGGGTGTGCCTCATTCGTGGTTTTGCCCAAATTTCCATGGTGCACGTCCACTTCCTTGCACGACGGGCGTCGGGCACTTTTTTCCCATGTCCTTGTATAGCCCGTTCACGGGTCCGTGTAATGATCCGTGTACATGGGGTGTGCCTCATTCGTGGTTTTACCCAGTTTTCCATGGCGCGCGTCCACTCACGTCCACGGCGGGCGTCGTTCCATTTTTCCCGTGTCCCTGTATAGCCTGTTCACGGGTCTGTGTAAGGGTCCATGTACGTGGGGTGTGCCTCGACGTGGTTTTGCCCAGTT
>NC_041391.1:125829618-125832011 GCF_002162155.2 Triticum dicoccoides
GTGGTTTGGCCCAGTTTTCCATGGCTTGCGTCCACTTCCGTCCACGACGGGGTCAGGCACTTTTGTTCGCGAGTCCCCGTATAGCCCGTTCACTGGTCCGTGTAAGGGTCCAATTACGTGGGGTGTGCCTAGTACGTGGTTTTCCCAGTTTTCCATGGCGCGCCTCCACTCCCGTCCACGGTGGGTGTTGGTCCATTTTTCCCGTGTCCCAGTATAGCCCGTTCACGGGTCCATGTAAGGGTCCGTGTACGTGGGGTGTGCCTCGTACATGGTTTTGCACAGTTTTCCATGGCGCGCGTCCACTTCCGTCCATGGCGGGTCTAGGTCCTTTTGTCCCATGTCCCTGTATAGCCCGTTCACGGGGCCGTGTTAGGGTCCATGTACGTGTTGTGTGCCTCATACGTGGTTTTGCCCAATTTTCGATGGCGTGCATTCACTTCTGTCCACGACTGGCGTCGGACACTTTTTTACCGTGTCCCCGTATAGCCCGTTCACAGATCCGTGTAAGGGCCGTGTACGTGGGGTGTGCCTCGTACATGGTTTTTCCCAGTTTTCGATGGCTCGTGTCCACTTCCGTCCACGTCGGGCGTCAGGCATTTTTTCTCGAGTCCCAGTATAGCCCGTTCACGGGTTCGTGTATGTGGGTTGTGCAACATACGTGGTTTTCCCTAGTTTTCCATGGCTTGTGTCCACTTCTGTCCACGTCGGGCATGGGAATTTTTTTTCGTGTCCCCGGATAACCCGTTCACGGGTCATTGTAAGGGTCCGTGTACATGGGTTGTGCCTTGTACGTGGTTTTGCCCAGTTTTCCATGGCACGCGTCCAATTTCGTCAATGATGGGCGTGGGCCATTTTTTCCCGTGACCCCGTATAGCCCGTTCACGGGTCCGTGTACGTGGGGTGTGCCACATACGTGGTTTTCCCTGTTTTCCATGGCTTGTGTCCACTTCCGTCCACGTCAGCATGGGAATTTTTTTTCGTGTCCCCAGATAACCCGTTCACGGGTCCATGTAAGGGTCCGTGTACGTGGGGCGTGCCACGTACGTGTTTTTGCCCAGTTTTCCATGGCTTGCGTCGACTTCCATCCACAACAGGCGCCTGACACCTTTTTCCCGTGTCCACGTACAACCCGTTCACGGGTCCGTGTAAGGGTACATGTACGTGGGTGTGGCTCATACATGATTTTGCCTAATTTTCCATGGAGCGCGTCCATTTCCATCCACGACGGATGTCGGCCATTTTTTCCCGTGTCCCCATATAGCCCATTCACTGGTCCGTGTAAGGGTCTGTGTACGTGGGGTGTGCCTCGTACGTGGTTTTGCCCAGTTTTCCATGGCGCGCGTCCACTTCCGTCCACGACAGGCGTCGACCATTTTTCTCGTGACCCCGTATAGCCCGTTCACGGGTCCGTGTAAGGGTTGTTGTACATGGGGTGTGCCACGTATGTGGTTCTGCCAAGTTTTCCATGGCTTGTGTCCATTCCGTCCACGAAGGGCGTCAGTAACTTTTTTCCAGTGTCCCCATATAGCCCGTTCACGGGTCCGTGTAAGGGTACATGTACATGGGGTGTGCCTCGTATGTGGGTTTGCCTAGTCTTCCATGGCTTGCGTCCACTTCCGTCGACAACAGGCGTTGGACACTTTTTCCCGTGTCCCCGTATAGCCCGTTCACAGGTCCCTGTAAGGCTTCATGTACATGGGTTGTGCCTCGTACGTGGTTTTGACCAGTTTTCCAAGGAGAGCGTCCACATCCGTCCACGACAAGCATCAGCCATTCATTCCCGTGTCCCTGTATAGCCTGTTTTGGTCTTGCCCAGTTTACCATGGCTTGCGTTCACTTCCGCATACGACGGGCGTCAGGCACTTTTTTCCCGTGTCCTCGTATAGCCCGTTCACGGTTCCGTGTAAGGGTCCGTGGACGTGGGGTGTGCCTCGTACATGGTTTTGCCCAGTTTTCCATGGCTTGCGTCAACTTCCGTCCACGACAGGCATCGAGCACTTTTTCCCCGTGTCCCCGTATAACCCATTCACGGGTCAGTGTAAGGGTTCGTGTACGTGGGCTGTGCCCCGTATGTGGTTTTGCCCAGTTTTCCATGGTGCGCGTCCACTTCCGTCCGCGACGGGCGTCGGCCATTTTTCCCGGGGCCCCATATAGCCTGTTCACGGGTTCGTGTAAGGGTCCGTGTACGAGGGGTGTGCCTCGTATGTGGTTTCGCCCAGTTTTGCATGGTGCGCGTCCACTTCTGTCCATGATGGGCATCGGTCACTTTTTTCCCGTGTCCTCGTACAGCCCGTTCACCGATCCGTGTAAGGGTCCATGTATGTGGGGTGTGCCACGTACGTAGCTTTGCCCAGTTTTCCATTGCTTGCGTCCACTTCCGTCCACGACGGGCC
>NC_041391.1:125832758-125835638 GCF_002162155.2 Triticum dicoccoides
GACGGGCGTCGGCCTTTTTTCCCGTGTCCCCGTGTAGCCCGTTCGCGGGTCCGTGTAAGGGTCCGTGTATGTGGGGTGTGCCTCTCACATGGTTTTGCCCAGTTTTCTATGGCGCGCATCCACTTCTGTCCACGACGGGCGCCGGTCACTTTGTTCCTGTGTCCCTGTATAGCCCACTCACGGGTCCGTGTATGTGGGGCGTGCCTCGTACGTGGATTTGCTCGGTTTTTCATGGCACACGTCCACTTCAGTCCACAATGGGTGTCGGTAACTTTTTCCCGTGTCCCCGTATAGCCCATTCACGAGTCCATGTACGTGGGCTGTGCCACGTACGTGGTTTGTCCTAATTTTCCATGGCTTGTGTCCACTTCCGTCCAATTTTCCATTGTGCGCGTCCACTTTCGTCCACGACGGGCGTCGGTCACTTTTTTCTCGTGTAAGGGTTCGTGTATGTGGGGGGGCCACGTACGTGGTTTTCTCTGTATTCTATGGCTTGCATCCATTTCCGTCCACGACAGGCATCGGGCACTTTTTTCCCATGTCCGCGTATAACCCGTTCACGGGTCAGTGTAAAGGTCCGTGTACGTGGGGTGTGCCTCGTACGTGGTTTTGCCCAATTTTCCATGGCGCGTGTCCACTTCCGTCCACGACGGTCGTCGGCCAATTTTCCCGTCACCCTGTATAGCCCGTTCACGGGTCCGGGTAAGGGTCCGTGTACGTGGGGTGTGCCATGTACATGGTTTTGCCAAGTTTTCCATGGCTTGCTTGCACTTCCATCCACGATAGGCGTCGGGCACTTTTTTCCCGTGTCCCCGTATTGCCAGTTCACGGGTGCGTGTAAGGGTCCGTGTACGTGGGATGTGCCTCGTATGTGGTTTAGCCCAGTTTTCCATGGTGCGCGTCCACTTCCGTCCACGACAGGCATCGATGATTCTTTCCGGTATCCCCATATAGCCCGTTCACGGGTCCGTGTAAGCGTCCGTGTACGTGGGGTGTGACTCGTACGTGGTTTTGCCGAGTTTTCCATGGCACGCGTCCACTTCTGTCCACGATGGGCGTCTGTCACTTTTTCCCATGTCCCCGTATAGCCCGTTCACGGGTCCATGTAAGGGTTCGTGTATGTGTGGTGTGCCATGCACGTGGTTTTGCCCAGTTTTCTTTCGCTTGTGTCCACTTCCGTCCACGACGGGCGTCGGGCACTTTTTCCCATGCCCGTGTATAACCCGTTCACGGGTCAGTGTACGTGGGGTGTGCCTCGTACGTGGTTTTGCCTAGTTTTCCATTGCGCGTGTCCACTTCCGTCCATGACGGCCGTAGGCCATTTTTCCCATGACCCCGTATAGCCCGTTCACGTGGCTGTGTAAGGGTCCGTGTACGTGGGGTGTGCCTCGTACATGGTTTTGCCCAGTTTTCCATGGCGCATGTCCACTTCTGTCCATGATGGGCGTCGGTCACTTTTTTCCCGTGTCCCCGTATAGCCGGTTCACGGGTCCGTGTATGTGGGGTGTGCCACGTACGTGGTTTTATCCCCGTTTTTCCATGGCTTGCGTCCACTTCCGCATACGACGGATGTCAAGCACTTTTTTCCTGTGTCTCCGTATAGCCCGTTCACGGGTCCGTGTACGTGGGATGTGCCTCGTACGTGGTTTTGACCAGTTTTCCATAGCACGCATCCACTTCCGTCCATGACGGGCGTCGACGATTCTTTCCCGTGTCCCCGTGTAGCCCGTTCACGGGTCCGTGTAAGCGTCCGTGTACGTGGGGTGTGCCTCGTACGTGGTTTTGCCTAGTTGTCCATGGTGCGCGTCCACTTCTGTCCACGACGGGCGTCGCTCACTTTTTCCCATGTCCCCGTATAGCCTGTTCACGGGTCCGTGTATGTGGAGTGTGCCACGTATGTGGTTTTGCCTAGTTTTCTTTGGCTTGCGTCCACTTCCGTCCACGACGGGCGTCGGGTAATTTTTTCCATGTCCGCGTATAACCCATTTACGGGTCCGTGTAATGGTCCGTGTACGTGGGGTGTGCCTCGTACATGGTTTTGCCGGGTTTTCCATGGCGCGTGTCCACTTCTCTCCACAATCGGCGTCGGTCACTTTTTTCCCGTGTCCTCGTATAGCCCGTTCACGGGTCCGTGTATGTGGAGTGTGCCACGTATGTGGTTTTGCCAGTTTTCCATGGCGCACATCCACTTCTATTTACGAGGGGCGTCAGCCATTTTTCCCGTGTCCCTGTGTAGCCCGTTCACGGGTCTGTGTATGTGCGGTGTGACTCATACATGGTTTTGCCCAGTTTTCTATGGCGCGCGTCCACTTCTGTCCATGACAGGCACCGGTCACTTTTTTCCCGTGTCCCCGTATAGCCCACTCACGGTCCGTGTATGTGGGTTGTCCCTCGTACGTGGATTTGCTCGGTTTTTCATGGCGCACGTCCACTTCAGTCCACAATCGGTGTCAGTAACTTTTTTTCCCGTGTCCCCGTATAGCCCGTTCACGAGTCCATGTACGTGGGCTGTGCCACGTACGTGGTTTGTACTAATTTTCCATTGCTTGTGTCCACTTCCATCCATGATGGGCGTCCGGAACTTTTTTCTCGTGTCCCCGTATAGCCCGTTCACGGGTCCGTGTAAGGGTCCGTGTACGTGGGGTGTGCCTCATACATGGTTTTGCCGAGTTTTCCATTGCGCGCGTCAACTTCCGTCCACGACGGGCGTCGATCACTTTTTTCTCGTGTCCCCGTATAGGCCGTTCACGGGTCCGGGTAAGGGTCCGTGTACGTGGGGTGTGCCACGTACTAGGTTTTGCCCAGTTTTCCATGGCTTGCTTGCACTTCCATCCATGACAGGCGTCGGGCACTTTTTTCCCGTGTCCCCGTATTGCCAGT
>NC_041391.1:125837452-125849287 GCF_002162155.2 Triticum dicoccoides
AGTGTGCCCTGTATGTAGTTTTGCCCAGTTTTCCATGGCGCACGTCCACTTCCGTCCATGACGTGCATCGGCCATTTTTCCCGGGGCCCCGTATAGCCTGTTCACGAGTCTGTGTAAGGGTCCGTGTATGAGGGGTGTGCCTCGTATGTGGTTTCGCCTAGTTTTCCATGGTGCGCATCCACTTCTGTCCACGACGGGCATCAGTCACTTTTTCCCGTGTCCCCGTATAGCCCGTTCACGGGTCCGTGTAAGGGTCCATGTATGTGGGTTGTGCCACGTATGTAGTTCTGCCCAGTTTTCCATTGCTTGCTACCACTTCCGTCCACGACAGGTGTCGGTCACTTTTTCCCGTGCATTCGTATAGCCCGTTCACTGGTCCGTGTAAGGGTCCATGTACGTGGGATGTGCCTCTTACGTGGTTTTGCCTAGTTTTCCATGGCGTGCGTCCACTTCCGTCTATGATGGGCATCGGCCATTCTATCCCGTGTCCCCGTATAGCCCGATCACGGGTCCATGTAAGGGTCCGTGTACGTGGGTATAACACCCACGATGCGGCTATATCTCCCACGTGTCGAAACACGGCTTAGAGGCATAACCGCATGGTGGTTTTGTCGCAAAAAGGGTCATCTTCACCCAATCCCATGTAATGAACAAGAATGGGATAAAGAGTTCGCTTACAGTCGCACCTTCACACAATGAACATATAAATCATACATCATTCAAAGTACACACATAGTCCGACTACGGACGAAGCCAAAAGAAAAGAAGATAACCCCAAATGCTACATCCCCGATTGTCCCATCTGGGCTCCACTACTGGTCAACATGAAACGAAACATAGCAATGACCAAGATCTCCGTTGAGCTCCCATCGGAGCTCGGTTCCATCACCTGCACTGGTATCATCGGCACGTGCATCTGTTGTGATAGTATCTGGTAAGTCACGAGGACTCAGAAATCTTAAAACCCGCGAGATCAAGACTATTTAAGCTTATGGGTAGGAGGTGGTAATGAGGTGGAGTTGCAGCAAGCACTAAGCAAATATGGTGGCTAACATACGCAAATAAGAGCGAGAAGAGAAGCAATGGAATGTCGAGAAGATAGAAGTGATCAAGAAGTGATCCTGAGACTACTTACGCACAATCATAACACAAAGACCGTGTTCACTTCCCGGACTCCGCTGAAAAGAGACCATCACCGCTACACACGCGGTTGATGCATTTTAATTAAGTCAAGTGTCAAGTTCTCTACAACCGGATATTAACAAATTCCCATCTGCCACATAACCGCGGGCACGGCTCTAGAAAGTTTATACCCTGCAGGGGTGTCCCAACTTAGCCCATCACAAGCTCTCGCGGTCAACGAAGGATATACCTTCTCCCGGGAAGACCCGATCAGTCTCAGAATCCCAGTTTACAAGACATTTCGAAAATGGTAAAACAAGACCAGCAAAGCTGCTAGATGTGCCGACAAATCCTGATAGGAGTCACACGTATCTCGTTCTCAGGGCACACCGGATGAGCCAGACGTCGGGTTGGCATAGACCCTGGTTGCCCAGGGGGTGCCGGACATCACTCGGTTTGGACCAGCACCCGGAGGAGCACTGGCCCAGGGGGGGTAAATAAAGATGACCCTTGAGTCTGCAAAACCCAAGGGAAAAAGGCATAGGTGGCAAATGTTAAAACCAAGGTTGGGCCTTGCTAGAGGAGTTTTATTCAAAGCGAACTGTCAAGGGGGTCCCATAAATCACCCAATCGCGTAAGGAACGCAAAATCAAGGAACATAACACTGGTATGAGGGAAACTAAGGCGGCAAGAGTGGAACAAAACACCAGGCATATGGCCCAGCTTTCCACCCTTTACAAAGTATATAGATGCATTAATTAAATAAGAGATATTGTGATATCCCAGAATGATCCTGTTCCAACATGGAGCAATCTTTAACTTCACCTGCAACTAACAACGCTATAAGAGGGGCTAAGCAAAAGCGGTAACAAGGCAAACAACGGTTTGCTAGGAACGGTGAAAAAGGTTAGATGCTGACATGGCAATTTGGGAGGCATGTTAAACTAGTGATAGGTAGCGCAACATAGCAATAGAACGAAACAACTAGCAAGCAAAGATAGAAGTGATATCGAGGGTAATGGTCATCTTGCCTGAGATCCCGCAAGGAAGAAGAATGAGTCCAAGAAGAAGACAAACGGACGTAGTCAAACGAATCATCACAACTCCGGAACGACACCGAAGATAGCGAGAGTAGCAAACCGGAAAGAAGCAAACAACATGATAACCAACCATCACATAAGCATGGCATGATGCACAATCAAGTATGATGCATGTCCGCTTTAAATAGGCATGGCATGGCAAAGTGGACAAACAATACTACAAGTTATGTGGAGCTCAATATGCAACAAGTTGCATATTGACGAAACACCACATCAAATATTTAGTTCTCTCTTGTTTATGTACCCAACAATATTAAATGTTGTTAAACATGGCAAGGGGTGAAGCATAATAAAACTACCTAGCTAGTCAAGTTTAAATGAGGCCGGAAACAACAAACAATAATTCTGGAAAATCCTCATGTCCATATTTCAAATTTGGTACTATTCTGCCCTAAACCATATTTTAATGTTGTTAAAAAATAAAACAAAGAGCACCATGTTAATCTATACATTTTTCCACCCCATTTACATATAAAGTTTATTAAAGTTAGAGCTACGGTTATTTAGTTATGAAATAAATCATTTTAACATGGCATTTAAGCAAATTAAATGCAAACAGCATCTTAAACATTTTTAACATGGATGAAAGTGGAAAATTATTAATCTACACAAAATTCTAAGCATTCTACATATATAAATGATTTACATGTGATGCACGGTTTGTGAGTTATTAGATGCATGATCTAGAGGGACTTTTCTGTAAAACAGTAAATCCCGGATAATAGAGAAATTCGCCAAACAGGAAAAAACACATCGGGCCAAATCTAGCTGGGCCAACAGGAGTAGGGGCGCTGGAGGCTCACCATGGGCCAACAGGCCGGCTGGGGATGGCGGCTCCGTTGATCGAACCAGGAGGTGAAGTGGGCGCGGTGAACGCACGGGACGAGCGTGCGAGACAAGGGTTGCAGGTGCGACCCTCTGCTCGACAGGGAGCAGAAGTAGAGCAACGGCGGCGCGGGCAAGTCAGCGGGAGGACGGAGCGACGGGAACGGGAGGAGATCGCCGGATCTGGGCGGCGCGGGCCCATCTCCGACGATGATGGCCCCAATTGGTGCTTCTGTTCGAGGCAAGGACAGAGATGGAGATTAGAGGAGAAGAAGCAAAACATGAAGAAGAGGAGGCAGGGTACGGTGACATGACCTGGGTGGTCATCGGCGGACGGCGTCCATGGCGGGGTTGCGGTAGCGGCAGCAGGTCGAGCTCCTGCTTGAGGAGCAACGCGCGCAAGGGGCTCGGTTGTTGCGGTCTTGAAGCGAAAACAGAGGATCGAGCAGCAGAAGGAGGCGGCATCTCTAGAGGCAGCAGGGACTTGGCAGTATCAGCAGGTTCAGGAGGCATCGCCGGGGCCTGTGTCGTCGAGACCCGAATGAGGAGGCGAGGCATCGACGGATTCGGCCAGATGCGGGCGTTGAGGCAGCGGGGAGGACCTGGATCGGGAGCTTGGCTCTCCATCACGCTTGTACCTGTGAGCCAGCGAGAGTAAAAGACCTAAGAGACAGAGAGAGAGAGAGAGAGAGAGAGAGAGATACAGGGGAAAAACAAAGGGAGAAGAAGGAACGGGCAGTTCCTGGTGACTGTTGCTGCCAGCCGGGAACCTTCGACGGGGAAGCACCGACGAGGAGGAGGCGGAGCGTGGGAGGCCGGCGCTGGGTCGCTGCGGGAGCACCTGGACAGGGGCTCGAACAAGCAGGGGATCATGCGAGGTGGTAGGAGGCTTGCCGGAGGAGGCAACATGTGAGGTGGATGGAGTTGGATCAAGAGGAGCTCTGGTTGCCCGGGTGGATCGAGGGGAGGCCTCGAGTGCTGGTTGGGTGAGAAAGGATCTGGGAGGATCACGAGGAAGAAGATGGGTGATGAGACAGGGCGGCGGTGGCTGGGAGGATGGGACAAAGCTCCTAAATTTTAGGGTTAGGCAGATTTGGTTAGGGTTGGTCTATATATATGATAAAGAGAGTGAGTTTAGTCCGTCCGATCGTAATCGGGCAATCGAGAATAAATAGGTTAGGTAGCCGGAATAAGAAAATAGAGATGTTTTGTAGATGTTTGGGGATGATCCGGACCCATCATTCACGACAGCCAGGTTCGGGTTCGGAGTAGTTTTCAGACGCGTGGAAGAGGGGGTCGGTGGTTTGACAAGAGGGAAATGCGTTTGGTCTTGGAACGGTCAACGAACGCAATAGAGAGAAGCGAAGGAGCGGCAACTACGAGTGGATGCAAGTTTTAAGAAAACAATGCCGATGCAATGTGCATGATGCTATGAGATGAGATGCATGCCATGAACAAAATGCAAAACATAACACATAGCCAGAAATGGCAAGAGTTGGAGTTACAATTATGGAAAGTTACATCCAGGGCGTTACAACACTCCACCACAACAAGAGGATCTCATCTCGAGATCTAGGATGGCACCAAAGAGAAATGAAAGAGGAAGAGAAGAGGTAAAAGTAAGTTGCTTCTGCGACCAATGAGTGAAACCAAAGAACCTTAAGAGGTTGAAAAGTTTGAAACAAGATGAGAGAGAAACAATCCGGGCAGCACTCCGCTTGAACATGGAAGGAATAGAACATGAACTTGAGAAGATGGGATGAACTTGGTGAAATCAACAACACACTGCCTCCGGAACTATTGAAAGAATGGCACAATGGGTAAGAAGGATTTCAGACAGCACTCGGGTTGAAAAGAGAGGCAAAACTAGATAAGATGAAATAACTTGAATGAGAACACAACACTCTGGTGAAATGGATAAGCATGAAAATAGCATGATCTTGACAAAATGAGATGATGGGTCAACGAGAGCAACATCACAATGCCTCTGGAAGAAAGAATAGAAGATAGATCATTGGAATAACAGAATGGAGAAGAAAATGCGAACTTCTGCCATAAATGAGCTTGGAAAATACCCTCCAAGAAGTGAATAAGCTTGTAGTGGGCGTATGGGAAACTTCTCAAAATTGAGGCGAAATTCTGCCACTGATGAAAAAAGAATTGATAACACCAATGAGATGAAAAACTTCTTCCACCAAAATGATAGAGAGATAACTTTGACCATTGATAATCACCACAATAGTAACATTCCTTAGGGAAGGCTTTAGGTGAAATATGCCACAAGATAACTCCAACTAAGAGATTAATGGATTTAAAATACCTCATTCTTGACAACATGTGAATCGCGAAACATGAAGGAAATTGTCAAGAGTGACATAACACCACATCAAAAGATAAGGTAGAAAGAATTGCACTTTGGAATGCAAGATGAAGAATACTTGAATGCCTCAAAACAAAACATGTGTTGAGCACCATGTCTAATTTTGAGTATAGCTTGGCCGATCTTAACATCGAGAGAAATCTTGAAGAACAATTGAAGGATGAAAGGAATCCTTGATGAACCACCATGTAGAGCCTCCATGAAAAACTCTGGTAATAGAAGGATGATAGAAAGAAAGAGAAGTTGAAAACACAAGGTGAAGCCTTGCGATGATTTTGAAGGAGCTTCGCGATGATATAACCGAGAGAACTTGGAACTCCGGAAAGAAAAGATGAACATCTTAGAACCGAGAATTTATTCCTCATGAACAAACTCCGAAGGAAGGGATTAATCACTTGAATGAAACAATAATAAGAATAATGTTATGTGTATCCTTCACCAATTTAAATTGATGACAAGCAACGGATTTGGCAAACTACTTATTCTCGTAGAAAGGATTAAGAGAGATATAGCGTAAACTTGAGGAAGGTCTTAAACAACCTCCCGTAGGATTGAAACAACGAAAGAACGAATAAACTTGGACGATAACGAAGGAAGAGAAATCTTGAACGAACCACCATAAGAACTGAAAATGAAAGTAGCAAAGGCACAATTCACTGGGAAGAATTGGAAAACGAATGAAGATACTTGAAGGGATTTAGATACATGAGAATGAAGAGATCGTGAACTGATTAGAGGGTATTTGAATGATACACCGGTAAGATTTGGAGAACGATAGCTACATGCTGAGAATGAAGAATTATGACATGACAACCTTTGGAGGAAAGAAATGGAAAGAACTCATGAAATGCTTCGAATGGTAAGAAAAGAATCGTCACAATCAAAAACAATTTTGAGGATGGCATGAAGCTAGAACCATGAATCTTCGAGAGAATGGAGCAAGATTTAAGAGAAATCCTTCTTCGGTCTTCAAATGTTGAGAATGATGATGAGAACCACCATGAATTGTTGAGATAATCCGGGAGACTGAAAAACAAAGAGGTTGAGCCAACAATGAAAAATAATTTGAAAGATCTTGGAGAAAGACATTTGACTGATGATAATTCATTCTTACGTCAAACTTTGCAATGAATTTGAGAATAATTTCGGAAAGAATTAGAAGAGTCAGGTAAGATCCTGGAAAAAGACTTGTGGGTTAGGACCCACTCAAAAGATACACCATTGAACTATTTAAAAGAGAGACACCGGTTGAATTGAATAGCTCAAAATAGATAACAACCTCGAGATATCTTAAACGGATTAGGAATGAAAACATGAATCACTTGAGATATCTTCAGTGCTTCAAAACAAATGAATGGCCAAAAGTGGATGATTAAGAGGTGCACCGGCATGAGAAAACATTTGGAAGGAGGAAAGGGATATGATCAACACCGAAAGCTTGAATTGAAACCACCGGAGAAGAAAAATGAACGAAGAATAATAAACTTGAAACTCCTGACCATCTTCACGATAATCACCGGGTAAGAACAT
Organism: Triticum dicoccoides; assembly: GCF_002162155.2. Classification (NCBI taxonomy): domain Eukaryota; kingdom Viridiplantae; phylum Streptophyta; class Magnoliopsida; order Poales; family Poaceae; genus Triticum; species Triticum dicoccoides. Next base: position 125,844,410 of record NC_041391.1, read on the forward strand.
TGATTGATAAGAATGAAGAGACTTCACATGAATAAAAGGATACATGATTAAGAAATCTGAGTCCTTGAATAAAAAAAGGGTGGGAGGGCAGGAAAACAAAGGCAACTTGGGGCAGATGGAATGGATACCGTTGAGGAAAACTTAGAATTGATCTTGCGGATGTTGAAATGATCAGATCCACTTGAAGAGAAGCACGCCGGTTGGAAAAGGATTAACATGACGACCTTGATGATCAAGAAGGATTAGTATTCACATAGCAATATGAGAACACCGTTTAGGAAAGGTATGGATTCAACATTTGACCCCGAAGCAACTCGAATACCACAAATAAAACAAAACAAAGGATTTGGCTTGTAGAATAAGCCGGAACAAATATATATGATAGAGATTACCCAATCCCATATCATGCATCTGTTAGGAAGTTATTCTAGGAGCTACTTGAATTCTCACCTATAAAACTCCAGAAACTTTCTGGTTATGCAATCTGGTTTTGGGGATATAGGGGAAGCAATATATATCTCACCCAAAACTAACAATCCCTACATCCAAGCTGTATCCATCCATCAACACATAACCAAGAAACCTTCAGAAATCGTGTACCTCAACCTTTGAAAAGAATCCCTTATACGAGCTATGGCAATACTCCCGAACTCCTCAGTACTGGGTGGCGTCGAGGTTATCTTACCACTAGCTGCATAACAGAGATTTTCGATGTTGGCAAAACTCAGGTATTCCAGAACTGCAACGATAAAATTATGACGACAACACCTCAGAGCTCAACTCCCTGGGACACTGCCACAACCCCTAAATGTAAGGAGGCACCAAGAACAATGTTCTCATCATAAGAATATCGGAACGATCCCAAGATACACGCATGATCCTAAATTTCTTTTAGAGAAATTTGAGGCGACGGAAGACAAAACATCTATGTCAAGATGCCTCACCAGAGGGACGAAGGGACTGAGGAGTAAAAAGAATCCTACTCTCCGATATATATAATCCTAAGACTCAAAACAATCTTGTTCTAGACTCAACAACGTCAGTAATTCGATTAAGCAGGGGGCTCCTAAGTCAGGGATGGCTCTGATACCAACTTATAACACCCACGATGCGGCTATATCTCCCACGTGTCGAAGCACGGCTTAGAGGCATAACCGCATGGTGGTTTTGTCGCATGAAGGGTCATCTTCACACAATCCCATGTAATGAACAAGAATGGGATAAAGAGTTGGCTTACAATCGACACTTCACACAATGAACATATAAATCATACATCATTCAAAGTACACACATAGTGTGACTATGGACGAAGCCAAAAGAAAAGAAGATAACCCAAAATGCTAGATCCCCAATCGTCCCAACTAGGCTCCACTACTGATCAACATGAAATGAAAAATAGCAACGACCAAGATCTTCGTTGAACTCCCATCGGAGCTCGGTTCCATCACCTCAACTGGTATCATCGGCACCTGCATCTTTTGTGATAGTATCTGGTGAGTCACGAGGACTCATCAATCTTAAAACCCGTGAGATCAAGACTACTTAAGCTTATGGGTAGGAAGTGGTAATGAGGTGGAGTTGCAGCAAGCACTAAGCAAATATGGTGGCTAACATACGCAAATAAGAGCGAGAAGAGAAGCAACGGAACGGTCGAGAAGCTAGAAGTGATCAAGAAATGATCCTGAAACTACTTATGCACAATCTGCAGAACCCAAGGTAAAAAAGGCTTAGGTGGCAAATGTTAAAACCAAGGTTGGGCCTTGCTGGAGGAGTTTTATTCAAAGCGAACTATCAAGGGGGTCCCATAAATCACCCAACCGCGTAAGGAACGCAAAATCAAGGAACATAACACCGGTATGACGGAAACTAAGGCGACAAGAGTGGAACAAAACACCAGGCATAAGGCCGAGCATTCCACCCTTTACCAAGTATATAGATGCATTAATTAAATAATAGATATTGTGATATCCCAAAATGATCCTGTTCCAACATGGAGCAATCTTTAACTTCACCTGCAACTAACTACGCTATAAGAGGGGATGAGCAAAAGCGGTAACATAGCCAAACAACGGTTTGCTAGGAAGGGTGAAAAGGTTAGAATGAAGCAATAGAACGAAGCAACTCGCAAGCAAAGATAGAAGTGATATCGAGGGTAATGGTCATCTTGCCTGAGATCCCGCAAGGAAGAAGAACGAGTCCAAGAAGAAGACAAACGGACGTAGTCGAATGAATCCTCACAACTCCGGAACGACACCGAAGCTAACGAGAGAAGCAAACCGGAAAGAAGCAAACAACATGATAAACAACCATCACATAATCATGGAATGATGCACAATCAAGTATGATGCATGTCCGCTTTAAATAGTCATGGCATGGCAAAGTGCACAAACAATACTACAAGTTAAGTGGAGCTCAATATGCAACGAGTTGCATATTGACGAAACACCACATAAAATATTCAGTTCTCTCTCGTTTATGTACCCAACAATATTAAATGTTGTTAAACATGGCAAGGGGTGAAGCATAATAAAACTACCTAGCTAGGCAAGTTTAAATGAGGCTGGAAACAACAAACAACAATTCTGGAAAATCCTCATGTCCATATTTCCAATTTAGTAATATTCTGCCCTAAACCATATTTTAATGTTGTTAAACAATAAAACAAAGTGCAACATGTTAATCTATACATTTTTCCACCCCATTTACATATAAAGTTTATTAAAGTTAGACCTACGGTTATTTAGTTATTAAATAAATCATTTTAACATGGCATTTAAGAAAATTAAATGCAAACAACATTTTAAACATTTTTAACATGGATGAAAGTGGAAAATTCTTAATCTACACAAAATTCTAAGCATTTTACATATATAAATTATTTACATGTGATGCACGGTTTGTGAGTTATTAAATGCATGATCTAGAGCGACTTTTTTGTAAAACAGTAAATCCCGGATAATAGAGAAATTCGCCAATAGGGAAAAAACACATCGCCATGGTTTGAAGTGGGCACAAGACACGCACGGGACGAGCGTGCGAGACAGGGGTTGTGGGTGCGACCCTCTGCTCGACAGGGAGCAGAAGCAGAGCAAGGCCATCACGGGCAAGTCAGCGGGAGGACGGAGCGACGGGAACGGGAGGAGATCGCTGGATCTAGGCGGCGGGGGCCCATCTCCGATGATGGTGGCGTCGTCTGGTGCTCCTGTTCGAGGCAAGGACAGAGACGGAGATTAGAGGGGAAGAAGCAGAACACGAAGAAGAGGAGGCAGGGTACAGCGACATGACCTGGGTGGTCGCCGGCGAACGGCGTCCATGGCGGGGTTGTAGTACCGGTAGCAGGTCGAGCTCCTGCTTGAGGAAGGAGGCGCGCAATGGGCTTGGCTGTTGGGGTGTCGAAGCGAAAACAGAGGCTCGAGAAGCAGAAGGAGGTGGCGTCGCTAGAGGCAGCAGGGACTTGGCGGCATCAGCAGGTTCAGGAGGCGTCGCCGGGTCCTATGCCTTCGAGACCCGAACAAGGAGGCGAGGCATCGACGGATCCGGCGAGATGCGGGTGTCGAGGCGGCGGGGAGGACCTGGATCGGGAGCTTGGCTGTCCATCACGCTTGTCCCTGTGAACGAGCGAGAGGAAAAGACCTGAGAGAGAGAGAGAGAGATCCAGAGGAAAAACAAAGCAAGAAGAAGGAACGGGCGGTCCTGGTGACTGTTGCTGCTGCTCGGGAACCTTCGATGGGGAAGCACCAACAAGGAGGAGGCTGAACATGGGACGCCGACGCTAGGTCGCTGCAGGAGCACCTGGACAGGGGCTCGAATAAGCAGGGGATCAGGCGAGGTGGTAGGAGGCTTGCAGGAGGAGGCAGCAGGTGAGGTGGATGGAGTTGGATCGAGAGGAGCTCGATTGCTGGTTGGGTGAGAAAGGATCTGGGAGGATCCTAAGGAAGAAGACGGGTGATGAGATAGGGCGACGACGGCTGGGAGGATGGGAAAATGCTCCTAAATTTGTGGGTCAGGCAGATTTTGTTAGGGTTGGTCTATATATAGGATAAAGAGAGTGGGTTCAGTCCGTCCAATCGTAATCGGGGATCGAGAATAAATAGGTTAGGTAGACCAAATAAGAAAACGGAGATGTTTTATAGATGTTTAGGGATGATCCGGACCCATCGGCCACGACTACTCGGTTCGGGTTCGGAGCAGTTTTCAGACGCGCGCAAGAGCGGGTCGGTGGTTTGACAAGAGGGAAATGCGGTTGGTCTCGGAACCGTCAACGAACGCAATAGAGAGAAGCGAAGGAGCGGCACCTACGAGCGGATGCAAGTTTTAAGAAAACAATGCCGATGCAATGCGCATGATGCTATGAGATGAGATGCATGCCATGAACAAAATGCAAAACGAAACATAAAAAACCCAACCACGGAGGAAAAAACATAACACATAGCCGGAAAGGGCAAGATTCGGAGTTACAATTATGGAAAGTTACATCCGGGGCGTTACAGTGGGGTGTGCCTCGTTCGTGGTTTTGACCAGTTTTCCATGGCGCGCATCCACTTCTATCCACGACGGGCGTCGGCCATTTTTCCCGTGTCCCCGTGTAGCCCGTTCACGGGTCCGTGTAAGGGTCTTTGTACGTGGGGAGTGCCTCGTACGTGATTTTGCCAAGTTTTCTGTGGCGTGCGTCCACTTCTGTCCACGACGGGCGTCGGTCACTTTTTTCCCGTGTCCCCGTATAGCCCATTCACGGGTCCGTGTAATGGTCCATGTTAGTGGGATGTGCCTCGTATGTGGTTTTGCCCAGTTTTCCATGGTGCGCATCCACTTCCGTCCATGACGGGCATCGACGATTCTTTCCCGTGTCCCCGTATAGCCCGTTCACGGGTCCGTGTA
>NC_041391.1:125849577-125874176 GCF_002162155.2 Triticum dicoccoides
TGCCTCCTATGTGGTTTTGCCCAGTTTTCCATGGCGCGTGTCCACTTCCACCCACGACGGCTGTCGGCCATTTTTCCCGTGACCCCGTATAGCCCGTTCACGGGTCCGTGTAAGGGTCTGTGTATGTGGGGTGTGCCTCGTACATGGTTTTGCCCAGTTTTCCATGGTGCGTGTCCACTTCTGTCCACGACGGGCGTCGATCACTTTTTCCCCGTGTCCCCGTATAGCCCGTTCATGAGTCCGTGTATGTGGGGTGTGCCACGTATGTGGTTTTGCCTAGTTTCGATGGCTTGCGTCCACTTCCGCATATGACGGGCGTCAGGCACTTTTTTCCCGTGTCCCCGTTGTAACGCCCCAAGACCGACGCTCCAGAAGACTTCCATATTTTCGTGATCACCGTCTGTTTCATTTGTGCTTGCTCTTTTATTTTTTTTGCTTTGCATCATGTCATCATGCCATCATGTCATTTAGTTTTTTTTTAAAACTCTTCCAAATAAATTGCATGGATCTTCGGTCCTTTTAAATCGAGGGAAGAGTGACTTCTCTTTATAACATATCCTCCAATATTAGGGAGCTATATTAAATATTCCACTAATTTTGGAATCACCAAAACACACTTACAAAATAATTTCGTTCCTTTTCTGCTTCAAGTTTGGTCTCCAACCTTGCCAATATTTATTTCATCATTTTCCGGAGCTCCACCAAAAATCCGAACATTTTTGGACCTTCCCAAACCCTCACTTCCGTTCAAACCCATTTGAATTAAATTCAAATGAGTTTGAATTTAAATCTTTCAATCATGGCCTTTCTATTTTTCTTGGAACAAGCTCATTTTTTGCGAGTCCGGGAGAAATATCCCCTTGCGCTTTTTCTTCCCCTAACCTCTCTTTCTTTCTTTCTTTTCTCTGTTCTGTTTTTTTTTATTTTTCATTAGAGTGAGGGAGAGACCCAGCTAGGCCTCTGTCAGCCCACAAACCAGGCCGGCCCATTTGCTCCCAAGGCCCAGCCCCACCGACCGAACCCTAGCCCCCCTAGCACGACCCTCATCTCTCCCCTCGTCCTCCCTCCAGCGCCGAATCGCTCGACCCCATCGCCCTCTCCTGCGCCCGTTCCCGATCCTCCCGCATCCCTCCTCTCGATCCCCATCTCCCTCTCGTTCCCGTGCCCGCAGCCATGCCCTCCTTGCGTGACCTCTCTCCCTTTCCCCTAGCCGCCTCCTCCCTCCACCGGCGCCAGCCGCCCCGTCGCCCGAGCGCTCAAGGAGAGCAGCTCCTCGAGCACCGGCCGCCCCCGCGCCCAACCTCCTCCTCGACGTCGGCCCCGCCACCGAGCACCGCCTCTCTGCGTGGCTCCTTCCCTGCGGCCTCAAGCCCCTCGCCGGAGCTGCGCCCAAGTCCGCCGCCGCATGAAGCCACTAGGCGCCCGGCCCCTGCCTGGCCCGCTCGTTCTCTGCATGCAGGAGGTGCAACGCCAGCGCCTCGTCTGCCTCCACTGCTTCTGCCTCGTCCCCGCCGCCGGCAAGCAGCAGCAGCAACCAGGCCGTCCCGCCTCCTCTTCCCCGGCGTTGCTGCCTCGCAGGAGCATCCCGAGCCGGAGCTCGTCCGCGAGCAGATCGAGACGCCTTCTCCCGCTCGTCATCGACCTCGCCCTGCCTCTGTTGTTTCGCCAGATGCCGTCCCTGCTGCTGCTAGACCACCTCGGTGCCACCAGGGAGTGCCATGGCCTCCACCGAGACCCTGGGAATCATCGAGAACGCCAAGTACCACTCATGTCGGCAAGACTCGCAAGTCGGACCCCGAACGATCGACGTCTCCTGGACCATGTACAACTACCGTCGCCCCGAAGACGTTGGAGTCATCAAGTACCTCTCCGAACGAACGTGTACCATTACCGTCGCCATGTACGACTACTTCCCACGACGACCCGTGAACGACTACCTCCACTACGGCCCGTGAACAACTACTTCCCTCGACGACTCGAACCGCTCCGAAAATGCACGCTTCGAAGGTATAACCCCGAGACGATCAACCGTGGACCAAATGCATGTGTTGTATGAGATGCATCGTTTGCTCTGTGATCGAATCGTCCTTGCGATGCCCCTCTTTTGCCATGCCACCGTCCCGTGGGAACCCGGAAGTCGGGAGCACCCCACCATCTCTAGCATGTTGCGCACATCCGCACACTTCTCTCTTGCATCGGTATCTCAATCGAGTTACCGGAACCGATATGTTGCCGTGGCACAATTTTCGGATATGCCGTCGTGGCATCATTTTCGGAATGTTGTCGTGGCACCATTTCTGTTTCACCGCCGTGGCACCTTTTTCCTTCCGCCATGACGACTAATGCTTCGTAACATGCTCATGTCAACATTTTCATAAAATTGCATAAAACTTGTATATGTCATCCGCATCATGATAACAACATTTAAAATGTTTAAACTTGTTGTTGCATTAAATTGCTAAATGCATATGGGGATTTACCGGATTTGTTGTTTTTGTATCCGGCCCCATTTAAATTGTTTAGATGGTATAGTTTATATTATGCTTCACCTCTTGCCATGTTTAACAACAGTTAATATTGTTGGGTAGCTTAAACGAGAGATAACTAAATAATTGATGTGGTGTTCTGTCAACATGCACCTTGTTGCATATTGACCTCCACTTAACTTGTAGTATTGTTTGTTGCACTTTGCCATGCCATGCCTCATTAAACCGGACATGCATCATACTTGTTTGTGCATCATGACTTGTTTATGCTTGTGTGTTTACTATGTTGTTTGTTTCTTTCCGGGTTGCTTCTCACGTTAGCTTCGGTTTCGTTCCGGAGTTGTGAGGATTCGTTCGTCTACGTCCGTTTGTCTTCTTCATGGACTCGTTCTTCTTCCTTGCGGGATTTCAGGCAAGATGATCATACCCTCGAAATCACTACTATCTTTGCTATGCTAGTTTGCTCGCTCTTTTGCCATGCCTATGCTACGATGCCTACCGTTTGCTTGTCAGCCTCCCAAATTGCCATGTCAAACCTCTAACCCACCATGTCCTAGCAAACCGTTGATTGGCTATGTTACCGCTTTGCTCAGCCCCTCTTATAGCGTTGTTAGTTGCAGGTGAAGATTGAAGTTTGTTCCTTGTTGGAACATCGAGATGTTGTTCCTTGTTGGAACATGTTTACTTGTTGGGATATCACTATATATCTTATTTAATTAATGCATCTATATACTTGGTAAAGGGTGGAAGGCTCGGCCTTATGCCTGGTGTTTTGTTCCACTCTTGCCGCCCTAGTTTCCGTCATATCGGTGTTATGTTCCCGGATTTTGCGTCCCTTACGCGGTTGGGCTATAATGGGAACCCCTTGACAGTTCGCCTTAAGTAAAGCTCTTCCAGCAATGCCCAACCTTGGTTTTACCATTTGCCACCTAGCCTTTTCTTTCCCTTGGGTTCTGCAGACTCAAGGGTCATCTTATTTAACCCCCCGGGCCAGTGCTCCTCTGAGTGTTGGTCCGAACTGGGCAGCCTGCGGGGCCACCTCGGGGAAACTTGAGGGTTCGTTTTACTCGTAGCTTGACCTATCTGAGTGTGCCCTGAGAAAGAGATATGTGCAGCTCCTATCGGGATTTGTCGGCAGATTCGGGCGGTGTTGCTGGTTTAGTTTTACCCTGTCGAAATGTCTTGTTGTACCGGGATACCAAGTCTGATCGGAATGTCTCGGGTGGAGGTCTATTCCTTCGTTGACCGTGAGAGCTTGTCATGGGCTAAGTTGGGACACCCCTGCAGGGATTTGAACTTTCGAAAGCCGTGCCCGCGGTTATGGGCAGATGGGAATTTGTTAACGTCCGGTTGTAGAAAACCCGAAGTTGACCTTAATTAAAATACATCAACCGTCTGTGTAACCATGATGGTCTCTTTCCGGCGGAGTCCGGGAAGTGAACACGGTGTTGGAGTTATGCTTGACGTAGGTTGCTATAGGATCACTTCTTGATCATACTTTTATCGACCGTGCTTTGCCTTCTCTTCTCGCTCTCATTTGCGTATGTTAGCCACCATATATGCTAGTCGCTTGCTGCAGCTCCACCTCATTACTCCATCCTTCCTATAAGCTTAAATAGTCTTGATCTCGCGGGTGCGAGATTGCTGAGTCCCCGTGGCTCACAGATACTTCCAAAACCAGTTTGCAGGTGCCTATGTTACCGTGCAGATGACGCAACCAAGCTCAAGGAGGAGCTCGATGAAGATCTTGCCCTTTGTGTTGCTTCGTTCTAGTTGATCAGTAGTGGAGCCCAGTTGGGGTCGATCAGGGACCTTTGTCGTATTTGGGGTTCTTCTTTTATTTTCGTTCCGTAGTCGGACCTTGATTGTATCTGGATGATGTAATGCTTTATTCATGTAATTGTGTGAAGTGGCGATTGTAAGCCAACTATGTATCTCTTTCCCTTATGTATTACATGGGTTGTGTGAAGATTACCTCACTTGCGACATTGCTTTCAATGCGGTTATGCCTCTAAGTCGTGCTTCGACACGTGGGAGATATAGCCGCATCGAGGGCGTTACAAGTTGGTAATCAGAGCCTTCCCCGACCTTAGGAGCCCCACTGCTTGATCGTTTTTAGCGGCCGAGTTGTGTCTAGAAAAATATTTTGAGTCATTTAGGATTATATATATCGGAGAGTTAGGAATTCTTTTTACTCCCCAGTCTCTTCATCGCTCTTGTGAGGCATCCTGACGTAGAGTTTTGACTCTTCTCTTCTCGAATTACACTAAAAAAATTTTAGGATCACGCGGGTATCTTGGAATCGTTCCGATGGTTTTATGATGAGAACATTGTCTTGGTGCCTCCTGTCAGGGGTTTAGTGGAAGTGTCCCGGGGAGTTGAGCTCTGAGGTGCTGTCGTCATAATTTTATCGTTGCAGTTCTGGAATACCTGAGTTTAGTACGCCGACATCGAAAATCTCTTTTATGCAGTTGTTGGTGAGATAACCCCGATAACCCAGTACTGAGGTGAGTACGGGAGTATTGCCATGACTTGTATAACGGATGCTTTTCGAAGGTTGAGGTAGATGATTTCCGAAGGTTTCTTGGTTATGTGTTGAAGGATGGATACAGTTGGATGTAGGATTTGTTAGTTTTCGGTGAGATATTATGCTTCCCCTGTATCCCCAACACCTGATTGCATAACCTGAAAATTTTGGGAGTTTCATAGGTGGGAATTCAAGTAGCTCTTAGGATATCTTTCCGACGGATGTATGATATGAAATTGGGGTTCGACGTCTAGTGGTCCGCCTATTCACGGTCGATTTTACAGTGGTCTCATCGTGTCTTAAAGAGTCCTTGGCTATGCCGACTCGGGGACGCTTCGTATGTCATGTGCACTGCCTTGTACATGATGGTGCTGTACGATCGAGCCCGTGTAGGCCCCACCATGAAAACTTCGGACGAAATCTCTATCATATGTTTGTTCTGGCTTATTCTGCAAGCCAAATCCTTTGTTTTGTTTTATTTGTGGTATTCGAGTTGCTTCGAAGTCAAATGTTGAATCCATACCTTTCCTAAATGGTGTTCTCATATTGCTATGTGAATACTAATCCTCCTTGATCATCGAGATTGTCTTGCCAATCCTTTTCAACCAGTGTGTCTCTCTTCAAGTGGATCCGATCATTCTCCCCATCCGCAAGATCAATTCTAAGTTTTCTCAACGGTGTTCATTCCAACTGGCCCAAGTTGCCTTTGTTTTTCCCGCCCTCCCACCCTTTTTGTTCAAGGACTCAGATATCTTAATCATGTATCCTTTTATTGATGGGAAGTCTCTCCATTCTTTTCCGTCAATGTTCTTATCCGGTGATTCTCAAGAAGATACTAACGGAGCTCCAAGTTCATCACTCTTCATTCTCGTTTTCTTCTCCGGTGGATTTACCTCAAGCTTTCGGTGTTGATCATATCCTTATCCTCGTTCAAATGCTATCCCATGCCGGTGCCTCTCATAATTGTTCATCTCTCTCTATTCTTATTCGGAGTGCTCAAGATATCTCAGAAGATTCGTGTTTCCATTCTCAGTCCGTTCAAGCTATTTGGAGATTATTATCTCATTCAAGTCATTTAATTCTACCGGTGCAATATCTATTTCAATCAATCGTTCAACGGTGTATCCTTTTAGTGGGCCCTAACCCACAGGTTTTTTTTCAGGATCTTACCTGACTCTCCCAACTTTCCCGAAGCTATCTCAAATTCTTCTCCAAGTTTGACGTAAGAATGAGTTATCATTAGTCAAATGCTTTTCTCCAAGATCTTTCAAATTCTTTTCATAGTTGGCTCAACCTCTTCGCTTTTGATTCTTCCGGTGTGCCTCAATAATTCTTGGTGGTGTTTCTCGTTGTCATTCTCATCATTTGAAGACCGAAGAAGAGTTTCTCTTTAATCTTGCTCTATTCTCTTCAAGATTCATGGTGCTAGCTTGTTGCCATCCTCTCATAATTGTTTTCGATTGTGAGAATCTTTTTCACCCATCAGGAGATATTCAAGAGTCTTCTCAGTTTGTCATCCGGAGTCCATCAATTCAGGTTTATTCATTCTCAGCCGTCAGTTATCATTCTCCTATCTTCCCGGTTCACCTATCGAATATCCTCTAATCAGTTCTTGATCTCTTTGTTCTCATGTATCTAGTTTGTCTCAAGCACCTTCGTTCATTTGCTAATTCTTACCGGTGATGCACCCCTACTTCGATCATTTTCAATCCTTACGGTGGTTCTTTCAAGATCTCTCTTCCTTGTTCATCATATCAATTCATTTGTTGTTCCAATCCTACCGGTGGTTCATTGAAGACCTTCTCAAGTTTACGCTATATCTCTTTTAATCCTTTCTACGAGTATAAGTAGTATGCCAAATCCGTTGATTGTCGTCAATTTAATTGGTGAAGGATAAGCATAACATAATTCTTATTATTGTTCATCCAAGTGATTAATTCTTTATTCCGGAGGCCCTTAAAATTCTCGGTTTCATTTGTTTCATATTCTCTTTTTCCCGGAGTTCCAAGCTCTAATTATCACCACGGAGATTCATCTAAATCATTACAAGGTTTCACCTTGTGTTTTCAACTTCTTTTTCCTTCCATTGGATCATCCTTTTATTACCGGAGTTCTTCATGGAGGCTCTACATGGTGGTTCGTCAAGGATTCTTTTCGTTCTTCAATTGTTCTTCAAGATTTCTCTCGAAGTTATGACCCGCCAAGCTATACTCAAAAAATTAAACATGGTGCTCAACACATGTTTTGTTTTGAGGAGTTCAAGTATTCTTCTTCTCGCATCCGAAGTGCAATTCTTCCTACCTTATCTTTTGAGGTGGTGTTATGTCACTCTTGACAATTTCCTTCATGTTTCATGATTCATATGTTGTCAAGAATGAGGTATTTTAAATCCATTAATCTCTTCGTTGGAGTTATCTTGTGTCATATTTCACCTAAAGCCTTCCATTGGGAATGTTGCTATTTGTGGTGCTTATCAACGATCCAAGTTTTCTCCTATCCTCTCGGCGAAAGAAGTTTTCATCTCTTCATTGATCTCAAGCAAGCAATTGTTTCCGTTAGTGGCCGGTTGTCACCTCATAGTTTTCGGATGTTTTCCATAAGCCCACTACAAGCTTATTCGTTTCGTTGTTGGTTTTCCAACAACCCCGTTGTAACCTTCTTGGAAGGGTGCTTTCCAAGCTCATTTGTGGCAGAAGTTGGCATTTTCTTCTCCATTCTGTTATTCCAATGATATATCTTCTATTATTTCTTTCGGAGGCATTGTGACGTTGCTCTTTTCACTCACCATCTCGATTCGTGAGGATCGTGTTCTTTTCTTGCTTATCCATTTAACCGGAGTGTCGTGTTTTCATTCGAGTTCTCTAATCTTATCAAGTTTTCCCTCCTTCCTCAACTGGAGAGATGTATGAAATCCTTCTTAGCCATTGTGCCATTCTTTCAATAGTTCCGGAGGCAGTGTGTTGTTGATTTCATCAAGTAACATCCCATCTTCTCAAGTTCATGTTCTATTCCTTCCATGTTCAACCGGAGTACTGCCCGAATTCTTCCCCTCTCATCTTGTTTTAACCGGAGTAGTTTCGAATTCTATCTTGTCCATTAAACTCTTGATTCATGTCTTTGCAACCTTCAAGTTCTCGTAATGTTCCTTGTTCCTTTTTTTTCTAACGGATTGTTTGCAATCTCGTTCTTCTCAGTTGTGCTCTTTCTTTTAAATTGCTCAACCTCTCAAGGTTCTTTGGTTTCACTCATTGGTCGAAGAAGCAACTTAGTTTTACCTCTTCTCTTCCTCTTCCGTTTCTCTCCGGTGCCATCCTAGATCTCGGGATGAGATCCTCTTATAGTGGTGGAGTGTTGTAACGCCCCAAGACCGACGCTCCAGAAGACTTCCATATTTTCGTGATCACCGTCTGTTTCATTTGTGCTTGCTCTTAATTTTTTTGCCACCCCGTCCGGCCGAGCCACCGGCGAGCAGCAGCTCCAGATCCATCGCAAGGCCAGCCCCATCGCGTGCCATGTTCTTTCCCTTCCTCCCTAACTCATTTCTCCTTCCCTTCTCTGATCCCTCTCTCTTTCTCGATGTGTGTTGCCCGCAGGAGCCACCGTGAACAGCACCCTCAGCCCCTTCCGACCGCCGCCACCCGCAGGAGCGCCATGGACAACCGTGCGAGCTTCCCCGCCTCCTGTGTCCTCCAGCTGTCCAAGCTCCGGCGAGCCACCCGTAGGCCGTGCTCCTCGCCTCGCCTCATCTCCAACCACCACGGACTGCCGCACCGCCCCTCCGCGACGAGCTCCGCCGCCGCGCCATCTTCAGGCGCTCGAGCACGAGCTCGCCCGCACCTCGTCTTCCTCCTCGTCGTGCAGGTCCAGGAGGCGCGCCGCCCAGCCACATCGCCCTGTTGCTGCGCCTGCTTCGCCTTGAGCCGCCTCCGCTTCGTTTCGGCCGAGAACGGAACCCCGACGCCCTCCACCGCCTGGATCCATGCCGCCCCGGCCTCCATCACGCCATCGCCGGAGTCCCAAGCTGCACGAAGCCATCGCTTCATCCTCTGCTTCGAGGAGACGAGCGCCTCTCCCGCGTGTTGACCCCGTCTCGACCAGCGCCAAGTCCAGATCGGTCTGCTGCTTCCATTGACCGCAGTCAGCGCCCTGGGCCACTTCTTGCGCCAAGCCCAGATCAGCCGCAGCCAGCCCTAGGCCCAGCCGAAGCCAGCCAGGCCCAGCCGGCCCCTCTCCACCGAGCCGGGCAAAGAGCCCAATGTGAGCAGCCCCTCCTCCAGCGCCCCTCTCCTGTACACTATTTGGGCTAGGTAGATTCGGCCCGTGTATGTTTTTTTTCCAGGTCTGCGATTTAACTTTATCCAGTGTAGAAAAGTCCCTAGTCTTCATGCATTTAATAACTCATCAACCATGCATCGGACTAAAATTGTTTATACATGTAAATTGCTTAGAATATTGTGTAGATTAATAATATGTCATTTTCATCCCATGTTAAAATGTTTAACTTGCTGTTTATTTAAATTTGCTAATATGCCATGCTAAAATGATTTATTTCATAACTAAATAACCGTAGCTCCGAATTTAATAAACTTTATATGTAAATGGGGTGGAAAAATGCCTAGTTTAACATGGTGCACTTTATTTTCCTGTTTAACAACATTAAAATTGTGCTTAGGGCAGAACAGTACCGAATCTAAAATATGCATATGAGGTTTTTCCAGAATTGTTGTTTGTTGTTCCGGCCTCACTTAAACTTGCCTAGATAGGTAGATTAATTATGTTTCACCTCTTGCCATGTTTAACAACATTTAATATTGTTGTGTACCTAAACGGGAGAGAACTAAATATGTCAATGTGGTGTTTCGTCAATATGCAACTCGTTGCATATTGAGCTCCACTTAATTGGTAGTATTGTTTGTTGCACGTTGCCATGCCATGCCTTATTAAACCGGACATGGATCATACTTGTTTGTGCATCATGCCATGTTTATGCTTGTGCATTTACCATGTTGTTTGTTTCTTTCTGGTGTTGCTTCTTAGTTCCGGTAACGTTGCGTTCGTGAGGATTCGTTCGACTGCTCCCGTTTGTCTTCTTCATGGACTCGTTCTTCTTCCTTGCGGGATTTCAGGCAAGATGACCGCTACCCTGGATCTCACTACTATCATTCTATGCTAGTTTCTTCGTTCTATCGCTATGCTGCGCTACCTATCACCTGTTTATCAAGCCATCCCAAATTGACATGAACCTCTAACCTTTGACACCTTTCCTATGCAAACCGTTGCTTGGCTATGTTACCGCTTTGCTCAGCCCCTCTTATAGCATTGCTAGTTGTAGGTGAAGTTGAAGATTGCTCAATGGTGGACAGGATTTTGGTTGGGATATCACAATATCTCTTATTTTATTAATGCATCTATATACTTGGTAAAGGGTGGAAGGCTCGGCCTTTTGCCTGGTGCTTTATTCCACTCTTGGCGCCCTAGTTTCCGTCAAACCGGTGTTATGTTCCCGGATTTTGCGTTCCTTACGCGGTCGGGTGGTTTATGGGACCCCCTTGACAGTTTGCTTTGAATAAAACTCCTCTAGCTAGGCCCAACCTTGGTTTTACCATTTGCCTCACCACCACCTACCCTTTCTCTTGGGTCGGCCAACCCGAGGGTCATCTTTATTTTAGCCCCCCCCCCCGGGCCTGTGCTTGTCTAAGTGTTGGTCCGAACTGAGCTGCCTGCGGGGCCACCTCGGGGAAACTTGAGGGTTGGTTTTACTCGTAGCTAGTCTCATTCGGTGTTGCCCTGAGAACGAGATATGTGCAGCTCCTATCGGGATTTGTCGGTGCATTGGGCGGCTTTGCTGGTCTTGTTTTACCATTGTTGAAATGTCTTGTAAACCGGGATTCCGAGTCTGATCGGGTCTTCCTGGGAGAAGGTCTATTCCTTCGTTGATTGCGAGAGCTTGTCATGGGCTAAGTTGGGACACCCCTGCAGGGTATAATCTTTCGAAAGCCGTGCCTGCGGTTATAGGCAGATAGGAATTTGTTAATGTACGGTTGTAGACAAGTTGACACCAGATACGATTTAAAACGCATCAACCGCGTGTGTAGCCGTGATGGTCTCTTTTCGGCGGTGTCCGGGAAGTGGAAACGGTTTCTGGGTTATGTTTGACGTAAGTAGGAGTTCAGGATTACTTCTTGATCATTACTAGTTGACGACCGTTCCTTTTGCTCTCTTCTCGCTCTTATTTGCGTATGTTAGCCACCATATATGCTTAGTCGCTGTTGCAGCCTCACCACTTTACCCCTTCCTTTCCCTTTAAGCTTTGCTATTCTTGATACCCATGGTAATGGGATTGCTGAGTCCTCGTGGCTCACAGATTACTACAACAATAGTTGCAGGTACAGGTTCATGCGATGATCATGACGCGAGAGCGATGCTTGCTTGCGTTGAGTTCTTCTTCTGCTTCTTCTTCGATCAGGGGATAGGTTCCAGGGCGGCAGCCTGGGCTAGCAGGGTGGATGTCGTTTGAGTTTCTGTTTGTGGTTCATCCGTAGTCGGATGATGCTCTTATGTATTGTGATGTTGTATTCGTGTGGCATTGTATGCCTCTTGTATGTATCCCCATATATTATGTAATGTTGATGTAATGATATCCACCTTGCAAAAGCGTCTCAATATGCGGGACTATCCTTGGTGGGACCTTCGAGTTCCTTTTGGATAGGGTCGCATACTGGGCGTGACAAGTTGGTATCAGAGCCTCGACCGACCATAGGAGCCCCCTTGATTGTTGGCCGTTGTTGAGTCTAGAAGAAAACTATTTTGAGTCTTAGGATTATATATATCGGAGAGTAGGATTGTTTTTACTCCTCAGTCCCTTCGTCGCTCTAGTGAGGTCTCCTGACGTAGATGTTTTGACTTTCCTCTCCTCAAATTTCACTAAGTTTTTTTAGGATCACGCGGGTATCTTGGAATCGTTCCGATGGTTTTGTGACGAGAACATTGTTCTTGGTGCCTCCTGTCTATTTATGTGGCTTTGACCCGGGGAGTTGAGCTCCGAGGTGTTGTCATCACAATTTTATCGTTGCAGTTCTGGAATACCTGAGATTTGCCGATATTGAAAATCTCTTTTATGCAGTTGTTGGTGAGATAACCCCGATAACCCAGTACTGGGGCGAGCTCGGGAGTATTGCCACAACTCGTATAACGGATGCTTTTCAAAGGTTGAGGTGCACGATTTCCGAAGGTTTCTTGGTTATGTGTTGACGGATGGATACAGCTGGATGTAGGTATTGTTAGTTTGGGTGAGATATATTGCTTCCCCTGTATCCCCAACACCAGATTGCATAACTAGAAAGTTTCGGGAGTTTTATAGGAGGGAATTCAAGTAGCTCCTAGAATATCTTTTCGACAAATGCATGATATGAGATTGGGGTTCGACGTCTAGTGGTCCGCCTTTCCACGGTCGTTTTTACAGTGGTCTCGTTGTGTCTTAAAGAACCCTTGGCTATGCTGGTTCGGGGACACTTCCTATGTCATGTGCACTGCCTTGTACATGATGGTGCTGTACACTCGAGCCCGTGTGGGCCCCACCACGAAAACTTCGGACGAAATCTCTATCATATGTTTGTTCCGGCTTATTCTGCAAGCCAAATCGTTTGTTTTGTTTTATTTGTGGTATTCGAGTTGCTTCGAAGTCAAATGTTCAATCCATACGTTACATAAACGGTGTTCTCATATGGCTATGTGAATTCTAATCCTTCGTGATCACTAAGGTTATCATGTCAACTTTTTTCCAACCGGTCTGCTTCTTTTTAAGTGGATCCTATAATTTCAACATTCGCAAGATCACCTCTCAGTTTCTCAATGGTGTTTGTTTCATCCGTCCTAAGTTGTCTTTGTTTTCCTGCCCTCCCACCCTTTTCTTCAAGGACTCATTTATTTTAATCAAGTATCCATTTATTCATGTGAAGTTTCTTCACTCTTTTCAATCAATGTTTTGATCCGGTGATCCCTCGTCAAGATGCTCACGAGCTTCAAGTTCATCAATCTTCATTCTCGTATTCTTTTCCGGTGGATTTAATTCAAGCTTTTGGTGTTCATCATATTCCTTTCCTCGTTTCTAATCCTTTCTCATGCCGATGCACCTCTTAATTGTTCACCTCTCTCTATTCTTATCCGGAGTGTCTCAACAATTCATGTTGGTGTTTCTCATCGTCATTCTTGAATTTTGAAGACCGAAGAAGAGGAGTTCCTCTTAAATCCTTACCCGTTCTTCCAAAGATGCATGGTTCTAGCTTGATGCCATCCTCTCATAATTATTTTCGATTGTGAGAATTCTTTTCACCCATCCAGAGCATTTCATGAGTTGTTTCCATTTCTTTCCTCCGAAGGCCATCATGTCATAATTCCTCATTCTCAACCTTCAACTCTTGTTCTCCAAATCTTACCAGGGCATCGTTCAAATACCCTCTAATCAGTTCATGATCTCTGCGTTCTCATGTATCTAAATCCCCTCAAGTACCTTCATTCGTTTTCCAATTCTTCCCGGTGAATTGTGCCTTTGCTATGTTCATTTTCTATTCTTACGGTGGTTCGTTCAAGATTTCTCTTCATTCGTCATCGTATCAATTCATTCATTCATTCATTCATTCGTTGTTTCCAAATCCCACCAGTGGTTCCATCAATACCTTCTCAAGCTTGCGCTATATCCCTCTTAATCCTTTCTACGAGAATAAGTAGTATGCCAAATCCGTTGCTTGTCATCAATTTAAATTGGTGAAGGATAGGCATAACGTAATTCTTATTATTGTTTCATCCAAGTAATCATGTTTCTTCTTTCCGGAGTTGGTCATCATATCACATTCTCGATTCGAGATGCTTCATCTTTTCTTTTCCAGAGTTCCAAGTTTCCGCTTTATCTCGTCGCTAAGCTCCATCTAAATCATTGCAAGGCTTCACCTTGTGTTCTCAACTTCTTTTTCTTTGTTATCATCATTTGATTTCATTACCGGAGTTCTTCATGGAGTCTCTACATGATGGTTCATCAGGGATTCCTTTCATTCTCATTTTGTTCTTCAAGACTTCTCTCGAAGTTATGACCCGCTAAGCTATACTGTAAAATAAACATGGTGCTAAACACATGTTTTGTTTTGAGGCGTTCAAGCATTCTTCAACTTTCATTACAAAGTGCAATTCTTTCTACCTTATCTTTTGAGATGGTGTTATGTCATTCTTGACAATTTCCTTCATGTTTCATGATTCATATGTTGTCAAGAATGAGGTATTTTAAATCCATCATTTTCTCTTCGTTCAAGAGATCTTTTCGACCAATCAACTTCTTTGTTGGAATTATCTTGGGTTATATTTCACCTAAAGCCTTCCATTGGGAATGTTGCTATTTGTGGTGCTTATCATTGATCCAAGCTTTCTCCATATCCTTCTCGGTGAAAGAGGTTTTTCATCTCTTCGTTGATCTCAAACCCTCAATTGTTTTTCGTTAGTGGCAGAATGTCATCTCATAGTCTTGCGATGTTTCCATAAGCCCACTACAAGCTTATTCTTTTCGTTGTTGGTTTTCCAACAACCCCATTGTAACCATCTTGGAAGGGTGCTTTCCAAGCTCATTTGTGGCAAAAATTGTCATTTTCTTCTCCGTCCCTTTATCCCAACAATCTAACTTCTATTCTTTTGTCCCGAAGGCATTGTGATGTTGCTCTCTTCAGTCATCATCTCGATTTGAGGATCGTGTTCTTTCCATGCTTATACATTTAACCGGAATGTTGTGTCATCTCTTCAAGTTCTTTCATCTTGTCAAGTTTTGCTTCTCTTTTCAACCAGAGTGCTGTCTGATATCTTTCTTACCCATTGTGTCATTCTTTCAATAGTTCCAAAGGCAGTGTGTTGTTGATTTCATCAAGTATCATCCCATCTTCTCAAGTTCATGTTCAATTCCTTCAATTTACAGTCGGAGTGCTGCCAAATTATATCATTCTTATTCATCCTTATCTCGTTTCAACTAGAGTGGTTTCAATTCCTTATTGTCCATTGTGCTCGTCATTCATGTCTTTGCAACCTCTTGGTTCTCGTCGTATCCCTTGTTCCTCTTTTCTAACGGAGTGTTTTCAACTTTGCTCATCTTCGTTGTTTTCTTCCTTTCCTTTTGCTCAACCTCTCAAGGTTCATGGTTTCACTCGTTTGTCGAAGAAGCAATTTAGTTTATCTCTTATCGTCCTCTTCCTTTTCCCTCCGGTGCCATCCTAGATCTCGGGACGAGATCCTCTCGTAGTGGTCGAGTGTTGTAACGCCCCAGATACAACTTTCCATATTCGTAACTCCAGCTCTTGCCTTTTCCGGAGATGCGATATATTATTTCCTCCATGGTTGGGTTTTTGTCTGTTGTTTTGCATTTTGTTCTTGTCTTGCATTTCATCTCATAGCATCATGCGCATTGCATCGTCATCGTTTTCATAAAACTTGCATCCGTTCGGGTTTCCCCGGTTCTCTCCGTTGTCCGTTCTGAGCCCGACCACACTTGCACGCGCCCGCAGCACCTCCGAAATATTATTTATAAGTGGCATAAAAATGTTCTCGGAATGGGTTGCAACTTGTCGTGTGGTCTTATTATAGTGTAGACAGGCTGTCTGCCAAGGTTCGTCGCATTCGGAGTCCATCTGATAGCCCAACCATTAAATGTATAGCGGTACCGTTGCCGGTACATTCGTCGGGTGTTTTCGGTCTCCGAAAACCCGTGCCGGGCTGCTATCGCTTCTCTCCCCTCAGTCCAGACCCTCTCATCACAGCCCACCTGCAGCCCATCTAACCCGGCTTAACCCCCCCTTGTCTTCGTCGACCTCTCTGCACAACCACAGACCCCCTCGTGTGCGCGCCCCATAGTTGTCCCGAACCCGACCCGCTCTGTCGTTACCGTTGGATCCGAATCATCCCCAAACATCCCGAAAACATCTTTGTTTTCTTATTTGGACTCCTGAAGCATTTTATACTCGACCGTCCGATTTAACCGGAGGGCCCAAATCTACCCTAAACCATCCCCTTTGCCTATATAACGTACCTCATTCCAAATTGGGTCAAACCCTAGATCCTAGGCAGACCAATTCCCTCCAATCCCACAGCCGCCGCCGCTATCTCCTCGCAATCCGCGCATACCCAGTCCCCTGCCTCCACTTGGCCAGATCCAGCGCAGCCAAGCCTCCACCTTCCCCTCCTCGATTTTGCCACCCCGTCCGGCCGAGCCACCGGCGAGCAGCAGCTCCAGATCCATCGCAAGGCCAGCCCCGTCGCGCGCCATGTTCTTTCCCTTCCTCCCTAACTCATTTCTCCTTCCCTTCTCTGATCCCTCTCTCTTTCTCAATGTGTGTTGCCGGTAGGAGCCGCCGTGAGCAGCACCCTCAGCCCCTTCCGACCGCCGCCACCTGCAGGAGCGCCATGGACAACCATGCGAGCTTCCCCGCCTCCTGTGTCCTCCGGCCGTCCGAGCTCCGGCGAGCCACCCGCAGGCCGTGCTCCTCGCCTCACCTCGTCTCCAACCACCACGGACTGCCGCGCCGCCCTCCGCGACAAGCTCCGCCGCCGCGCCATCTTCAGGCGCTCGAGCACGAGCTCGCCCGCGCCTCGTCTTCCTCCTCATCGTGCGGGTCCAGGAGGTGCGCCGCCCAGCCGCATCGCCCTGTTGCCGCGCCTGCTTCGCCTGGAGCCGCCTCCGCTTCGTTTCGGCAGAGAACGGAACCCCGACGCCCTCCACCGCCTGGATCCATGCCGCCCCGGCCTCCATCGCGCCATCGCCGTAGTCCCAAGATGCACGAAGCCATCGCTCCGTCCTCTGCTTCGAGCAGACGAGCGCCTCGCCCGCGCGTTGACCCCGTCCTCGACCAGCGCCAAGTCCAGATCGGTCTGCTGCTTCCGTTGACCGCAGCCAGCGCTCTGGGCCACTTCTTGCGCCAAGCCCATATCAGCCGCAGCCAGCCCTAGGCCCAGTCGAAGCCAGCCAGGCCCAGCCGGCCCCTCTCCACCGAGCCGGGCAAAGAGCCCAATGTGAGCAGCCCTCCTCCAGCGCCCCTCTCCTGTACACTATTTGGGCTAGGCAGATTCGACCCGTGTATGTTTTTTTCAGATCTGCGATTTAACTTTATCCAGTGTATTACAGATTTGCAGAATAGTCCCTAGTCTTCATGCATTTAATAACTCATCAACCATGCATCGGATTAAAATGGTTTATACATGTAAATTGCTTAAAATATTGTGTAGATTAATAATATGTCATTTTCATCCCATGTTAAAATGTTTAACTTGCTGTTTATTTAAATTTGCTAATATGCCATGCTAAAATGATTTATTTCATAACTAAATAACCGTAGCTCCGAATTTAATAAACTTTATATGTAAATGGGGTGGAAAAATGCCTAGTTTAACATGGTGCACTTTATTTTCCTGTTTAACAACATTAAAATTGTGTTTAGGGCAGAACACTACCGAATCTAAAATATGCAT
The DNA here is from genome assembly GCF_002162155.2 of Triticum dicoccoides. Lineage (NCBI taxonomy): Eukaryota > Viridiplantae > Streptophyta > Magnoliopsida > Poales > Poaceae > Triticum > Triticum dicoccoides. Next base: position 125,867,083 of record NC_041391.1, read on the forward strand.
ATGAGGTTTTTCCGGAATTGTTGTTTGTTGTTCCGGCCTCACTTAAACTTGCCTAGATAGGTATATTAATTATGTTTCACCTCTTGCCATGTTTAACAACATTTAATATTGTTGTGTATCTAAACGAGAGAGAACTAAATATGTCAATGTGGTGTTTCGTCAATATGCAACTCGTTGCATATTGAGCTCCACTTAATTGGTAGTATTGTTTGTTGCACGTTGCCATGCCATGCCTTATTAAACCGGACATGCATCATACTTGTTTGTGCATCATGCCATGTTTATGCTTGTGCATTTACCATGTTGTTTGTTTCTTTCCGGTGTTGCTTCTTAGTTCCGGTAATGTTGCGTTCGCGAGGATTCGTTCGACTGCTCTCGTTCGTCTTCTTCATGGACTCGTTCTTCTTCCTTGCGGGATTTCAGGCAAGATGACCACTACCCTGGATCTCACTACTATCATTGCTATGCTAGTTTCTTTGTTCTATCGCTATGCTGCGCTACCTATCACCTGTTTATCAAGCCATCCCAAATTGCCATGAACCTCTAACCTTTGACACCTTTCCTATGCAAACCGTTTCTTGGCTATGTTACCGCTTTGCTCAGCCCCTCTTATAGCGTTGCTAGTTGTAGGTGAAGTTCAAGATTGCTCCATGGTGGACAGGATTTTGGTTGGGATATCACAATATCTCTTATTTTATTAATGCATCTATATACTTGGTAAAGGGTGGAAGGCTCGGCCTTTTGCCTGGTGCTTTGTTCCACTCTTGCCGCCCTAGTTTCCGTCAAACGGGTGTTATGTTCCCGGATTTTGCGTTCCTTATGCGGTCGGGTGGTTTATGGGACCCCCTTGACAGTTAGCTTTGAATAAAACTCCTCTAGCAAGGCCCAACCTTGGTTTTACCATTTGCCTCACCACCACCTACCATTTCCCTTGGGTCGGCCAACCCGAGGGTCATCTTTATTTTAGCCCCCCCCGGGCCAGTGCTTGTCTAAGTGTTGGTCCGAACTGAGCTGCCTGCGGGGCCACCTCGGGGCAACTTGAGGGTTGGTTTTACTCATAGCTAGTCTCATCCGGTGTTGCCCTGAGAACGAGATATGTGCAGCTCCTATCGGGATTTGTCGGTGCATCAGGCGGCTTTGCTGGTCTTGTTTTACCATTGTAGAAATGTCTTGTAAACCGGGATTCCGAGTCTGATCGGGTCTTCCTCGGAGAAGGTCTATTCCTTCGTTGATCGCGAGAGCTTGTCATGGGCTAAGTTGGGACACCCCTGCAGGGTATAATCTTTCAAAATCCGTGCCTGCGGTTATAGGCAGATGGGAATTTGTTAATGTCCGGTTGTAGACAACTTGACACCAGATACGATTTAAAACGCATCAACCGCGTGTGTAGCCGTGATGGTCTCTTTTCGGCGGAGTCCGGGAAGAGGACACGGTTTCTGGGTTATGTTAAACGTAAGTAGGAGTTCAGGATCACTTCTTGATCATTACTAGTTGACGACCGTTCCTTTTGCTCTCTTCTCGCTCTTCTTTGCGTATGTTAGCCACCATATATGCTTAGTCGCTGCTGCAGCCTCACCACTTTACCCCTTCCTTTCCCTTTAAGCTTTGCTAGTCTTGATACCCATGGTAATGGGATTGCTGAGTCCTCATGGCTCACAGATTACTACAACAACAGTTGCAGTTACAGGTTCATGCGATGATCATGACGCGAGAGCGATGCTTGCTTGCGTTGAGTTCTTATTCTGCTTCTTCTTCGATCAGGGGATAGGTTCCAGGTCGGCAGCCTGGGCTAGCAGGGTGGATGTCGTTTGAGTTTCTGTTTGTGATTCATCCGTAGTCGGATGATGCTCTTATGTATTGTGATGTTGTATTCGTGTGGCATTGTATGCCTCTTGTATGTATCCCCATATATTATGTAATGTTGATGTAATGATATCCACCTTGCAAAAGCGTCTCAATATGTGGGTCTATCCTTGGTGGGACCTTCGAGTTCCTTTTGGATAGGGTCGCATATTGGGCGTGACACGTTTCCCCTATAGCCCGTTCACGGGTCCGTGTAAGGGTCCATGTACGTGGGGTGTCCCTCGTACGTGGTTTTGCTTAGTTTTCCATGGCGCGCGTACACTTCTGTCCACAACGGCCTTCGGTCACTTTTTTCCCGTGTCCCCGTATAGCCCGTGGACGTGGGGTTGGCCTCACATATTCTATGGGTGGTGATAGCAAGGACGTGTAAGGGTTCGTGTACGTGGGGTGTGCCACGTACATGGTTTCGCCCAGTTTTCTATGGCTTGCGTCCAGTTCCGTCCAAGACAGGCATCGGGCACTTTTTTCCCATGTCCGCGTATAACCCGTTCATGGGTCAGTCTAAGGGTCCGTGTACGTGGGGTTGGCCTCACACGTGGTTTTGCCCAGTTTTCCATGGCGCGTGTCCACTTCCGTCCACGACGGCCGTCGACCATTTTTCCCATGACCCCGTATAGCCCGTTCACGGGTCCGTGTAAGGGTCCGTGTACGTGGGGTGTGCCTCGTCCATGGTTTGCCCAGTTTTCCATGGCACGTGTTCATTTCTGTCAATGACGGCCGTCGGTTACTTTTTTCCCATGTCCCCGTATAGCCCGTTCATGGGTCCGTGTATGTGGGGTGTGCCACGTACGTTGTTTTGCCCCGTTTTCCATGGCTTGCATCCACTTCCGCATACAATGGGCGTCAGGAACTTTTTTCCCGTGTCCCTGTATAGCCCTTTCACCAGTCCGTGTAAGGGTCCGTGTACGTGGGATGTGCCTCGTAAGTGGTTTTGCCTAGTTTTCCATGGCGCGCATCCGCTTCGGTCCACGACGGGCATCGACCTTCTTTCTTCTGTCCCCTTATAGCCCGTTCACAGTTCCGTGTAAGGGTCCGTGTACGTGGGGTGTGCCTCGTACATCGTTTTGCCCAGTTTTCCATGGCGCGTGTCCACTTCTTTCCACGATGGGCGTCGGTCACTTTTTTCCCGTGTCCCCGTATAGCCCATTAACGGGTCCGTGTATGTGGGGTGTGCCACGTACGTGGTTTTGCAAAGTTTTCCATGGCTTGTGTTTACTTCTGCATACGATGGGCGTCAGGCACTTTTTTCCCGTGTCCCTGTATAGCCCATTCATGGGTCCATGTAAGGGTCCATGTACGTGGGATGTTCCTCGTACGTGGTTTTGCCCAGTTTTCCATGGCGCGCGTCCACTTCTGTCCATGATGGGAGTCGGCCTTCTTTCTTGTGTCCCCTTATAGCCCATTCACGGGTCCGTGTAAGGGTCCGTGTGGGGTGTGCCTCGAACGTGGCTTTGGCCAGTTTTCCATGGATTACCTCCACTTCCGTCGACGACGGGCGTCGGGCACTTTTTCCCCGTGTCCCCGTATAACCCATTCACGGGTCAGTGTAATGGTACGTGTACGTGGGGTGTGCCCCGTATGAGGTTTTGCCCAGTTTACCATGGCGCGCGTCCACTTCCGTCCACGACGGGCGTCGGCCATTTTTCTAGTGACCCCGTATAGCCCGTTCACGGGTCCGTGTAAGGGTCCGTGTACGAGGGGTGTGCCTCATACATGGTTATGCCCAGTTTTCCATGGTGTGCGTCCACTTCCATCCACGATGGGCGTTGATGATTCTTTCCCGTGTCCCCGTATAGCCCGTTCATGGGTCTGTCTAAGCGTCCGTGTATGTGGGGTGTGCCTCCTACGTGGTTTTGCCAAGTTTTCCATGGCACGCATCCACTTCTGTCCACGAAGGGTGCCCATCACTTTTTTGCCGTGTCCCCATATAGCCCGTTCATGGGTCCCTGTAAGGGTTCGTGTACGTGGGGTGTGCCGCATACGTGGTTTTTCCCAGTTTTCTATGGCTTGCGTCCACTTCCTTCCACGACGGGCGTCGAGCACTTTTTTCCCATGTCCGCGTATAACCCGTACACGGGTCAGTGTAAGGGTCCGTGTATGTGGGGTGTGCCTCGTACGTGGTTTTGCCCAGTTTTCCATGGCACGTGTCCACTTCCGTCCACGACGGCCGCTGGGCATTTTTCCCTTGACCCCGTACAGCCCATTCACGGGTCTGTGTAAGGGTCCGTGTACGTGGGGTGTGCCTCGTACATGGTTTTTCCCAGTTTTCCATGGCGCGTGTCCACTTCTGTCCATGACGGGCGTTGGTCCCTTTTTTCCGTGTCTCCGTATAGCCCGTTCACGGGTCCATGTATGTGGGGTGTGCCACATACATGGTTTTGCCCAGTTTTCCATTGCTTGCGTCCACTTCCGCATACGACGGGTGTCAGGCACTTTTTTCCCGTGTCCCCGTATAGCCCATACATGGGTCCGTGTACGTGGGATGTGCCTCGTACGTGGTTTTGCCCAGTTTTCCATGGTGCGCGTCCACTTCCGTCCATGACAGGCGTCGACGATTCTTTCCCGTGTCCCCGTATAGCCCGTTCACAGGTTCGTGTAAGCGTTCGTGTATGTGGGGTGTGCCTCGTATGTGGTTTTGGACAGTTTTCCAAGGCGCGCGTCCAATTCTGTCCACGACGGGCGTCCTTCACTTTTTTCCCGTGTCCTCGTATAGCCCATTCACGGGTCCGTGTAAGGGTTCGTGTATGTGGGGTGTGGCACGTACGTGGTTTTGCCACGTTTTCTATGGCATGCGTCCACTTCCGTCCACGACGGGCGTCAGGCACTTTTTCCCCATGTCCGTGTATAACCCGTTCACATGTCAGTCTAAGGGTCCGTGTACGTGGGGTGTGCCTCATACGTGGTTTTGCCCAGTTTTCCATGGCGCGTGTCCACCTACTTCCACGACGGTCGTCGGCCATTTTTCCCGTGACCCCCTATAGCCCGTTCATGGGTCCCTGTAAGGGTCCGTGTCGTGGGGTGTGTCTCGTACATGGTTTTGCCCAGTTTTCCATGGCACGTGTCCACTTCTGTCTACGATGGGCATCAGCCACTTTTTCCCCGTGTCCCCGTATAGCTTGTTCACGGGTCCGTGTTAGGGTCCGTGTACGTGGGATGTGCCTCTTAAGAGGTTTTGCCCAGTTTCCCATTGCGCGCGTCCGCTTCCGTCCATGATGGGCGTCGGCCTTCTTTCTTGTGTCCTCTTATATCCTGTTCATGGTTCCGTGTAAGGGTCCATGTACGTGGGTGTGCCTCATACATGGTTTTGCCCAGTTTTCCATGGTGTGCGCCCACTTCCGTCGGCGTTGATGATTCTTTCCCGTGTCCCCGTATAGCCCGTTCATGGGTCTGTCTAAGCGTCCGTGTATGTGGGGTGTGCCTCCTACGTGGTTTTGCCAAGTTTTCCATGGCACGCATCCACTTCTGTCCAGGAAGGGTGCCGATCACTTTTTTGCCGTGTCCCCGTATAGCCCGTTCATGGGTCCCTGTAAGGGTTCGTGTACATGGGGTGTGCCGCATACGTGGTTTTGCCCAGTTTTCTATGGCTTGCGTCCACTTCCTTCCACGACAGGCGTCGAGCACTTTTTTCCCATGTCCGCATATAAACCGTACACGGGTCAGTGTAAGGGTCCGTGTACGTGGGGTGTGCCTCGTACGTGGTTTTGCCCAGTTTTCCATGGCGCGTGTACACTTCCGTCCACGACGGCCACTGGGCATTTTTCCCATGACCCCGTATAGCCCATTCACGGGTCTGTGTAAGGGTCCGTGTACATGGGGTGTGCCTCGTACATGGTTTTTCCCAGTTTTCCATGGCGCGTGTCCACTTCTGTCCATGAGGGGCATTGGTCCCTTTTTTCCGTGTCCCCGTATAGCCCGTTCACGGGTCCATGTATGTGGGGTGTGCCACATACGTGGTTTTGCCCAGTTTTCCATTGCTTGCGTCCACTTCCGCATACGAGGGTGTCACGCACTTTTTTCCCGTGTCCCCGTATAGCCCGTACACGGGTCCGTGTACGTGGGATGTGCCTCGTACGTGGTTTTGCCCAATTTTCCATGGTGCGCGTCCACTTCCGTCCATGACAGGCGTCGATGATTCTTTCCCGTGTCCCCGTATATCCCGTTCACAGGTTCGTGTAAGCGTTCGTGTATGTGGGGTGTGCCTCGTATGTGGTTTTGCCCAGTTTTCCAAGGCGCGCGTCCAATTCTGTCCACGACGGGCGTCCTTCACTTTTTTCCCGTGTCCTCGTATAGCCCATTCATGGGTCCTTGTAAGGGTTCGTGTATGTGGGGTGTGGCACGTACGTGGTTTTGCCACGTTTTCTATGGCATGCGTCCACTTCCGTCCACGACGGGCGTCAGGCACTTTTTCCCCATGTCCGTGTATAACCCGTTCACGTGTCAGTCTAAGGGTCCGTGCACGTGGGGTGTGCCTCATACGTGGTTTTGCCCAGTTTTCCATGGCGCGTGTCCACCTACTTCCACGACGGTCGTCGGCCATTTTTCCCGTGACCCCCTATAGCCCGTTCATGGGTCCCTGTAAGGGTCCATGTCGTGGGGTGTGTCTCGTACATGGTTTTGCCCAGTTTTCCATGGCACGTGTCCACTTCTGTCTACGATGGGCATCAGCCACTTTTTCCACGTGTCCCCGTATAGCTTGTTCACGGGTCCGTGTTAGGGTCCGTGTACGTGGGATGTGCCTCTTAAGATGTTTTGCCCAGTTTCCCATTGCGCGCGCCCGCTTCCGTCCATGATGGGCGTCGGCCTTCTTTCTTGTGTCCTCTTATATCCTGTTCATGGTTCCGTGTAAGGGTCCATGTACGTGGGTGTGCCTCGTACATGGTTTTGCCCAGTTTTCCATGGTGTGCACCCACTTCCGTCGGCGTTGATGATTCTTTCCCGTGTCCCCGTATAGCCCGTTCATGGGTCTGTCTAAGCGTCCGTGTATGTGGGGTGTGCCTCCTACGTGGTTTTGCCAAGTTTTCCATGGCACGCATCCACTTCTGTCCAGGAAGGGTGCCGATCACTTTTTTGCCGTGTCCCCGTATAGCCCGTTCATGGGTCCCTGTAAGGGTTCGTGTACGTGGGGTGTGCCGCATACGTGGTTTTGCCCAGTTTTCTATGGCTTGCGTCCACTTCCTTCCACGACGGGCGTCGAGCACTTTTTTCCCATGTCCGCGTATAACCCGTACACG
>NC_041391.1:125876221-125877710 GCF_002162155.2 Triticum dicoccoides
TCCATTGCTTGCGTCCACTTCCGCATACGAGGGTGTCAGGCACTTTTTTCCCGTGTCCCCGTATAGCCCGTACACGGGTCCGTGTACGTGGGATGTGCCTCGTACGTGGTTTTGCCCAGTTTTCCATGGTGCGCGTCCACTTCCGTCCATGACAGGCGTCGACGATTCTTTCCCGTGTCCCCGTATAGCCCGTTCACAGGTTCGCGTAAGCGTTCGTGTATGTGGGGTGTGCCTCGTATGTGGTTTTGCCCAGTTTTCCAAGGCGCGCGTCCAATTCTGTCCACGACGGGCGTCGTTCACTTTTTTCCCGTGCCCTCGTATAGCCCATTCACGGGTCCGTGTAAGGGTTCGTGTATGTGGGGTGTGGCACGTACGTTGTTTTGCCACATTTTCGATGGCTTGCGTCCACTTCCGTCCACGACGGGCGTCAGGCACTTTTTCCCCATGTCCGTGTATAACCCGTTCACGTGTCAGTCTAAGGGTCCGTGTACGTGGGGTGTGCCTCATACGTGGTTTTGCCCAGTTTTCCATGGCGCGTGTCCACCTACTTCCACGACGGTCGTCGGCCATTTTTCCCGTGACCCCCTATAGCCCGTTCATGGGTCCCTGTAAGGGTCCGTGTCGTGGGGTGTGTCTAGTACATGGTTTTGCCCAGTTTTCCATGGCACGTGTCCACTTCTGTCTACGATGGGCATCAGCCACTTTTTCCCCGTGTCCCCGTATAGCTTGTTCACGGGTCCGTGTTAGGGTCCGTGTACGTGGGATGTGCCTCTTAAGAGGTTTTGCCCAGTTTCCCGTTGCGCGCGCCGCTTCCATCCATGATGGGCGTCGGCCTTCTTTCTTGTGTCCTCTTATATCCTGTTCATGGTTCCGTGTAAGGGTCCATGTACGTGAGTGTGCCTCGTACATGGTTTTGCCTAGTTTTCCATGGTGTGCGTCCACTTCCGTCGGCGTTGATGATTCTTTCCCGTGTCCCCGTATATCCCGTTCATGGGTCTGTCTAAGCGTCCGTGTATGTGGGGTGTGCCTCCTACGTGGTTTTGCCAAGTTTTCCATGGCACGCATCCACTTCTGTCCACGAAGGGTGCCGATCACTTTTTTGCCGTGTCCCCATATAGCCCGTTCATGGGTCCCTGTAAGGGTTCGTGTACGTGGGGTGTGTCGCATATGTAGTTTTGCCCAGTTTTCTATGGCTTGCGTCCACTTCCTTCCACGACGGGCGTCGAGCACTTTTTTCCCATGTCCGCGTATAACCCGTACACGGGTCAGTGTAAGGGTCCGTGTACGTGGGGTGTGCCTCGTACGTGGTTTTGCCCAGTTTTCCATGGCGCGTGTCCACTTCCGTCCACGACGGCCGCCGGGCATTTTTCCCGTGACCCCGTATAGCCCATTCACGGGTCTGTGTAAGGGTCCGTGTACGTGGGGTGTGCCTCGTACATGGTTTTTCCCAGTTTTCCATGGCGCGTGTCCACTTCTGTCCATGACGGGC
>NC_041391.1:125878521-125880292 GCF_002162155.2 Triticum dicoccoides
GGGGTGTGGCACGTACGTGGTTTTGCCACATTTTCTATGGCTTGCGTCCACTTCCGTCCACGACGGGCGTCAGGCACTTTTTCCCCATGTCCGTGTATAACCCGTTCACGTGTCAGTCTAAGGGTCCGTGTACGTGGGGTGTGCCTCATACGTGGTTTTGCCCAGTTTTCCATGGCGCGTGTCCACCTACTTCCACGACGGTCGTCGGCCATTTTTCCCGTGACCCCGTATAGCCCGTTCATGGGTCCCTATAAGGGTCCGTGTCGTGGGGTGTGTCTCGTACATGGTTTTGCCCAGTTTTCCATGGCACGTGTCCACTTCTGTCTACGATGGGCATCAGCCACTTTTTTCCCGTGTCCCCGTATAGCTCGTTCACGGGTCCGTGTTAGGGTCCGTGTACATGGGATGTGCCTCTTAAGAGGTTTTGCCCAGTTTCCCATTGCGCGCGTCCGCTTCCGTCCATGATGGGCGTCGGCCTTCTTTCTTGTGTCCTCTTATATCCTGTTCATGGTTCCGTGTAAGGGTCCATGTACGTGGGTGTGCCTCGTACATGGTTTTGCCCAGTTTTCCATGGCTTGCGTCCACTTCCGTCCATGACGGGCATCGAGCACTTTTTCCCCTTGTCCCCGTATAACCCATTCACAGGTGAGTGTAAGGGTCCGTGTACATGGGGTGTGCCCCGTATGTGGTTTTGCCTAGTTTTCCAGGGCGCGCGTCCACTTCCATCCACGACGGGTATCGACCATTTTTTCCCGGGGCCCCGTATAGCCTGTTCACAGGTCCGTGTAAGGGTCCGTGTATGAGGGGTGTCCCTCGTATGTGGTTCGTCCAGTTTTCCATGGTGCGCGTCCAATTCTGTCCACGACGGGCGTCGGTCACTTTTTTCCTGTGTCCCCGTATAGCCCGTTCACGGGTCAGTGTAAGGATCCATGTATGTGGGGTGTGCCACATACGTAGTTTTGCCTACTTTTCCATTCCTTGCGACCACTTCCGTCCACGACGAGCGTCGGTCACTTTTTCCCGTGTCTTCGTATAGCCCATTCACGGGTCCGTGTAAGGGTCCGTGTACATGGGATGTGCCTCGTACGTGGTTTTAGCCAGTTTTCCATGGCACGCGTCCACTTCCATCCATGACGGGCATCGGCCATTCTATTCCGTGGTCCCGTATAGCCCGATCACAGGTCCGTGTAAGGGTCCACGTATGTGGGGTGTGCCTCGTACACGGTTTTGACCAGTTTTCCATGGCGCGCATCCACTTCTATCCACGACGGGTGTCGGCCATTTTTCCCGTGTCCCCGTGTAGCCCGTCCGCGACTCCCTATAAGGGTCCATGTACGTGGTGTGTGCCTCATACATGGTTTTGCTCAGTTTTCCGTGGCGCGCGTCCACTTCTATCCACCACGGGCGTCGTTCACTTTTTTCCCGTGTCCACGTATAGTCCGTTCACCGGTCCGTGTATGTCGGGTGTGCCTCGTAGGTGGTTTTGCCCGGTTTTCCATGGTGCATGTCCACATTAGTACACTACGGGTGTCGGTCACTTTTTTCCCGTGTCCCTGTATAGCCCGTTGACGTGTCGATGTAAGGGTCCCTGTACGTGGGGTGTGCCACATACGTGGTTTGGCCTAATTTTAGATGGCTTGTGTCCACTTCCGTCCATGATGGGCCTCAGGCTCTTTTTTCCCGTTTCCCCGTATAACCCTTTCACGGGTCCGCGTAAGGGTCCGTGTACGTGGGGTGTGCCTCATATGTGGTTTTGCCCAGTTTTCCATAG
>NC_041391.1:125880844-125882394 GCF_002162155.2 Triticum dicoccoides
GTGGTTTTGCCCAATTTTCAAGGCTTGCGTCCACTTCCGTCCACGATGGGCGTCGGGCACTTTTTTCCCATGTCCGTGTATAACCCATTCACGGGGCAGTCTAAGGGTCCGTGTACGTGGGGTGTGCCTCATACGTGGTTTTGCCCAGTTTTCCATGGCGCGTGTCCACCTACTTCCACGACGGTCATCGGCCATTTTTCCCGTGACCCCATATAGCCCGTTCATGGGTCCCTGTAAGGGTCCATGTCGTGGGGTGTGTCTCGTACATGGTTTTGCCCAGTTTTCCATGGCACGTGTCCGATTCTGTCTACGATGGGCATCAGCCACTTTTTTCCCGTGTCCCCGTATAGCTCGTTGACGGGTCCGTGTTAGGGTCCGTGTACGTGGGATGTGCCTCTTAAGAGGTTTTGCCCAGTTTCCCATTGCGCGCGTCCGCTTCCGTCCATGATGGGCGTCGACCTTCTTTCTTGTGTCCTCTTATATCCTGTTCATGGTTCCGTGTAAGGGTCCATGTACGTGGGTGTGCCTCGTACATGGTTTTGCCCAGTTTTCCATGGCTTGCGTCCACTTCCGTCCATGAAGGGCATCGGGCACTTTTTCCCCTTGTCCCCGTATAACCCATTCACAGGTGAGTGTAAGGGTCCGTGTACATGGGGTGTGCCCCGTATGTGGTTTTGCCCAGGTTTCCAGGGCGCGCGTCCACTTCCATCCACGATGGGTATCGACCATTTTTTCCCGAGGCCCCGTATAGCCTGTTCACAGGTCCGTGTAAGGGTCCGTGTACGAGGGGTGTCCCTCGTATATGGTTCGTCCAATTTTCCATGGTGCGCGTCCACTTCTGTCCACGACGGGCGTCGTTCACTTTTTTCCTGTGTCCCCGTATAGCCCGTTCACGGGTCAGTGTAAGGATCCATGTATGTGGGGTGTGCCACATACGTAGTTTTGCCTAGTTTTCCATTCCTTGCGACCACTTTCGTCCACGACGAGCGTCGGTCACTTTTTCCCGTGTCTTCGTATAGCCCATTCACGGGTCCGTGTAAGGGTCCGTGTACATGGGATGTGCCTCGTACGTGGTTTTACCCAGTTTTCCATGGCACGCGTCCACTTCCGTCCATGACGGGCATCGGCCATTCTATCCCGTGGTCCCGTATAGCCCGATCACAGGTCCGTGTAAGGGTCCACGTATGTGGGGTGTGCCTCGTACACGGTTTTGACCAGTTTTCCATGGCGCGCATCCACTTCTATCCACGACGGGTGTCGGCCATTTTTCCCGTGTCCCCGTGTAGCCCGTCCGCGACTCCCTGTAAGGGTCCATGTACGTGGTGTGTGCCTCATACATGGTTTTGCTCAATTTTCCGTGGCGCGCGTCCACTTCTGTCCACGACGGGCGTCGTTCACTTTTTTCCCGTGTCCACGTATAGTCCGTTCACCGGTCCGTGTATGTCGGGTGTGCCTCGTAGGTGGTTTTGCCCGGTTTTCCATGGTGCATGTCCACATCAGTACACTACGGGTGTCGGTCACTTTTTTCCCGTGTCCCCGTATAGCCCGTT
>NC_041391.1:125883572-125885727 GCF_002162155.2 Triticum dicoccoides
CGTGTAAGGGTCCGTGTACGTGGGATGTCCCTCGTAAGTGGTTTTTCTCAGTTTCCCATGGCGCGCGTCCGCTTCCGTCCACGATGGGCGTCGGCCTTCTTTCTTGTGTCCTCTTATAGCCTATTCACGTTTTCGTGTAAGGCTTCGTGTATGTGGGTGTACCTCGTACGTGGTTTTGCCCAGTTTTCCATGGCTTGCGTCCACTTCCGTCCACGACGGGCATCGGGCAATTTTTCCCCATGTCCCCATATAACCCATTCATGGGTCAGTGTAAGGGTCTGTGTACATGGGGTGTGCCCCGTATGTGGTTTTGCCCAGTTTTCCATGGCGCGCGTCCACTTCCATCCACGATGGGCGTCGACCATTTTTTCCCAGGGCCCCGTTTAGCCTATTCATGGGTCCATGTAAGGGTCTGTGTATGAGGGGTGTCCCTCGTACGTGGTTTCATCTAGTTTTCCATGGTGCGCGTCCACTTCTGTCCACGACCGTCGTCGGTCACTTTTTTCCCGTGTCCCCGTATAGCCCATTCACGGGTCCGTGTAAGGGTCCATGTATGTGGCGTGTGCCATGTACGTAGTTTTGCCTAGTTTTCCATTGCTTGCGACCATTTCCGTCCACGACGGGCGTCGGTCACTTTTTCCCGTGTCTTCGTATAGCCCGTTCATGGGAACGTGTAAGGGTCCGTGTACATGGGATGTGCCTTGTACGTGGTTTTGCCCAATTTTCTAAGGCGTGTGTCCACTTCCGTCCATGACGGGCATCGACCATTCATTCCCATGTCCCCGTATAGCCCGATCACAGGTCCGTGTAAGGGTTCGTGTATGTGGGGTGTGCCTCGTACGTAGTTTTGACAAGTTTTCCATGGCGCGCATCCACTTGTATCCACGACGGGTGTTGGCCATTTTTCCCGTGTCCCCGTGTAGCCCGTTCACGGCTCCGTGTAAGGGTCCATGTACGTGGGGTGTGCCTCGTACGTAGTCTTGCCCAGTTTTCCGTGGTGCGCGTCCACTTTTGTCCACGACGGGCGTTGGTCACTTTTTTCCCGTGTCCCCGTATAGCCCATTCACGGGTCCGCGTATCTGGGGTGTGCCTCATAGGTGGTTTTGCCCGGTTTTCCATGGCGCACGTCCACTTCAGTCCACAACGGGTGTCGGTCAGTTTTTCCCGTGTCCCTGTATTGCCTGTTCATGGGTCCATGTAAGGGTACGTGTACGTGGGGTGTGCCACATACGTGGTTTGGCCTAATTTTCCATCGTTGTGTCCACTTCCGTCCATGATGGGACTCGGGCACTTTTTTCCCGTGTCCCCGTATAGCCCATTCACGGGTCCGTGTACGTGGGGTGTGCCTCATACATGGTTTTGCCACGTTTTCCATGGCGCGCATCCACTTCTGTCCATGATGGGCGTCGGTCACTTTTTTCTCATGTCCCCGTATAGCTCGTTCACGGGTCCGGGAAAGGGTCCGTGTACGTGGGGTGTGCCACGTACGTGGTTTTGCCGAGTTTTCCATGGCTTGCGTGCACTTCCGTCCACGACGGGCATTGGGCACATTTTTCCCGTGTCCCCGTATAGCCCGTTCACGGGTCCGTGTAAGGGTTCGTGTACGTGGGGTGTGCCACGTACGTGGTTGTGCCCAGTTTTCAAGGCTTGCGTCCACTTCCGTCCACGACGGGCGTCGGGCACTTTTTTCCCATGTCCGCGTATAACCCGTTCATAGGTCAGTGTCAGGGTCCGTGTATGTGGGGTGTGCCTCATACGTGGTATTACCCAGTTTTCTATTGTGCGTGTCCACTTCCGTCCACGACGGCCGTCGGCCATTTTTCCCATGACGCCTATTGCCCGTTCACGAGTCTGTGTAAGGGTCCGTGTATGTGGGGTGTGCCTCGTACATGGTTTTGCCCAGTTTTCCATGGTGCGTGTCCACTTCTGTCCACGACGGGCATCGGTCACTTTTTCCCGTGTCCCCGTATAGCCCATTCACGGGTCCGTGTATGTGGGGTCTGCCACATACGTGGTTTTGCCCAGTTTTCCATGGCTTGCGTCCACTTCCGCATATGACGGGTGTCAGGCAATTTTTTCGCGTGTCCCCGTATAGCCCATTCATGGCTCCGTGTGCGTGGGATGTGCCTCGTACGTGGTTTGGCCCAATTTTCCA
>NC_041391.1:125886215-125933523 GCF_002162155.2 Triticum dicoccoides
AAGACGGGCGTCGACCTTCTTTCATGTGTCCCCTTATAGCCTGTTAACGGGTCCGTGTACATGGGGTGTACCTCGTACGTGGTTTTGCCCAGTTTTCCATGGCTTGCGTCCACTTCCATCCATGACGGGCGTTGGGCACTTTTTCCCCTTGTCCCCATATAATCCATTCACGGATCAGTGTAAGGGTTCGTGTACATGGGGTGTGCCCCGTATGTGGTTTTGCCCAGTTTTCCATGGCGCGCGTCCACTTCCGTCCACGACAGGCGTCTGCCATTTTTCTCGTGACTCCTTATAGCCCGCTTACGGGTCCGTGTAAGGGTTCATGTACGTGAGGTGTGCCTTATAAATGGTTTTGCCCAGTTTTCCATGGCGCTTCCACTTCTTTCAACGACGGGCGTCGGTCACTTTTTCTCGTGTCCCCTTATAGCCAGTTCACGGGTCCGGGTAAGGGTCCGTGTACGTGGGGTGTGCCACGTACGTGGTTTTGCCTAGGTTTCCATGGCTTGCTTGCAATTCCGTCCAGGACAGGCATCAAGCACTTGTTTCCCGTGTCCCCGTATAGCCCGTTCATGGGTCCATGAAAGGGTCCGTGTTCGTGGGATGTGCCTCGTATGTCATTTTGCCTAGTTTTCCATGGCGCGCATCCACTTCCGTCCATGATGGGCATCAAAGATTCTTTCCCGTGTCCCGGTATAGCCTGCTCACGGGTCCGTGTAAGCGTCCGTGTATGTGAGGTGTGCCTCGTATATGGTTTTGCCCAGTTTTCCATGGCGCGCGTCCACTTCTGTCCATGACGAGCATCGGTCACTTTTTTCCCGTGTCCCTATATAGCCCGTTCACGGTTCCGTGTTAGTGTTCATGTACGCGGGGTGTGCCACGTACGTGGTTTTGCCCAGTTTTCTATGGCTGCATTCACTTCCATCCACAACGGGCGTCGGGCACTTTTTCCCCATGTCTGCGTATAACCCGTTCACGAGTCAGTATAAGGGTCCGTGTACGTTGGGTGTGCCTCGTATGTGGTATTACTCAGTTTTGCATGGCGCGTGTCCACTTCCGTCCACGACAGTCGTCAGCCATTTTTCCTGTGACCCCTATTGCCAGTTCACGGTTCTGTATAAGGGTCCGTGTAAGTGGCTTGGGCCTCGTACATGGTTTGGCCCAATTTTCCATGGCGCGTGTCCACTTCTGTCCATGACGGGCGTCGGTCACTTTTTTCCCATGTCCCCGTATAGCCTGTTCACGGGTCCGTGTATGTGGGGTGTGCCACGTACGTGGTTTTGCCCAGTTTTCCATGGCTTGCGTCCACTTCCACATACGACGGGTGTCGGGCACTTTTTTCCCGTGTCCCTGTATAGCCCATTCACGGGTCCGTGTACGTGGGATGTGCCTCGTATTTTGTTTTGCTCAATTTTCCATGGCGCGTGTCCACTTCCATCCCAGACGGGCATCGACCTTCTTTCTTGGGTCCCCTTATAGCCCGTTAACGGGTCCGTGTAAGGGTCCATGTACGTGGGGTGTGCCTCATATGTGGTTTTGCCTAGTTTTACATGGCTTGCGTCCACTTCCATCCATGACGGGCGTCAGGCAATTTTTCCCCGTGTCTCCGTATAACCCATTCACGGTTCAGTGTAAGGGTCTGTGTACGTGGGGTGTGCCCCATATGTGGTTTTGCCCCGTTTTCCATGGCGCGTGTCCACTTCCGTCCATGACGGGCGTCTGCCATTTTTCTTGTGACCCCGTATAGCCCGCTCACGGGTCCGTGTAAGGGTTCGTGTATGTGGGGTGTGCCTCATACATGGTTTTGCCCAGTTTTCCATGGCGCGCGTCCACTTCTGTCCATGACGGGCGTCGGTCACTTTTTTCTTTGTCCCCGTATAGCCAGTTCACGGGTCCGGGTAAGGGTCCGTGTACGTGGGGTGTGCCACTGTCACGCCCCAATATGCGACCCAGGATAGACCCGCATATTGGAACGCTTTTGCAAGGTGGATATCATTACATCAACATTACATAATAGGTGGGGATACATACAAGAGGCATACAATGCGACATGAATACAACATCACATTACAAGAGATCAACATCCAACTACGGATGGAACACAAACAGAAACTCAAACGACATCCACCCTGCTAGCCCAGGCCGCCGACCTGGATCCCATCCCTGATCGAAGAAGCAGAAGAAGAACTCAACGCAAGCAAGCATCGCTCTCGCGTCATGATCATCGCACAACCTATACCTGCAACTGTTGTTGTAGTAATCTGTGAGCCACGAGGACTCAGCAATCCCATTACCATGGGTATCAAGACTAGCAAAGCTTAAAGGGAAAGGAAGGGGTAAAGTGGTGAGGCTGCAGCAGCGACTAAGCATATATGGTGGCTAACATACGCAAATAAGAGCGAGAAGAGAGCAAAAGGAACGGTCGTCAACTAGCAATGATCAAGAAGTGATCCTGAACTCCTACTTACGTCAAACATAACCCAGAAACCGTGTTCACTTCCCGGACTCCGCCGAGAAGAGACCATCACGGCTACACACGCGGTTGATGCGTTTTAATTCGGATCTGGTGTCAAGTTATCTACAACCGGACATTAACAAATTCCCATCTGCCTATAACCGCAGGCACGACTTTTGAAAGATTATACCCTGCAGGGGTGTCCCAACTTAGCCCATGACAAGCTCTCGCGATCAACGAAGGAATAGACCTTCTCCCAAGAAGGCCCGATCAGACTCGGAATCCCGGTTTACAAGACATTTCGACAATGGTAAAACAAGACCAGCAAAGCCGCCTGGATGTGCCGACAAATCCCGATAGGAGCTGCACATATCTCGTTCACAGGGCACACTGGATTGTCCAGACTTCCGGTAGGCCAACTGTCAGGACCCCGACTCGATGTCACATCGATCTAGCCGGTAACACCTCATATCACTTTGCGGCCTCACGCACGGTATTCCCATGGGTGTCGCCTTACCTTTGCCCGGGACCGTTTGCGCCTTTTGGCTCACGTATATGATCGTGTCGCTAGCATCCATATGATAAAGAGCCCGGGCTGACATGACTAGTCGTAAACCCAAAGTGGCACAGACTTACAGGGACAGGCATCCATGACCCAGCTCCGAACGTGTCGGTCATCAGCAAATGGGTCCGGGCTGTAGCACTGGGCTAGCAGGACTCCGGTAAACCGGGCTGTAGCGGGCTAACAGGACTCCGGTACTCAAAGCGTGACATTTCCCCGAAGGGACAGACACAGGAACGAAGAAGGACACATGCTGGCCAGCCTAAGTGTTCCAGAGCAGTAGCAAGCTACCATGGCTCAGCGGTAACACTAGGAGACATTTCCCGGTAAGAGAGGCTACTAAAGATAAACAACTAGGTAGTCAGATCCCACACATACCAAGCATTTCAATCATACACACAATATGCTTGATATGTGCAAATACAACGAAGCATCACAACATGACTCTACGACATAAGTACTTTATTTAAGGCTCAGGGAGCCATACATAACATACACAAAGGTACGGGTCTCACGACCCAACATACAAGTCATACAGTCATACAAACCAGCAGCGGAAGTACATTGTCTGAGTATAGACAACTAGTAAAATAAAAGAGGCTTGGAAAGCCTAGCTATACTACGTGGTCCATCACAAGCTCAGGGTCACCACCTGGGTCTTTAGCCTACTCGTTGATGTCAACGTCTACATAGAACCCATCAGAAGGGGTTGCAGCGTCTTCTGTAAAAAATGTAGATTATAGCAACATGAGTACAAAGGTACTCAGCAAGACTTACATCAGATCCTACATACATGCATAGTATCAAGAAGGGTTGGTGGAGTTATTGCAGCAAGCCAGCTTTGACTCTTGGCTAGGCTATCCTACGATACTCCAACTTGAAATGGTTTTGCGCACACGAGTCCACTACTCACCACTTCAATACACTACCGAGGATCCACCTCCGTCTTCCTACGGAAGAGCCATCCTCGGCACTCACACTTATCTTGAGGCTTTTAGTAGTTTCCATTTACTTGTCTATGAACTGTATAGGCAACCAAGTAGTCCTTTACCGCGGACGCGGCTATTCGTGTAGATCATGTTAACCCTGCAGGGGTGTACTTCTTCATACATGTTTCCACCACTTAGCGTCTGCACACGACATGTGCTCGGCAGACTTCAAGCGAAGCCGACGTGGGTGTAGACCACGACCTACCTAAACACTTAAGCCTCTAGTCCAGGTTTATCGCCTATTCAGGTTCCATCCGCAGGGAGTCCGGCCGAGGTTTCCCATACGGCCCCGAACGATGTGAACAGGGTTCCCGAGATACCTAACGGGTATTCGGTACACCCGGCCACGTACCTACCGCATCACAGCCCACCCCTACGGTCAGCGCTGTCCACGGCCTCCAGTAGGCTACAAACACCAGAAACTACTTGCAACTCCTGGACAGAGAGCTAGGGTGAATAAGAAGTCGAGAGGGGTCATATTTCAGGGCCCAATGCATGGTAGTAGCTGTATCTTAAATCACACATACAGATCTCAGTGCTTAAGGTCGGCTTCAATGAAACAACCCACCATGTACTCCTACATGGCCTCTCATCGATACCTTTACCAAATCGTGTTCACCACACCACTCTCATTACCGACATAATCATTTCACTCTAGCCATCACCCAGATGATCCAGACCTGACACGACTCTAAGCATAGTAGGCATAGCAGGGTAGGAACAACACATACATATGGCTCAATCAACTCCTACACATGCTAGTGGGTTTCATCTAGTTACTGTGGCAATGACAGGTCATGCAGAGGAAATGGGTTCAACTACCGTAGCACACAGCAGTTTGAAACGTGTTGTCTTAATGCAGTAAAAGAGAGCAGGAGCGAGAACATGGGATTGTATCGATATGATCAAATGGTTGGTTGCTTGCCTGATGGTTCGATGCACTGATAGGGTTCTTCGTTAGGGTAATCACGGTACTCCTCGGAGGCAGAACCTGTCGTAAAGGACAGCGATGCACCAACATCACCAAACAATATGCGACAATATGATGCATGCATGAAACATGGCAATATGAGTGTGTTGGACTAATGCAACTAAAACCAGAAGGGTTTGAACAAATTTGAATCAAAGATTCAAATTTCAAACTCAAACATGGCCTCTTTAAGTGCTTTTCCTTGTTCTGCTTAAAACATCAATTTAACTTGTTTGATCATGCATGAAAATAGTACAGATGGATAGATTGGATTTTTCTGATCATTTTTCATATATAATTTGTCCAATTTGGAGTTACAGAATAAAAGTTATGAATTTTTGAAGTTTAAATAATATTCTGGAATTTCCTGATTTAAATTAAATTCAGAAATTATAATTATTGCGCCAGCATGACGTCAGCATGACATCAGTGGTCAACTACGGCTGGCTGGGGTCAAACCTGACGTGTGCGGTCCACACGTCAGTGACAGGGGGGTTAAACAGGGTTAGTTTAATCCTAATTAGGGGTTAGTGGCGCTGGGGGCCCACTGTCAGTGTCAGGGGGTTAACCATTAGTGGTTAGCACTAATCCTAATTAGCTACAAGGCTGGGCCCACCTGTCAGGGACTCAGGGGGGTTCCTGCCGTGGTCAAAGTGGGTCAAACCCACCGGCGACGTGACGCCGGCGAGGCCCGAGACGGCGGCGCGACGCGGGATCGCGCTACAGGGCACGGGTGAGGCCGTGCTTGGGCTCGTTGGAGAGCCCTTGCTCCCGCGCGTCGAACGGTTGCCGTGGCTGGGCCTGGGGTGGCCGGAGTCGACGGCGGCGAGCTCGGCTGCGGCCGCCGAAGTTCGGGTGCGGTCGGGATCGGTGTTGCAGGGGGTTTGGGGAGGCGTTAGTGCGTGCTGCGTGCTCCTAGTGAGGTGTGGAGCACGATAGTGTGCTCGGTTGGGTGCTACGGTGACCGTGGCCACGACGGCGACATCGCCGGCGGCGTGGAGCTCTCGACCAAGGTGGGGCTACGGCCTAGAGATCGAACGAGACCAGGGGAGAAGGGGGAAACGACTCGGGGGTTCACCGCGGAGCTGCAGGGATGGTTAGCGGGCTCGGGGACGCGCTGGAGACGGCAAATTTGACGGCGACGATGGTCGGAGCCCGAAGAGGGGAACAGCAACGTGGCGGCGATGCAGGGCTTCCGGGGACCCGTGGAGCGGTGGGGAGGAAGAGGGGGTCGTGGCGGAGCTCCTGAGCTAGTCGGGGGAGCGAGGGGTGGCCGGAGACGGCTGCTGTGGCGAACGGCGGCGACGGTGGTGTTCGGCCGTGTGAGAGAGAGAGCGAGGGAGAGGAGGGAAGAGCCGGGGGAGAGTGAGAGAGAGCAGGGGGGATCGGGACGGCCTGCGGGAGTCGTCCACGCGGCCAGGAGCTCGGCGGCAAGCAGGAGGTGGCCGCGCGGCCGTGCGCGTGCGAGCACGCAGCAGCTTCGGGGCGAGGGGAGGAAGACGACGGAGGGCTGCAGTGGTGGGCTGGGCCGCCTGCTGGCTGGGCCGGCCAGCTGGCTGGGCTGCACAGGGAGGAGCCCAGGTAAGCTTCTCCCTTTTAATTATTTTCTGTTTTCTAATTTCTGACATTTTTTTTGATTTAAATAAAATATTAAATCATTTTATTTCCTTATGCCAATTTTTGGAGGAGCTAGATATATTATTCCAGAGCTCCTTTATAAATGGCATAATATTTGGACATATATTAATATATATAAATAATATATTTCCAAAGCAAATAATTATGCATTAATTCCAAATGCCCAAAATAAATACCGATGAGCTCTTGAAAATATTGGTTTGATTTTTATCTCTGTCCAATATTTTCAGAGAGCAACATGAGCATTTTCTTGGACCTTTTTGGAGAAATTTTTATTTGGATCATTTTCAAAAATGATTCTGAGGGTTTCACAGATCCCCATTTCAAAATAAATGGAAATTTAAACATGATGCACACACTCTGATGCATGACTAGCTAGGGTGTGACAACTCACCCCCACTCAAAAGAATCTCGTCCCGAGATTTGGGTTCCTCCGGGAAGAAGGCGGGATATTCGAGTCGAAGACGATCCTCCCTTTCCCAAGTTGCTTCATCTTCAGAATGGTGCGACCATTGAACTTTGAGAAACTTGATATTCTGGCGTCGGGTGGTACGTTCGGCCTGATCGAGGATACGAATGGGGTACTCTCGATATGTAAGATTATCTTGGAGATCAATCGTTTCGTGGTCCACTTCACGGATAGGATCCGAGAAGCAACGCCTGAGTTGAGAAACGTGGAAGACATCGTGGACTCTGGAGAGGTGCGGAGGTAGTTCCAACTGGTAGGCAACTTCTCCTCGTTTGGCAAGAATGCGAAAAGGTCCAATGTAACGAGGAGCCAATTTGCCTTTGATACCGAAACGATGGGTTCCCTTCAGAGGGGTGACCCGAAGATAAGCCTTCTCGTCAACCTCGAAAGTCATAGCCTTATGTCTTCGGTCATATTGACTCTTTTGACGAGATTGGGCTGTTTTCAACTTTTCACGAACGATGCGAACTTGTTCTTCTGCTTCCTGAATCATGTCCGGGCCAAAGAATTGTCTTTCCCCGGTCTCTGACCAGTTAAGGGGTGTTCGACACCGTCGTCCATAGAGAACTTCAAAAGGGGCTTTACCCAAGCTAGATTGATAGCTGTTGTTGTAAGCGAATTCGGCAAATGGAAGGCACTTCTCCCAGTCCATTCCGAATGAGATAACAGAGGCTCGAAGCATGTCTTCTAGAATCTGGTTGACGCGTTCCACTTGACCACTCGACTGAGGGTGGAAGGCGGTGCTAAAGGAGAGACGAGTCCCCATAGCATTTTGGAAACTTTCCCAAAATCGAGAGGTGAAAAGACTTCCTCGATCCGAGTTAATTTCCAAAGGAACACCATGGAGGGACACTATACGGGAGATGTATAAGTCTGCCAGCTGACTAGCGGTTATACTCTCACGAACAGGCAAGAAATGGGCTACTTTGGAAAGACGATCGACCACGATGAAAATAGCATTATTCCCTCTCTTGGTCCTAGGAAAACCGGTAATGAAATCCATACCAATTTTATCCCATTTCCATTCAGGAATAGCTAAGGGTTGAAGGGTGCCAGCAGGCCGTTGATGCTCTGCTTTTACACGACGACAGACGTCGCAATTAGCAATATACTGAGCAATTTCTCTCTTCATCCTAGTCCACCAGAACCTCTGGCGTAGGTCATGATACATCTTAGTACTACCGGGATGAATGGTGAGAGGAGATTCATGAGCCTCCTTAAGGATCAACTGCCGTAGATGCTGGTTCTTGGGAACCACTAGACGGTTCTCAAAGTACACAACACCATGATCATTTGAGGAGAAGCAACTAGCACCTCCGCTAGCAATGTTCTCTTTGATTTTAGATATTCCCTTATCTCGATTTTGGGCAGCGATGATTTGATCCGTAAGAGTAGGTTTTGCCACCAAGGTGGAAAGAAAACCTTGAGGAACAATGTGAAGGTTTAGCTTCCGAAATTCCTCATGGAGAAGCGGTTGACTTTGTTGTAACATCAGGTTGTTACAATAAGATTTACGACTTAGCGCATCAGCCATGACGTTGGCTTTCCCTGGGGTGTAGGTTATTCCTAAATCGAAGTCTGTGATCAATTCAACCCAACGCCTTTGTCTGAGATTCAAATCCGGTTGGGTGAAGATGTACTTCAGACTTTGGTGATCAGTGAATATTTCGCAACGATTACCGAGGAGGTAATGTCGCCAGGTCTTAAGTGCATAGACTACGGCTGCAAGCTCTAGATCATGAGTAGGATAATTCTCCTCATGTGGGTGCAATTGCCATGAAGCGTAGGCAATTACGTGTCGATCTTGCATGAGAATGCAACCTAGTCCTTGTCGCGAGGCGTTGCAGTAGATAACAAAGTCCTTGGAGAAGTTTGGCGGTACCAGTACGGGAGCAGAGGTCAGGTGTCTTTTCAGTTCCTGAAAGCTGTGCTCACATTGTGGAGTCCATTCGAACTTCTTATCTTTCTTGAGGAGTTCGGTTAGGGGTTTGGCAACTTTGGAGAAGTTCTCGACAAAGCGACGACAATAGCTCGCTAAGCCTAGAAAACTGCGAACTTGCTTGACCGATTCAGGTGGAGTCCAATTAAGGACGGCTTGAACTCGCTCAGGGTTAACAGCAATACCTTTACCAGAAATTACATGACCCAGATAGGTCACTTCTGACAACCAGAATTCACATTTAGAAAATTTGGCATAAAGGCGATGCTCTCGAAGTTTCTTCAACACTAGCCTTAGATGTTCGGCATGTTCTTCCTCGTTCTTGGAGTAGATGAGTATATCATCGAGGTAAACAACGACGAATTTATCCAAATACTCCATGAAGATTGAGTTCATTAACTGAGAAAAGGTGGCTGGAGCGTTGGTTAAGCCGAAGGACATGACGGTGTACTCGTATTGGCCATAACGAGTAACGAAGGCCGTTTTAGGAATGTCCCCGTTTCTGATTTTGATTTGATGGTAGCCCAACCTCAAATCCATCTTGGAGAAGACTGAGGATCCAGCGAGCTGATCATACAGGTCGTTGATCCTGGGAAGCGGATATTTGTTCTTTATTGTGACCAAATTGACAGGTCGGTAATCTACAACCATCCGGTCCGTACCATCCTTCTTCTTGACGAATAGGACGGGGCAAGCCCACGGAGATGAACTAGGGCGGATGAAACCCTTTTTCAAGGACTCATCGAGTTGTTTCTTAAGCTCGGCTAGTTCTAGTGGTGCGATCTTATAAGGCCTTCTAGCAATCGGAACGGTTCCTGGAATGAGGTCTATTACGAACTCAACATCCCTGTCAGGTGGAACACCTGGCAATTCCTCTGGAAAGACATCCGGGAAGTCACGGACTACCGGAATGTCCTCAAGGTCTGGCAAAGGGCTGGCGTTAAGAGAATATAATTGTCGCTTGGCTATTCGGGTCAAGACATTGACTATCTTCCCCGAAGGATGGGTGAGTTGAACAGTCCTAGAGAAGCAATCAATTTTGGCTTGATGAGCTGACATCCAGTCCATACCCAAAATGATATTAATATCTGAAGATTTAAGGGCTATCAAAGACGCGAGAAAAACAAGTCTGTCGACTTGGATTTCATTTCCATAACTTACCCTAGAGGTCTGCCATCTAGAACCAGGGGTAGAAATTTCCATAGTGGATGGCATGTCACAGAATGCAACGTTATGCAAACGAGCATAATTTTCGGATATAAAAGAATGAGAGGCTCCTGTATCGAAAAGAACAGATGCCGGGTGGCAATTTACAAGAAGCGTACCGAGAACGACGTTGGGATCCTCTTAAGTTTCTTCGGCAGAGACACAGTTGACATGGCCACGTGTAGCGGTGACCGGTTTGGCGTGGAATATTTTTCCTGTCGGCTTGCCATGGCCAACAGCTTTAGCAGATTGATTGGGGTTGGTCTGGGGACACTCACGCATATAGTGACCAGATTCCCCACACTTGAAACAAGTCACGGAACCGGTACGTGGAGGAGCATTGTTAGTTGGACCCCCATAGGGCTTGGTCGGTGCGGACTGTTGAACAGGGCGAGGCACCTGGAAAGATGGCCTCGGTGTGAACCTGGGTGGCAGGGCGGTGTTGGGTAGCCATACGCGGCGCTTCTGAGGACCAGCACCGGATGAGGAACCCATATCACGGCCATGCTTGCGTGTTGCGTCATAGTCAGTCTGACCAGTTTCAGCACTGATGGCTTTGTTGACAAGTTTCTGAAAAGATGTGCACTCATGCAGACGGAGGTCGCGACGAAGCTCAGGACTAAGGCCCTTACGGAACCTTGCTTGCTTCTTGGCGTCAGTAGAAACTTCCTCGGTTGCATATCGTGCGAGATTACCAAACTCCCTGCTATAAACATCCACAGAAAGTCGGCCTTGGGTGAAATTGTAGAATTCCTCACGTTTACGGTCCATGAGACCCTCCGGAATGTGATGTTCACGGAAAGCCTCGCTGAATTCAGCCCAAGTAGTGACATGGCCCGCTGGGCGCATAGCTCCATAATTCTCCCACCATAGACTGGCAGGGCCTTCAAGATGATATGCAGCAAAGGTGACCTTGTCAGCCTCCGCTACCAGCGCGGAACACAGTTTGTGAGCGATACTGCGAAGCCAGTCATCAGCGTCGAGAGGCTCGACGAAGTGGTGGAACATGGGTGGATGTAATTTGATAAAATCACTGAGTGACACCACGTTAGTCCTCTGATGGTGTGCTGTGTTCTGTTCAATACGCTCCAACAAACGGTTGGTCTCCCGCTTGTTTCTCTCAGCTTCCATCATAACCTCGGCTAGTGAAGGAGGATGAGGCAGATTTGCATCCCTGACTTCACTGCCTTCGGCCTGCTCTTGAGGAGCAGGGTTAGTGCGCGTGTTGACCATCCTAGGTAAACAAGACAATGATTTAGTCAGGATGATAAAAATCCGACATAGGATATAAAATGTAAGGAATAACTCGAAATGCAAGATGATCATCCGTATGACATGGTAGATACAGAAACTGCTTCTTTATTCCATCGTCATACACACCATACAGGGTTTAGTACAAGACCAAACAAAGTACTATTACGGTGAAAAGAGGATTACATCTCATCGGAGGCATTCCAAGCTCCTATACATTATTTTTCTACACCTCCGAAAGAGTACAAACTAGGTCATATCCCACGAGTCACGCGGGATGATAGAAGACACAGCTAGTGCGAACTAGTGATACTACCACTAACTCAGACCGATCCGTAGTAGTCCTCGTAGAAGTCACCTCCATAGCCTGGGAGCTCAACATGATCATCCGGAAACAGACGGTCTCGCGGAGCTTGTGGACCATAGGGGCTAGGATGAGGCCTTGGACCAACAAACGGTGGCCTGCGGGGACCGCGAGGTGGGGTGATGCCTCCTACATCACGCCAACCCATCACGTCTGGCAGAGCAAATCTCACAGGATAGAGATCACGCATATCTGAAAATCCAGCTTGCACCGCCGGTGCGAACCGAGTCAAAGTGGCCCAGTGGTCAGCACGGGTATTGAAGAGCTCTAACCTCAAGGCCCGATTTTCACGGTCCTTATCCTCGAGCATCTCAGCAGTGGTGCGAGTCCGTGAATCCTCCTGAGTGGGGTCAGCATAAATAGCCTGGAGATACCCTTGTGCTCCCGGAAGTGATCCTGGCATATACCGGAAATCAGAGTCCCGAAATAACCCAGATCTGACTCGCATAATGGTCATGATAGAGTAGGCGGCGTCCTGCACAGCCATATCAATAATAACCCCGAGTCCATAGGAGCAGTGAAGAGGCTCGGTGGGTCCAGGATAAGATGGAAATATCCTGACAGTGCAGAGATACTGGCTTTGATTAAAATCTCGGAATTGCTCTTCGACCGTGTACTCGGGATACCAGCGGTATCCAGCCTCAGTCATTACCCTGACCAACTTGGCAGTATGGCCGGGTACATCTAGGCATCGAGTCAGGCGAACCACTTGATTGAGGTCGCGAGTGGCCATCTGAAAGCACAATCATAATGCAAAGGCATTAGAACTTCTAGCAAAATTTCGGCAGCATAACAGCTGTAAATGCTCAAAAAGGATTTTGGAGACATTTGACAAAGGATTTCGTACACACTCAACATCATCATATCGAAGTTCTGAAACCATTCTAACAACATAAGGTGGTAGTAGAACTGAACTAGGCTTGAATCCATCAACTTATAAGGTACTACTGATTAGTAACTCGTGATCCTGATAGAGAGAACAGATCCTAATTCCTTAACCCCCGGTGGAAGAATGGACTGACTCAGATCAGAATGTCATAAGATAAAGGAGTAAAAAGAGCCTTACGTTCCAACCCACAAACAATTCCCCTACATATAACTAAAGAATTTCTAGACTCAACATCGACCAGTTTGGCTTGGAGAACCTACAGGCAGTCCGGCTCTGATGCCAACGCTGTCAAGACCCCGACTCGATGTCACATCGATCTAGCCGGTAACACCTCATATCACTTTGCGGCCTCACGCACGGTATTCCCACGGGTGTCGCCTTACCTTTGCCCGGGACCGTTTGCGCCTTTTGGCTCACGTATATGATAGTGTCGCTAGCATCCATATGATAAAGAGCCCGGGCTGACATGACTAGTCGTAAACCCAAAGTGGCACAGACTTACAGGGACAGGCATCCATGACCCAGCTCCGAACGTGTCGGTCATCAGCAAATGGGTCTGGGCTGTAGCACTGGGCTAGCAGGACTCTGGTAAACCGGGCTGTAGCGGGCTAACAGGACTCCGGTACTCAAAGCGTGACATTTCCCCGAAGGGACAGACACAGGAACGAAGAAGGACACATGCCGGCCAGCCTAAGTGTTCCAGAGCAGTAGCAAGCTACCATGGCTCAGCGGTAACACTAGGAGACATTTCCCGGTAAGAGAGGCTACTAAAGATAAACAACTAGGTAGTCAGATCCCACACATACCAAGCATTTCAATCATACACACAATATGCTTGATATGTGCAAATACAACGAAGCATCACAACATGACTCTACGACATAAGTACTTTATTTAAGGCTCAGGGAGCCATACATAACATACACAAAGGTACGGGTCTCACGACCCAACATACAAGTCATACAGTCATACAAACCAGCAGCGGAAGTACATTGTCTGAGTACAGACAACTAGTAAAATAAAAGAGGCTTGGAAAGCCTAGCTATACTACGTGGTCCATCACAAGCTCAGGGTCACCACCTGGGTCTTTAGCCTACTCGTTGATGTCAACGTATACATAGAACCCATCAGAAGGGGTTGCAGCGTCTTCTGTAAAAAATGTAGATTATAGCAACATGAGTACAAAGGTACTCAGCAAGACTTACATCAGATCCTACATACATGCATAGTATCAAGAAGGGTTGGTGGAGTTATTGCAGCAAGCCAGCTTTGACTCTTGGCTAGGCTATCCTACGATACTCCAACTTGAAATGGTTTTGCGCACACGAGTCCACTACTCACCACTTCAATACACTACCGAGGATCCACCTCCGTCTTCCTACGGAAGAGCCATCCTCGGCACTCACACTTATCTTGAGGCTTTTAGTAGTTTCCATTTACTTGTCTATGAACTGTATAGGCAACCAAGTAGTCCTTTACCGCGGACGCGGCTATTCGAATAGATCATGTTAACCCTGCAGGGGTGTACTCCTTCATACATGTTTCCACCACTTAGCGTCTGCACACGACATGTGCTCGGCAGACTTCAAGCGAAAGCCGACGTGGGTGTAGACCACGACCTACCTAAACACTTAAGCCTCTAGTCCAGGTTTATCGCCTATTCAGGTTCCATCCGCAGGGAGTCCGGCCGAGGTTTCCCATACGGCCCCGAACGATGTGAACAGGGTTCCCGAGATACCTAACGGGTATTCGGTACACCCGGCCACGTACCTACCGCATCACAGCCCACCCCTACGGTCAGCGCTGTCCACGGCCTCCAGTAGGCTACAAACACCAGAAACTACTTGCAACTCCTGGACAGAGAGCTAGGGTGAATAAGAAGTCGAGCGGGGTCATATTTCAGGGCCCAATGCATGGTAGTAGCTGTATCTTAAATCACGCATACAGATCTCAGTGCTTAAGGTCGGCTTCAATGAAACAACCCACAATGTACTCCTACATGGCCTCTCATCGATACCTTTACCAAATCGTGTTCACCACACCACTCTCATTACCGACATAATCATTTCACTCTAGCCCATCACCCAGATGAACCAGACCTGACACGACTCTAAGCATAGCAGGCATAGCAAGGTAGGAACAACACATACATATGGCTCAATCAACTCCTACACATGCTAGTGGGTTTCATCTAGTTACTGTGGCAATGACAGGTCATGCAGAGGAAATGGGTTCAACTACCGTAGCACACAGCAGTTTGAATCGTGTTGTCTTAATGCAGTAAAAGAGAGCAGGAGCGAGAACATGGGATTGTATCGATATGATCAAATGGTTGGTTGCTTGCCTGATGGTTCGATGCACGGATACGGTTCTTCGTTAGGGTAGTCACGGTACTCCTCGGGGACAGATCCTGTCGTAAAGGATAACGATACACAGGCATCACCAAACAATGTGCAACAATATGATGCATGCATGAAACATGGCAATATGAGTGTGTTGGGCTAATGCAACTAAAGCTACCAACGCTGTCAGGACCCCGACTCGATGTCACATCGATCTAGCTGGTAACACCTCATATCACTTTGCGGCCTCACGCACGGTATCCCCACGGGTGTCGTCTTACCTTTTCCCGGGACCGTTTGCGCCTTTTGGCTCGCGTATATGAAAGTGTCGCTAGCATCCATATGATAAAGAGCCCGGGCTGACATGACTAGTCGTAAACCCAAAGTGGCACAGACTTACAGGGACAGGCATCCATGACCCAGCTTCGAACGTGTCGGTCATCAGCAGGTGGGTCCGGGCTGTAGCACTGGGCTAGCAGGACTCCGGTAAACCGGGCTGTAGCGGGCTAACAGGACTCCGGTACTCAAAGCGTGACATTTCCCCGAAGGGACAGACACAGGAACGAAGAAGGACACATGCCGGCCAGCCTAAGTGTTCCAGAGCAGTAGCAAGCTACCATGGCTCAGCGGTAACACTAGGAGACATTTCCCGGTAAGAGAGGCTACTAAAGATAAACAACTAGATAGTCAGATCCCACACATACCAAGCATTTCAATCATACACACAATATGCTCGATATGTGCAAATACAACGAAGCATCACAACATGACTCTACGACACAAGTACTTTATTTAAGGCTCAGTGAGCCATACATAACATACACACAAAGATACGGGTCTCACGACCCAACATACAAGTCATACAATCATACAAGCCAACAGCGGAAGTAACTTGTCTGAGTACAGACAACTAGTAAAATAAAAGAGGCTTGGAAAGCCTGGCTATACTATGTGGTCCTTCACAAGCTCAGGGTCACCACCTGGGTCTTTTAGCCTACTCGTTGATGTCAACGTCTACATAGAACCCATCAGAAGGGGTTGCAGCGTCTTCTGTAAAAATGTAGATTATAGCAACATGAGTACAAAGGTACTCAACAAGACTTACATCAGATCCTACATACATGCATAGTATCAAGAAGGGTTGGTGGAGTTATTGCAGCAAGCCAGCTTTGACTCTTGGCTAGACTATCCTACGATACTCCAGTTTGAAATAGTTTTACGCACACGAGTCCACTATTCACCACTTCAATACACTACCGAGGATCCACCTCCGTCTTCCTACGGAAGAGCCATCCTCGGCACTCACACTTATCTTGAGGCTTTTAGTAGTTTCCATTTACTTGTCTATGAACTGTATAGGCAACCAAGTAGTCCTTTACCGCGGACGCGGCTATTCGAATAGATCATGTTAACCCTGCAGGGGTGTACTTCTTCATACATGTTTCCACCACTTAGCGTCTGCACACGACATGTGCTCGGCAGACTTCAAGCGAAAGCCGACGTGGGTGTAGACCACGACCTACCTAAACACTTAAGCCTCTAGTCCAGGTTTATCGCCTATTCAGGTTCCATCCGCAGGGAGTCCGGCCGAGGTTTCCCATACGGCCCCGAACGATGTGAACAGAGTTCCCGAGATACCTAACGGGTATTCGGTACACCCGGCCACGTACCTACCGCATCACAGCCCACCCCTACGGTCAGCGCTGTCCACGGCCTCCAGTAGGCTACAAACACCAGAAACTACTTGCAACTCCTGGACAGAGAGCTAGGGTGAATAAGAAGTCGAGCGGGGTCATATTTCAGGGCCCAATGCATGGTAGTAGCTGTATCTTAAATCACACATACAGATCTCAGTGCTTAAGGTCGGCTTCAATGAAACAACCCACCATGTACTCCTACATGGCCTCTCATCGATACCTTTACCAAATCGTGTTCACCACACCACTCTCATTACCGACATAATCATTTCACTCTAGCCATCACCCAGATGATCCAGACCTGACACGACTCTAAGCATAGCAGGCATAGCAGGGTAGGAACAACACATACATATGGCTCAATCAACTCCTACACATGCTAGTGGGTTTCATCTAGTTACTGTGGCAATGACAGGTCATGCAGAGGAAATGGGTTCAACTACCGTAGCACACAGCAGTTTGAAACGTGTTGTCTTAATGCAGTAAAAGAGAGCAGGAGCGAGAACATGGGATTGTATCGATATGATCAAATGGTTGGTTGCTTGCCTGATGGTTCGATGCACTGATAGGGTTCTTCGTTAGGGTAATCACGGTACTCCTCGGAGGCAGAACCTGTGGTAAAGGACAGCGATGCACCAACATCACCAAACAATATGCGACAATATGATGCATGCATGAAACATGGCAATATGAGTGTGTTGGACTAATGCAACTAAAACCAGAAGGGTTTGAACAAATTTGAATCAAAGATTCAAATTTCAAACTCAAACATGGCCTCTTTAAGTGCTTTTCCTTGTTCTGCTTAAAACATCAATTTCACTTGTTTGATCATGCATGAAAATAGTACAGATGGATAGATTGGATTTTTCTGATCATTTTTCATATATAATTTGTCCAATTTGGAGTTACAGAATAAAAGTTATGAATTTTTGAAGTTTAAATAATATTCTGGAATTTCCTGATTTAAATTAAATTCAGAAATTATAATTATTGCGCCAGCATGACGTCAGCATGACATCAGTGGTCAACTACGGCTGGCTGGGGTCAAACCTGACGTGTGGGGTCCACACGTCAGTGACAGGGGGGTTAAACAGGGTTAGTTTAATCCTAATTAGGGGTTAGTGGCGCTGGGGGCCCACTGTCAGTGTCAGGGGGTTAACCATTAGTGGTTAGCACTAATCCTAATTAGCTACAGGGCTGGGCCCACCTGTCAGGGACTCAGGGGGGTTCCTGCCGTGGTCAAAGTGGGTCAAACCCACCGGCGACGTGACGCCGGCGAGGCCCGAGACGGTGGCGCGACGCGGGATCGCGCTACAGGGCACGGGCGAGGCCGTGCTTGGGCTCGTTGGAGAGCCCTTGCTCCCGCACGTCGAACGATGGCCGTGGCTGGGCCTGGGGTGGCCGGAGTCGACGGCGGCGAGCTCGGCTGCGGCCGCCGGAGTTCGGGTGCGGTCGGGATCGATGTTGCAGGGGGTTTGGGGAGGCGTTAGTGCGTGCTGCGTGCTCCTAGTGAGGTGTGGAGCACGATAGTGTGCTCGGTTGGGTGCTACGGTGACCGTGGCCACGACGGCGACATCGCCGGCGGCGTGGAGCTCTCGGCCAAGGTGGGGCTACGGCCTAGAGATCGAACGAGACCAGGGGAGAAGGGGGAAACGACTCGGGGGCTCACCGCGGAGCTGCAGGGATGGTTAGCGGGCTCGGGGACGCGCTGGAGACGGCAAATTTGACGGCGACGATGGTCGGAGCCCGAAGAGGGGAACGGCGACGTGGCGGCGATGCAGGGCTTCCGGGGACCCATGGAGCGGTGGGGAGGAAGAGGGGGTCGTGGCGGAGCTCCTGAGCTAGTCGGGGGAGCGAGGGGTGGCCGGAGACGGCTGCTGTGGCGAACGGCGGCGACGGTGGTGTTCGGCCGTGTGAGAGAGAGAGCGAGGGAGAGGAGGGAAGAGCCGGGGGGATCGGGACGGCCTGCGGGAGTCGTCCACGCGGCCAGGAGCTCGTCGGCAAGCAGGAGGTGGCCGCGCGGCCGTGCGCGTGCGAGCACGCAGCAGCTTCGGGGCGAGGGGAGGAAGACGACGGAGGGCTGAAGTGGTGGGCTGGGCCGCCTGCTGGCTGGGCCGGCCAGCTGGCTGGGCTGCACAGGGAGGAGCCCAGGTAAGCTTCTCCCTTTTAATTATTTTCTGTTTTCTAATTTCTGACATTTGTTTTGATTTAAATAAAATATTAAATCATTTTATTTCCTTATGCCAATTTTTGCAGGATCTAGATATATTATTCCAGAGCTCCTTTATAAATGGCATAATATTTGGACATATATTAATATATATAAATAATATATTTCCAAAGCAAATAATTATGCATTAATTCCAAATGCCCAAAATAAATACCTATGAGCTCTTGAAAATATTGGTTTGATTTTTATCTCTGTCCAATATTTTCAGAGAGCAACATGAGCATTTTCTTGGACCTTTTTGGAGAAATTTTTATTTGGATCATTTTCAAAAATGATTCTGAGGGTTTCACAGATCCCCATTTCAAAATAAATGGAAATTTAAACATGATGCACACACTCTGATGCATGACTAGCTAGGGTGTGACACCAGCCCAGAGTTGCCCCTGGTGGCCACCGGCGGCCGACAGTTTGGACCAACACTCACGACGAGAACTGGCCCGGGGGAGATAATAATATACAGATGACCCTCGAGAGCGCGACTCTCAAGGGAAAAAGGGCTAGGTGAGGCAAATGGTAAAACCAAGGTTGGGCCTTGCTAGAGGAGTTTTATTTAAAGCGAACTGTCAAGGGATGCCATAAATCACCCGATCGCGTAAGGAACGCAAAATCCGGGAAGATAACACCGGTATGACGGAAACTAGGGCGGCAAGAGTGGAACAAAACACCAGGCAAAAGGCCGAGCCTTCCACCCTTTACCAAATTTATAGATGCATTAATAATATAAGAGATATTGTGATATCCCAACCAAAATCCTGTTCACCATGGAGAAATCTTCAACTTCACCTACAACTAGCAACGCTATAATAGGGGCTGAGCAAAGCGGTAACATAGCCAAACAACGGTTTGCATAGGAAAGGTGTCAAAGGTTAGAGGTTCATGGCAATTTGGGATGGCTTGATAAACAGGTGATAGGTAGCGCAACATAGCGATAGAACGAAGCAACTTGCATAGCAATGATAGTAGTGAGATCCAGGGTAGCGGTCATCTTGCCTGAAATCCCGCAAGGAAGAAGAACGACTCCATGAAGAAGACGAACGGACGTTGTCGAACGAATCCTCACAATCACAACATTACCGGAACTAAGAAGCAACACCAGAAAGAAACAAACAACATGCTAAATGCACAAGCATAAACATGGCATGATGCACAATCAAGTATGATGCATGTCCGGTTTAAAGAGGCATGGCACGGCAAAGTGAAACAAACAATGCTACAAGTTAAGTGGAGCTCAATATGCAACGAGTTGCATATTGACGAGACACCACATCAAATATTTAGTTTGATCTCGGTTATGTACCCAGCAATATTAAATGTTATTAAACATGGCAAGGGGTGAAGCATATGAAAAACTACCTATCTAGACAAGTTTAAATGAGGCCGGAAGTAACAAACAACAATTCCGGAAAATCCTCATGTCCATATTCTAGTTTTGTACTGTTCTGCCCTAAACCATATTTTAATGTCGTTAATCAGGAAAATAAAGTGGACCATGTTATTCAAGGCATTTTTCCACCCCATTTACATATAAAGTTTGTTAAAATCGGAGCTACGGTTAATTAGCTACGAATTAAATCATTTTAGCATGGCATTATGCAAAATTAAATAAACAGCAAGTTTAAACATTTTTAACATAGATGAAAGTGGCATATTATTAATATACACAATTTTCTGAGCATTTTACATATATAACTCATTTACATATGATGCACGGTTCATGAGGTATTATATGCATGGAGTCTAGGGGGTTTTCTACAAATCTGTTAATCATGGGATAATTAGGAAATTCGTCCAGAACTGAAAAAAACTTGACGGGCCGAATCTAAGTAGAGGTCGAACAGAATGACAAAAAAGGGGCGCTGGGGGGCGGCCTCACCCAGTGGGCTCTTGGTCTGGCTCGGTGGAGAGGGGCCGGATGGGCTGGGGAGGCCCACGCGGGCCGGCTGGATCTGGTGGGCACTGGTGACGCTGGGCCGCGGTTGCTGGAGAGGAAGGCCGGCAGGGGCCTCTGGGCCGAAGCCAGGCTGGGCCGGAGGCGTGGCTGCGGGGCAGCGCGCTCGTCCTCCTACTCGAAGCAGAGGAAGTGGAGGCCGGCAGCGATGCTTGACGAAGCAAGGGAAGCAGGTGTCGATGGCTGCGGACGGCGCGGGACTTGGGGGCACCGACGGCGGGATCCATGCAGGGAATGGATGGATCCGGTTGCCGGGGTTCGGATCCGGGCAAGGACGACGGAGGATGGAGCGGCGAGCACCATGACATCGTCGGATCGAAGGAAGAGGCCGGCCAGGAGATCCTGCGGGAGAGAAAGTGAGAGAGAGGAAGGAGAAGGTAGGGGAAGGAGGAGCAGGGGAGGTGAGGTCTGGCCTGCTGGAAGACTCCGGCGGTGGCGGGGAAGGCGCTTGTCGCCGGCGAGGGCGAGAGGCGGCGGCGCTCGGGATCTCTCTTGATCCAGATGGGATCGAGCGGGTGGCGAGCGGGGGGGCGCGTGGTCGGGCTCGGGTGGCTTCCCAGGGCCCGATCTGGGTCCTGGTAGGCCCGCGGGC
The DNA here is from genome assembly GCF_002162155.2 of Triticum dicoccoides. Classification (NCBI taxonomy): domain Eukaryota; kingdom Viridiplantae; phylum Streptophyta; class Magnoliopsida; order Poales; family Poaceae; genus Triticum; species Triticum dicoccoides. The sequence goes on from NC_041391.1 coordinate 125,907,754, forward strand.
TTCGCGGCGGCGTGGGGAGGCCAGGGGGCGACGTGGCGAGGCGCTAGTGGCTCGGGACGGCAGCGCAGGTGGTGGCTAGCGGCCGGGGCGGCGCCAAGTGGAGGTGGATGGCTGGCCGGGCGCGGAAACGGAGGGAGGTTGGTGGCGCGGGGCTCGAGGAGGGGGCTTGGCTGCCAAAAATGGAAGGGGAAGGTGTATATAAAGGGTAGGGGCTAGGGTTTGAGGGTTTGGGGGCGTTTCGGAGCCTCGGATCGCCATCGGACGGCTCCGGATCGAGGGGAAGTTAGGTGGGCTGCAGGTGGGATGTGAGCGGAGGGTTTGGGATGAGAGGAGAGAAGAGAAGTGAGGCCCGGCAACAGTTTCGGAGACCGAAACGTCCGACGAATATACCGTCTATATCGCGGTTACATATTTAACGGTTGGGCAGTCAAACAGACTCCGAATGCGACGAAACTTGATAGGCGGCCTGTCTACACTATAATAAGACCGCATGACAAGTTACAACCCATTCTGAGAACATTATTATGCCACTTATAAAATAATATTTCGGAGGTGCCGCGGGCGCGTGCGAGTGTGGTCGGGCTCAGAACGGACAACGGAGAGAACCGGCGGAACCAGAACGGATGCAAGTTTTATAAAAACGATGCCGATGCAATGCGCATGATGCTATGAGAGGAGATGCATAACAAGAACAAAATGCAAAACAACAGACAAAAACCCAACCACGGAGGAAATATCATATAGCATCTCCGGAAAAGGCAAGAGTCGGAGTTACGAATATGGAAAGTTGTATCCGGGGCATTACAACACTCCACCACTACAAGAGGATCTCGTCCCGAGATCTAGGATGGCACAGGAGGGAAAAGGAAGAGGAGGAGAGGAGGTAAACTAAGTTGCTTCTTCGACCAATGAGTGAAACCACGAACCTTGAGAGGTTGAGCAATTTAAAAGAAAGAGTACAACAGCGATGAACAAGATTGCAAACAATCCGTAGGAAAAGAGGACCAAGGAACATTACGAGAACTTGAAGGTTGCAAAGACATGAATCAAGAGTTTAATGGACAAGAAGGAATTGAAACCACTCTGGTTGAAACGAGATAAGAATGAATAATAATGATATAATTTGGGTGGCACTCCGGTTGAACATGGAAGGAATATAACATGAACTTGAGAAGAAGGGATGATACTTGATGAGATCAACAACACACTACCTCCGAAACTATTGAAAGAAAGGCACAAGGCGTAAGAAAAATTTCAGACGGCTCTCCGGTTGAGGAAGGAGGCAAAACTTGATAAGATGAGAGAACTCGAATGAAAACACGACACTCCGGCTAAATGGAGAAGCACGGAGAAGAACATGATCTTGACAAAACAAGATGATGAGTGAAAAGAGAAACATCACAATGCCTTCAGAAGAAAGAATAGAAGATAGATTGTTGGGATAAAAGGGACGGAGAAGAAAATAAAATCTTCTGCCGCAAATGAACTTGGAAAGCATCCTTGCAAAGAAGGATTGAACGAAGTTGTTTGAAAATCAACAACGAAAAACACAAGTTTGTTGTGGGCTGATGGCAAACATCTCAAAATGATGAGGTGACAACCGGCCACTAACGAAAACAATTGATTGCTTTATAGCAACGAAGAGATGAAAACTTGTTTCGCCGAGAGGATAGGAGAAAACTTGGATCATTGATAAGCACCACAAATAGCAACATTCCCAATGGAAGGCTTTAGGTGAAATCTGACACAAGATAACTCCAAGGATGAAAATGATGGGTTTAAAATACCTCATTCTTGACAACATGTGAATCATCAAACACGTACTCGAATTGTCAAGAATGACATAACACCACCTCAAAAGATAAGGTAGAAAGAATTGCACTTCAGAATGCAAGATGAAGAATATTTGAGCTCCTCAAAACAAAACATGTGTTGAGCACCATGTTTACTTTTGAGTATAGCTTGGCGGGTCATAACTTCGAGAGAAATCTTGAAGAACAATTGAAGAATGAATAGAATCCTTGACGAACCACCATGTAGATCTTCCCTGAAGAACTCCGGTAATGAAAGGATGATAGAAAGAAAGAGAAGTTGAAAACACAAGGTGAAGCCTTGCGATGATTTAGATGGAGCTTTGCGATGATATAACCGAGAGAACTTGGAACTCCGGAAACGAAAAGATGAAACATCTCGAACCGGGAAATGTGACATGATGAACAACTCCGGAAAGAAGAAACTAGATTACTTGGATGAAACAATAATAAGAATTATGGTATGCGTATCCTTCACCAATTTAAATTGATGACAACCAACGGATTTGGCATACTACTTATTCTCGTAAAAAGGATCAAGATAGATATGGCACAAGCTTGAGAAGGTATAGATAGAACCACCGATGGGATTGAAACAACAAATGAATTGATATGATAACGAAGGAAGAGAAATCTTGAAAGAACCACCGTAAGAATTGAAAACAAAAGTAGCAAAGGCACAATTCACCGGGAAGAATTGGAAAACGAATGAAGATCCTTGAGGGTACTTAGATACAAGAGAACAAACAGATCACGAGCTGATTAGAGAATACTTGAGCAATGTACCGGTAAGATTTGGAGAACGAGAGCTGAAAGCTTGAATGAATAATTCTGAGATGATGGGCTACAGAGAATCAATCTGAAAAGACTCTTGAATTGCTCTGGATGGATGAAAAGAATTCTCACAATCGAAAACAATTATGAGAGGATGGTATCAAACTTGAACTATGAATCTTGAAGAGAATGGAGCAAGATTTAAGAGAAATCCTTCTTCGGTCTTCAAAAGTTGAGAATGATGATGAGAACCACCACCATGAATTGTTGAGGCACTCCGGAATGACAATTAGAAAGGTTGAACCAATAATGAAAGAATTTCAAAGCGATCTTGGAGAAGGCATGTGACTGATGGAATCCATTCTTACGTCACAGTTTGAAAAGAATTTGGGAATAGCACCAGAATAATTAGAAGAGTCAGGTAAGATCCTGGGAAAAGACCTGTGGGTTAGGGACCACTCAAAAGAAACACCATTGAAATAATTTTGAAGAGAGATTGCACCGGTTGAATTAAATAGCTTGAATCAGATAACAACCTCGAAATATCTTGAACGGATTGAGAATGGAAACACAAGTCTTCTGAGATATCTTCAGCACTCCCGAACAAATGAATAGGAAGAAGTGAACGATTAAGAGGTGCACTGATATGAAAAAGCATTTGACACGAGGAAAGGATATGATCAACACTGAAAGCTTGAATTAAATCCATCGGAGAGGAATACGAGAATGAAGATTGATGAACTTGAAGCTCGTGAGCATCTTCACTGTCAGGACCCCGATCCTAAGTCACACCGATCTAGCATGTAACACATCATATCACTTTGCGGCCTCACGCACGGTATTCCCATGGGTGCCACCTTACCTGGCCCGGGACAGTTTGCGCCTTTTGGCTCACATATATGATAGTGTCGCTAGCATCCATATGACAAAGAACCCGGGCTGACATGGATAGTCGTGAACCCAAAGTGGCACTAACTTACAGGGACAGGCATCCATGACCCAGCATCGAACGTGTCGGTCATCAGCGAGTGAATCCAGGCTGTAGCACTGGGCTAGCAGGACTCCGATGAACCGGGCTGTAGCGGGCTAACAGGACTCTGGAATTCATCGCGTGACATTTCCCCGAGGGGACAGACACAGGAACGAAGAAGGACATATGCCGGCCAGCCTAAGTGTTCCGGAGCAGTAGCAAGCTACCATGGCTCAGTGGAAACACTAGGAGACATTTCCCGGTAAGAGAGGGTACTAAGGATAAACAACTAGATAGTCAGATCGCAAACATACGAAGCATTTCAATAATATACACACAATATGCTTGATATGTGCAAATACAACATGGCATCACAACATGACTCTACACTCAAGCATTTTATTCAATAGGTTCCGAGGAGCGAGATATTACGAACATGGGTCTCATGACCCAACAATCAGAGCATACAAGTCAGAGCACAAGCGGAAGCTTAACATGTCTGAGTACAGACAACTATAAATGAAAAAGGCTGAGAAGCCTGACTATCTACCAGATCCTGCCGAGGGCACAAGATCGTAGCTGAGGTAACAAGCTAAACGTCGAAGTCCACGTGGAACTACTAGTGAGACTGAAGTCTCTCTGCAAAAACATAAATTAAGCAACGTGAGTACAAATGTACCCAGCAAGACTTACATCAGATATAACTACATATGCATCATTATCAACAAAGGGGGTGGTGGAGTTTAACTGCAGCAAGCCAGCTTTGACTCGGTGGCTATCCTAAACTACGACTGCAAGTAACTCTTTTGAGGTGGCGCACACGAGTCCACATATTCACCATATCAATACACCACTATGGATCCGCTCCCGTCTCCCTATGAGAACGCCATCCATAGCACTCACGCTTATCTTGCGTATTTTAGAGTATCCACTTTCACTTGTCTATGAACTGTACAAGGGGTCCAAGTTTCCATATCCGAGGAATCCGGCTATTCGAATAGATAATGATAACCCTGCAGGGGTGTACTTCTTCACACACGCTCCCGCCACTTACCGCCCTGTACACGTCATGCACCTCGGCAACCTTCAAGCGGAAGCCGGGCGAGGGAGTCGGCCACGACCTAACTAACCGAACAAGTCTCTAGTCAAGGTTTATCGCCTATTCGGGTTCCATCCGCAAGGAGATCCGGCCGGGGTGTCGCTTACGGCCCCAAACAATGTGTGCAGGGTTCCCAAGCCCACCAACCGGGTGCCACTTGGTACACCGGGCCACTGTGCCTAGTCTGTCCCAAGCCCACCTGTACCGGGTGCCACTTGGTAGACTACTAACACTACCTACAAACACCAGAAACTAGTTGCAACTCCTGGACAGAGATCAAGTTGATTAATAAGTCGAGAGGGGCACTTAAGCATTCCAATGTGTGGTAGTAACTGGTCATGGATCACAAACATAGAACTCAGTTCCTGAGGACGGCTGCAATGAGACAACCCACCATGTACTCCTACATGGCCTCTCACCGCTACCTTTACCAAATCGTGTTCACACACTTAGTTCATACACAGTAGGACATGTTCACACGCCTCTGATTCATCCCCGATGAATCAGACCTGACTCAGCTCTAAGCAGTAGCAGGCATGACAAACAAGCATGAATGAGTAGGCACATCAGGGCTCAAACAACTCCTACTCATGCTAGTGGGTTTCATCTATTTACTGTGGCAATGACAGGTCATGCAAAGGATAAAGGGGTTCAGCTACCGCAGCAAATAATAGTTGAATCGCTGTTGTCCTAATGCAGTAAAAGAGAGCAGGAGCGAGAGAGTGGGATTGTATCGGAATGAACAAGGGGGTTTTGCTTGCCTGGCACTTCTCAAGATAATATAGCTCTTCATCGGTGTCATCGATCACATCGTCGCTATCACATCTATCGAAAGGGGCAATCACCGGCAAACACAGAAGAAACACGATCAATGCAATGCACAATATGATGCATGCTATGACAAGGCAATATGAAAATGTTTTGGGCTAATGCACCTAGCTATGATTTAAATGAAGTTGGTTTGAATACATGATTCAAATTCCAACTCCATATATGATTATTTAAATGCCCTTTATTTGTTTTGTCCAAATCAGAGGACAAACATTGTGCAAACATGCATGAAAATGGTACAAATGGATTCCTTGAATTTTTATGATAATTTTTCATATATAAAACATTTAATTTGGAGTTACGGTTAATTTTCTATGATTTATTGAAGTTTTAGCTATTTTTGGAATTTCCTGATTATTATAAAATAAACTAAATTCCAGAAAAGGAATATTGCGTCAGCATGACGTCATGCTGACCTCAGCAGAGTCAACAGGGGCTGGTCCGGGTCAAACTGACCAGTGGGGTCCACTGGTCAGTGACACAGTGCTGACTAGTGTCGTTGACAGGTGGGGCCAGGTCAACGGCCACGTCAGCAGAGTCAATGCTGACGGGTGGGTCCCACTGCTTATGAACTAATCTAAACAGAAAATAAGACTAACCTAAACAGGTACAAGGGCCCACATGGCAGTGGCTTTAGGGGGGGTTAGTTAGTGCGTCATTAGCGCTAATGGTGGTGCCACATCAGCGTCGCCGGATTAAGCACTGGCGACCACATCTCGCGGCGGAGGCTCGCCGGAGTTGCTCGGGCTCGCGCTACAGGCGGCAGTTTGCAACGCGGTTGGGTCCTACGAAGAGCTGGGGCTCGTGCGCATCCAGCGGTGGCAGTGAGAGGGCGCGAGGTGGTCCATAGCGGCGGCAGCGGCGAGCTGGGCGGCGGCCGGAGTTCGGGTGTCGACGGAATCAACGACACGGCGCGCGGGAGGTCCAGCGGTTTGCACCTACATGATCTACGAGAGCTCACGAACCCAACGGAGGCACGCACATGACCATTTTGTCACCGGAGCCTCGTCGGCGACGACCTCGTGCGGCGGCGGCATACGGGACTCGCGGTCATCGGCGTTGCAGCAAGAAATCGACCATGGGGAGAGGGGGAGATGACGGCGGGCCTCACAGGGATTCGAATGGCGCCATCGTTGAGCTCGGGGAGGGACTGGGCGATGCAGACCGACGGGCAAAGTCCGGCGGCAGATGCGGCGGTGACGAGCTCGGAGGCATCGTCACAGGGTGTCCGGCGGTGCTTGGCTTGGTGGGGAGGTCGAGGATGTCGTGACGGAGCTCCTGGGCTGCTCAAGGGGACTAGGGAGGGGCCATGGCCGCGGTGGTGCAAACCAGCGGCGGCAGGCGCGTTCGTTGACGAGAGGGAGGAAGAGCAGAGGAGGGGAATGAGCTCGGTGGGAGAGGGGAGAGGCACCAGAGGGTTTGGGGGAGTGAGGGGAAGGTGCTGGGCGTCTCCGTGGCGCGGATTAGGACGAAGGGCGGCCTCCAGCGCGAAGCAGGAGGTGGACGGCTCCGCGGTGCGCGCGTGTGTTCGCTCCTGCCTACTGGCAGGAGGAAGATGACGAGCGAGGAGGTAAATGGGCTGGGCCAGCCAGCTACAGCGCTGGGCCGCCAGGCTGGACAGGTAAGCGCCAGGTAAGTTGCTTCTCTCTTTTTTTAATTTTTCTGTTCTGTTTTATTTTTATTTAATTCTTTTGCCACTGTTTTGAATTTAAAATAATTCAAACAATGCCAAAAAACTCCTCTGAATATTTTTATTTGGCTAGATGGACTTTTCCAAAAGCTCATAAAATATTTCAGGGGTATTTGAAATTATATTCTAGTTATATGAATATAATTCAAATTCAAATAGCTAATGATTTAAATTCAAAGTCCCAAAAAATAAATCCTTAAAAATGTTCAATATTTTTGGTTTGGATCAAAACCCTTGCCAAAAATATTAAACATCTAAGAAGAGCATTTTGGAACAATGAATGAGATTTTAGGGTTTTTGCCCTTCTTTTATTTAGGGTTTTGAGGCTTCTAAATTCGTCAGTTCAAGTTTCAGAAATTTAAACATGATGCAAGCAAGATGCAAACACTTGACAGCACCAGAAGCTAGGGATGTGACAACTCACCCCCACTAAACAAAAATCTCGTCTCGAGATTCAAGCGTAGGGTAAGGTGAAGGGGGAACGCAAATTAACATAATCTTCACGATCCAGGTTGCACATCACAAGAGTGTTGATTTGATCCTCATCTTTGTCTCGACGTCTTGCTTTGAGAACTCCAGCCAACATGACAACGAGAAGAAAGGAAAACTCTAGAACAATCGATCTTCGAGAAGACCGAACAACTCAGGATCAACTCATGGGATGAGACATAGCAGCCTCCCCCGAACTAAGACACGAAGCATACCTCTAGAAGGATGGAGTGGAACAGACGACGAGGGTTCACTAGGTAGACAACAACTCCAGACTTAAGAATGTGGTGATCGGTTGTCAACGTAGCGAGGAGTTGAATTGCCATGATACCATAACGATGCCCCTTAGGGAAGGTGACTCGTAGAAATATCCCCTTAAGTGGCAAAAAGAATTACCTTTGATTCAAGGATCATTAAAACTCTTTGTACCAGCTTAAGGCAAATCATAATCGATCATTTAGAGGGGTTCGGTAGAATGGCATACTCGAACTTGGATGATGTGGGTTACCTTGTTGAAGACAACGTAATGGATGAATTTGCTTACCACCGGAAATGGAAGAGACCCATGGTAGAATGGCACATTGGCGGTGCAAGCTGGGAACAAAATGCAGATGCTGGGAATGATTCTGGTAACTGGGGAAGAACCCAACAATAGAGAGTGAATTCACTGTTTGAAAAGGTCATAGCATTGCCGAGGAAACTGAGAGCAATCCCAGTTAGTGCCGATGATAACACGTAGCGCTTGTGCATGCTCTCAAGAACTTGAGCAATTCCAAAATCATCAAGGTTTTACCAACATCCGTGTCAAGGATCCTGGCAACACAACTTACTACCATGATGAATGATGATGGATGATGCAGATGCAAAGGAAGATAACACTTTCTCAGATTTCACCCTTGGCGGGGCCAAGGAAATAAAATTTGGATGATCAACCGAGAGACATTTAGCACTCCGCTTCTAATGTTCTCCTTGATGTGCTAGTGTAACCCATTCATAGAAATGGTCTGGTATCTAGAACATCAAGTAAAGGTCGGACTTCGGAAACACAAAAATCCATAAGGAACAGCTAGGGAGTAAATCCTACGAAGTCCTTATGGGGAGGTGGCCAACTTTCTCAATCAAGATCCTACAATAATAGGTCTTCCGGCTGGGTGTGTTGGCCATGACATCCACTTTACCGGTTATCGAGGGATCAGTATTATAGTTCTTGGGAAGAGTTCCAACCATCATATCTGCCTGAGATTCAGATCTGGTTGGTGTCAGGATATTCCAGACTCATCGAGTCTAGGAAGAAAAATGAAAGTTTGCAACACAAATCGACGAGATGATGTTGCGAGATTCTCGGGGAATGAACTACGATAGAAAGCTTCAAAACATGAGCTGGTTCTGCTACAAACATGTGAACACGTTGTCCCGAACAAAACATTATCACATGGTAGTCTTACAATAAAACACTACCGAGTTTCAGGTGGGGAACCATAATCGAGGATATTGAAGTCCTTGCATAAGGCATGCTCTTAAGAAGGAACTTCCTTTCCTTGAACAAATCAATCAGTGGCTTGGTGTGCTAGGGGATACATATGGAATGAAGATGATCAGTCTTTCAGACCATAGAATACTTCGCACATGCATGACTGACTTGGGATGATTCTAGAGGAGCAAAAACATGCTTTCTCGAATTCACGGCGGCAACTTACATCAAATGCACGTGAATCAAAGGAAGTCACTTCTTTCATCCAAACATATACCTCAGATACGGAACTCGAAGGCATTGTTTACAAAGTTTCCAACAATAGCTTAATCTTCAACAAAAATCATGGAGGAGATAAGGATGTTGTCAATGGGCTCAACAACAATTCATCCGGGTTCCCTTTTTAAAAGGAATTCCATAGTTAAGTGAACACGGTGATAGCATTGGTCAGACCAAAGAATATAATGGTGTATGCTCGAGGAAAACCACGAGTAAGACAGCATTACGAGCATCGTTGGTTCTGACTTGATTTGACGATAGCCCACACTCAAATCAAAGGATTGATAAGACAATAGGTCCAGCAACTGATCACAGGGACCAACCAATGAAGATATCATCTTTCTTGAAAACACACCAATACCAGGATATCCCTTTGAAAAGAACTAGGTTAGGTAAGCTTTTATCTTCCAACTCTCCAAGTTGTCGTTTAGCTTAACCAACTAGCTCAGAGGTATCCAACACAAGTTCTTGGAGAAAAGGTGGTTTACAGGAATAAACCAACTTGATCACGAGCTCAACATAATAGTCAGGTGACAACCTGGTGATACCTCCGAGAAGATATTCGGAAAATCACGAACCACCGGTATGTTACTAAGCTCGAGAACAATCTCGCTTTTGAGGGCAAGACGATATGATCAATTGAGTGAGGACTTGACAAGATCCTAACTCATCAATCGAAGGGTGCACCGAAATAAGAACTAGGTAGCACGATCAGTCTTAGGATGATGATTTAATAACCAACACGTTAAGAATGAGGATGTTGTCCATTAACTACCAAGCAACAAGGTTGCTAGGAGTATTGAATTTACACATCACGATTCACTTGTCGGCATTCTGGTTGCGACAACACGGAACCGAGGGATGAATAATGATGGCGAGAAGTATCACTACATCAAGAATTCACAAGAGCCGGTGCAATCCTCATGAAAATCCTGACATAAAGATGGTAATACTTCAGGGTAGAACAGAATCAAAAGCTGGGCTGGCATTTTGATCTGCGGAGCACAATTGCTTTGACCCAATCCTAGATATGGATGAGGTACTGGAGTTTGTTTCTCCTAGTCATTCCGGAATAGAATGGCTTGACAGACCACAAGAGTAATAGGCATCGATGAACGAATGCACACATAATCTTGACTATCAATTGATAGACGAGGGTCAGAAGACAACTAAAGAGGGACAACTCAAAGGAACATACGATTTTCTGAGTTGTCGATGCATGGTTTAGCATGTCGAACGAATTCAACATATTTCTTCCGGGCAATCCATGCGGAAGGGTAGAACTGGCAGAGCCACAATATATAATGGAGAACTCATCAAGAGCACTCTGGTTGTGATCGTTCAGTTCAATGAGGAACTTCTGCCATACGTAGTTCATGGTATTTGGAAGAAGGATATACCACGGACCTCGAGGACTAATGCAAAAGTTACTAATTTCCTAAAGGAACTAGCAACACTATCAACATGAAGTAAGTAGAGTGAATCTCGGGTTCAAAACCCAGGAGTAGAATACTGTCACACCCTAGCTAGTCATGCATTAGAGTGTTGCATCATGTTTATTCTTTCACCAGAAACCTGAAATGGGGATGACAGAACCCCCAGTCCCCTCTGAAACCAACTAGGGTTTACTAAAAACTTTTTCAATGAACCTGAAATGCCCTTCTAAAATGCCCATCATTTTTGTCTTGGTTCAGAACCTCTGCCAAAAGTGATGCACATTTTCCTAGGCCATCTTAGGGTTTTTGAATTAAATCATAAATATTTGAATTTGGGCATTTAAAATTATATAAAATATTTAAATGCTCAAATATCTCCAAACTAAATTGTTTCATGTTGGAAATAATCCAACTATGGACCAGGAGTAGTTTGGTGATTTTAGGAGTTGCCTAAGTATTTTATTTAATTCAACAAAGTTGTAGAAGTATTAAAAAAACAGAAAACAGAAAGAAATGGAAAAACTTACCTGGCGCCCAGCACCCGGCCCACCTGCCGGCCCAGCCCAGCGCCGCTCCAGCAAGCTGCTTGCCGGCCAGGCAGGCAGGCAGGTGCCCGACGGCGACCACAGCGCGCGCCGCGCACCTGCTCGCCGCCTCGCCGCTCCCCTTGCCCGGTGACGTCGTGGATCGGCCTCCCTCGCTCCCCCGAACCCCCCAGACACCCCCTCTCCTCTCCAGCTCCTCCCCCTCGCGCTCCCCCGCCATGACCGACGCCACCATCGCCGTGCCTTCGTCGTAGCCGTGCTCCCCGCCGCCCGTGCGTCCTCTCATCGTGTCCAGGAGCTCCGCCGCTGTCCACTCCATCGAGCAAGCCGAGCCCCGAGCGCTCGCAACGCCCGAGTCCACCGCAATGACCTCGCCCGAACCGCCGTCGCCGGAGATCCCCTTCAACGCCGTCGTCGCTCCGGTCCATCTCCGGCCACACCAAGGGCTTTGTCGCACTCACTGTGAGCTTAGCCATCTTCCCCCCTCCTTTTCTTGCTCCCGAGCCGTGTAGCGACCTCCCGGAGCTCAACCGCACCCACCGCCGTGGAGCTCGTCGCCGACGTGCTCCCGGTCACCCTCCGACCACTCCACGGTGTCCATCATGCTCACCGTGTCACTTAGCACCTAGCTAGCCACTCCCCGAGCCTCACCGACCCCTCTAGCGTCAAGTTCGTCTTCGGCCGAACCCCGGTGGCCGCCAAAGTCGTCGCCGGCGCCAACTCCGGCCACCCCGACCCCAACGGACTCCACCAAGAGCTGCGGCTCGTCCTCAGCTCCACTCCGGTGGTCTCCGCGACCCATTTGGTGGCCGAAACGGCCAATACCACTTCCGCCGCCGCGTCGGGCTCGCCGGCGGCTAAACGCCGGTGCAGCCGACCCGGGATTGACCATGGGTGGGCCCTGGTTGACTCCCCTGAGTCAATGACAGGTGGGGCCCAGCCCTGTTAATTAAATAGGTTTAGTTTTAATTAAACTTTAATTAATTTAATCACCCTGACACGCGGGACCCACTGTCAGGTTTGACCCGGACGTGTTCCGTTGACCTGCTGACGTCACACTGACGTCAGGCTGACGCAATAATTGATTTTCTGGAATTAATCTAATATAGGAAATCCAGAATATAGTTTAAACTTCAAAAATTCATAACTTTTATTCTGTAACTCCAAATCAGACAAATTATATATGAAAAATGATCAGAAAAATCCAATCTATCCATCTGTACTATTTTCATGCATGATTAAATAAGTTAACCTGATGTTTAATGCAGAACAAGGAAAAGCACTTTAAAAGGCCATGTTTGAGTTTGAAATTTGAATCTTTGATTCAAATTGGTTCAAACCCTTCTGGTCTTAGTTGCATTAGCCCAACACACTCATATTGCTATGTTTCATGCATGCATCATATTGTTACACATTGTTTGGTGATGGTTGTGTATCGGTGTTCTTTGCGGCAGGTTCTGCCCCCGAGGAGTACAGTGATTACCCTAACGAAGAACCGTATCAGTGCACCGAACCATCAGGCAAGCAACCAACCATTTGATCATATCGATACAATCCCATGTTCTCGCTCCTGCTCTCTTTTACTGCATTAAGACAACGCGTTTCAAACTGCTGTGTGCTACGGTAGTTGAACCCATTTCCTCTGCATGACCTGTCATTGCCACAGTAACTAGATGAAACCCACTAGCATGTGTAGGAGTTGATTGAGCCATATGTATGTGTTGTTCCTACCTTGCTATGCCTGCTAAGCTTAGAGTCGTGTCAGGTCTGGTTCATCTGGGTGATGGCTAGAGTGAAATGATTATGTCGGTAATGAGAGTGGTGTGGTGAACACGATTTGGTAAAGGTATCGATGAGAGGCCATGTAGGAGTACATGGTGGGTTGTTTCATTGAAGCCGACCTTAAGCACTGAGATCTGTATGTGTGATTTAAGATACAGCTACTACCATGCATTGGGCCCTGAAATATGACCCCGCTCGACTTCTTATTCACCCTAGCTCTCTGTCTAGGAGTTGCAAGTAGTTTCTGGTGTTTGTAGCCTACTGGAGGCCATGGACAGCGCTGACCGTAGGGGTGGGTTGTGATGCGGTAGGTACGTGGCCGGGTGTACCGAATACCCGTTAGGTATCTCGGGAACCCTGTTCACATCGTTCGGGGCCGCATGGGAAACCTCGGCCGGACCCCCTGCGGATGGAACCTGGATAGGCGATAAACCTGGACTAGAGGCTTAGGTGTTTAGGTAGGTCATGGTCTACACCCACGTCGGCTTTCGCTTGAAGTCTGCCGAGCACATGTCGTGTGCAGACGCTAAGTGGTGGAAACATGTATGAAGAAGTACACCCCTGCAGGGTTATCATGATCTATTCGAATAGCCGCGTCCGCGGTAAAGGACTACTTGGTTGCCTATACAGTTCATAGACAAGTAAACGGAAACTACTAAAAGCCTCAAGATAAGTGTGAGTGCCGAGGATGGCTCTTCCGTAGGAAGACGGAGGTGGATCCTCGGTAGTGTATTGAAGTGGTGAGTAGTGGACTCGTGTACACAAAACCATTTCAAGTTGGAGTCTCGTAGGTTAGCCTAGCCAAGAGTCAAAGCTGGCTTGCTGCAATAACTCCACCAACCCTTCTTGATAATATGCATGTATGTAGGATCTGATGTAAGTCTTGCTGAGTACCTTTGTACTCATGTTGCTATAATTTACATTTTTACAGAAGACGCTGCAACCCCTTCTGATGGGTTCTACGTAGACGTTGACATCAATGAGTAGGCTAAGGCCCAGGTGGTGATCCTGAGCTTGTGAAGGACCACGTAGAATAGCTAGGCTTTCCAAGCCTCTTTTATTTTCCTAGTTGTCTGTACTCAGACAAGTTACTTCCGCTGCTGGTTTGTATGACTGTATGACTTGAATGCTGGGTCGTGTGACCCGTACCTTTGTGTATGTTATGTATGGCTCTCTGAGCCTTAAATAAAGTACTTGTGTCATAGAGTCATGTTGTGATGCCTTGTTGTGTTTGCACATATCGAGCATATTGTGTGTATGATTGAAATGCTTGGTATGTGTGGGATTTGACTATCTAGTTGTTTATCCTTAGTAGCCTCTCTTACCGGGAAATGTCTCCTAGTGTTACCACTGAGCCAGGGTAGCTTGCTACTGCTCTGGAACACTTAGGCTGGCCGGCATGTGTCCTTCTTCGTTCTTGTGTCTGTCCCTTCGGGGAAATGTCACGCATTGAGTACCGGAGTCCTGTTAGCCCGCTACAGCCCGGTTTACCGGAGTCCTGCTAGCCCAGTGCTACAGCCCGGACCCACTTGCTGATGACCGACACTTTCGTTGCTGGGTCATGGATGCCTGTCCCTGTAAGCACTGTGCCACTTTGGGTTTACGACTAGTCATGTCAGCCCGGGCTCTTTATCATATGGATGCTAGCGACACTATCATATACGTGAGCCAAAAGGCGCAAACAGTCCCGGGCAAAGGTAAGGCGACACCCGGGGGGATACCGTGCGTGAGGCCGCAAAGTGATATGAGGTGTTACAAGCTAGATCGATGTGACATCGAGTCGGGGTCCTGACAAATACCTACTACTAAGTAGCATCACGAGATGCTTTCGATAATGACGGCCATAATCATCACACTGGAAACATAGATCATGGCTAGACCACTAGATGATCCCCTAAGCACTTAGGGTCATAATTATTAACTCCAACATATATGTCAAGGCAATAAGGTACCTCAACTCACTAATTTGTGTGATTAATCTGACCAAAAGGACATCGGGAACGGGATGAAGGGATTTGCAAATGCATCAGACTATTTAGAAATCTGGGATGACTCAGACAGCATAACGGCTGTAAATGCTCAAAAATTTGGAGACATACTATAGAAATGGTGGCATAGCCACTCAGAAGCACAATATCAAGGTTTCGAGATCAACAATTAACATACAGAAGTAATAGAAACTGAACTCGAGCTTAAATCCAACAATCTTGTAAGTCTACGGATTAGTAACACGTGATCCTGATAGAAAGAAGGGAAAGCCTAGTTCCTTAACCCCCGTAGAAGAGAAGATGATGACTCAGATCAGAAGGCCATGAGGTATAAGGAGTAAAAAGAGCCTTACGTTCCATCCCACAATCAATTCCCTTGTATAACTAAAGAATTTCTAGACTCACTTCGACTAGTTTGGCTTGGTAATCCTACAGGCAGTCAAGCTCTGATACCAACACTGTCAGGACCCCGATCCTAAGTCACACCGATCTAGCATGTAACACATCATATCACTTTGTTGCCTCACGCACGGTATTCCCACGGGTGCCACCTTACCTGGCTCGGGACCGTTTGCGCCTTTTGGCTCACGTATATGATAGTGTCGCTAGCATCCATATGACAAAGAACCCGGGCTGACATGGCTAGTCGTGAACCCAAAGTGGCACTAACTTACAGGGACAGGCATCCATGACCCAGCATCGAACGTGTCGGTCATCGGCGAGTGAATCCAGGCTGTAGCACTGGGCTAGCAGGACTCCGGTGAACCGGGCTGTAGCGGGCTAACAGGACTCTGGAATTCATCGCGTGACATTTCCCTGAGGGGACAGACACAGGAACGAAGAAGGACATATGCCGGCCAGCCTAAGTGTTCCGGAGCAGTAGCAAGCTACCATGGCTCAGTGGAAACACTAGGAGACATTTCCCGGTAAGAGAGGCTACTAAGGATAAACAACTAGATAGTCAGATCCCACACATACCAAGCATTTCAATAATATACACACAATATGCTCGATATGTGCAAATACAACATGGCATCACAACATGACTCTACACTCAAGCATTTTATTCAATAGGCTCTGAGGAGCGAGATATTACGAACATGGGTCTCATGACCCAACAATCAGAGCATACAAGTCAGAGCACAAGCGGAAGCTTAACATGTCTGAGTACAGATAACTATAAATGAAAAAGGCTGAGAAGCCTGACTATCTACCAGATCCTGCCGAGGGCACAAGATCGTAGCTGAGGTAACAAGCTAAACGTCGAAGTCCACGTGGAACTACTAGTGAGACTGAAGTCTCTCTGCAAAAACATAAATTAAGCAACGTGAGTACAAATGTACCCAGCAAGACTTACATCAGATATAACTACATATGCATCATTATCAACAAAGGGGGTGGTGGAGTTTAACTGCAGCAAGCCAGCTTTGACTCGGTGGCTATCCTAAACTACGACTGCAAGTAACTCTTTTGAGGTGGCGCACACGAGTCCACATATTCACCATATCAATACACCACTATGGATCCGCTCCCGTCTCCCTACAAGAACGCCATCCATAGCACTCACGCTTATCTTGCTTATTTTAGAGTATCCACTTTCACTTGTCTATGAACTGTACAAGGGGTCCAAGTTTCCATATCCGAGGAATCCAGCTATTCGAATAGATAATGATAACCCTGCAGGGGTGTACTTCTTCACACACGCTCCCGCCACTTACCGCCCTGTACACGTCATGTACCTCGGCAACCTTCAAGCGGAAGCCGGGCGAGGGAGTCGGCCACGACCTGACTAACCGAACAAGTCTCTAGTCCAGGTTTATCGCCTATTCGGGTTCCATCCGCAAGGAGATCCGGCCGGGGTGTCGCTTACGGCCCCAAACGATGTGTGCAGGGTTCCCAAGCCCACCAACCGGGTGCCACTTGGTACACCGGGCCACTGTGCCAAGTCTGTCCCAAGCCCACCTGTACCGGGTGCCACTTGGTAGACTACTAACACTACCTACAAACACCAGAAACTAGTTGCAACTCCTGGACAGAGATCAAGTTGATTAATAAGTCGAGAGGGGCACTTAAGCATTCCAATGTGTGGTAGTAACTGGTCATGGATCACAAACACAGAACTCAGTTCCTGAGGACGGCTGCAATGAGACAACCCACCATGTACTCCTACATGGCCTCTCACCGCTACCTTTACCAAATCGTGTTCACACACTTAGTTCATACACAGTAGGACATGTTCACACGCCTCTGATTCATCCCCGATGAATCAGACCTGACTCAACTCTAAGCAGTAGCAGGCATGACAAACAAGCATGAATGAGTAGGCACATCAGGGCTCAAACAACTCCTACTCATGCTAGTGGGTTTCATCTATTTACTGTGGCAATGACAGGTCATGCAAAGGATAAAGGGGTTCAGCTACCGCAGCAAATAACAGTTGAATCGCTGTTGTCCTAATGCAGTAAAAGAGAGCAGGAGCGAGAGAGTGGGATTGTATCGGAATGAACAAGGGGGTTTTGCTTGCCTGGCACTTCTGAAGATAATATAGCTCTTCATCGGTATCATCGATCACATCGTCGGTATCACGTCTATCGAAAGGGGCAATCACCGGCAAACACAGAAGAAACACGATCAATGCAATGCACAATATGATGCATGCTATGACATGGCAATATGAATGTGTTTTGGGCTAATGCACCTAGCTATGATTTAAATGAAGTTGGTTTGAATACATGATTCAAATTCCAACTCCATATATGATTATTTAAATGCCCTTTATTTGTTTTGTCCAAATCAGAGGACAAACATTGTTCAAACATGCATGAAAATGGTACGGATGGATTCCTTGAATTTTTCTGATAATTTTTCATATATAAAACATTTAATTTGGAGTTACGGTTAATTTTCTATGATTTATTGAAGTTTTAGCTATTTCTGGAATTTCCTGATTATTATAAAATAAACTAAATTCCAGAAAAGGAATATTGCGTCAGCATGACATCATGCTGACCTCAGCAGAGTCAACAGGGGCTGGTCCGGGTCAAACTGACCAGTGGGGTCCACTGGTCCGTGACACAGTGCTGACTAGTGTCGTTGACAGGTGGGGCCAGGTCAACGGCCACGTCAGCAGAGTCAATGCTGACGGGTGGGTCCCACTGCTTATGAACTAATCTAAATAGAAAATAAGACTAACCTAAACAGGTACAAGGGCCCACATGGCAGTGGCTTTAGGGGGGGTTAGTTAGTGCATCATTAGCACTAATGGTGGTGCCACGTCAGCGTCGCCGGATTAAGCACCGGCGACCACATCTCGCGGCGGAGGCTCGCCGGAGTTGCTCGGGCTCGCGCTACAGGCGGCAGTTTGCGACGCGGTTGGGTCCTACGAAGAGCTGGGGCTCGTGCGCATCCAGCGGTGGCAGTGAGAGGGCGCGAGGTGGTCCATAGCGGCGGCAGCGGCGAGCTGGGCAGCGGCCGGAGCTCGGGCGTCGACGGAATCGACGACACGGCGCGTGGGAGGACCAGCGGTTTGCACCTACATGATCTACGAGAGTTCACGAACCCAACGGAGGCACCCACGTGAGCATTTGGTCACCGGAGCCTCGTCGGCGACGACCTCGTGCGGCAGCGGCATACGGGACTCGCGGTCATCGGCATTGCAGCAAGAAATCGACCATGGGGAGAGGGGGAGATGACGGCGGGGCTCACAGGGATTCGAACGGCGCCGTCATTGACCTCGGGGAGGGACTGGGCGATGCAGACCGACGGGCGAAGTCCGGCGGCAGATGCGGCGGTGACAAGCTCGGAGGCATCGTCACAGGGTGTCCGGCGGTGCTTGGCTTGGTGGGGAGGTCGAGGATGTCGTGACGGAGCTCCTGGGCTGCTCAAGGGGACGAGTTAGGGGCCATGGCCGCGGTGGTGCAAACCAGCGGCGGCAGGCGCGTTCGGTGACGAGAGGGAGGAAGAGCAGAGGAGGGGAATGAGCTCGGTGGGAGAGGGGAGAGGCACCAGAGGGTTTGGGGGAGTGAGGGGAAGGTGCTGGGCGTCTCCGTGGCGCGGATTAGGACGAAGGGCGGCCTCCAGCGCGAAGCAGGAGGTGGACGGCTCCACGGTGCGCGCGTGTGTTCTCTCCTGCCTACTGGCAGGAGGACGACGACGAGCGAGGAGGTAAATGGGCTGGGCCAGCCAGCTACAGCGCTGGGCTGCCAGGCTGGACAGGTAAGCGCCAGGTAAGTTGCTTCTCTCTTTTTTAATTTTTCTGTTCTGTTTTATTTTTATTTAGTTCTTTTGCCACTGTTTTGAATTGAAAATAATTCAAACAATGCCAAAAAACTCCTCTGAATATTTTTATTTGGCTAGATGGACTTTTCCAAAAGCTCATAAAATATTTCAGGGGTATTTGAAATTATATTCTAGTTATATGAATATAATTCAAATTCAAATAGCTAATGATTTAAATTCAAAGTCCCAAAAAATAAATCCTTAAAAATGTTCAATATTTTTGGTTTGGATCAAAACCCTTGCCAAAAATATTAAACATCTAAGAAGAGCATTTTGGAACAATGAATGAGATTTTAGGGTTTTTGCCCTTCTTTTATTTAGGGTTTTGAGGCTTCTAAATTCGTCAGTTCAAGTTTCAGAAATTTAAACATGATGCAAGCAAGATGCAAACACTTGACAGCACCAGAAGCTAGGGATGTGACATTCACGAGGGATCACCGGATGCAAACATTGATTGAAAAAAGTGAAGTGACTTCACATGAATAAATGGATACTTGATTAAGATATATGAGACCTTGAAGAAAAGGGTGGGAGGGCGGGAAAACAAAGGCAACTTGGGGAAGATGGAACAAACACCGTTGAGAAAACTTAGAGTTGATCTTGCGGATGTTGAAAATGATCGGATCCACTTGAAGAGAAGCACACCGGTTGGAATGAATTGGCATGACCATCTCGATGATCAAAAGGATTAGTATTCACATAGCAATATGAGAACACCGCTTGAAAGGTATGGATTCAACATTTGACTCGAAGCAACTCGAATAGCACAAATAAAACAAAACAAAGGATTTGGCTTGCAGAATAAGCCGGAACAAACATATGATAGAGATTCCGTCCGAAGTTTTCGTGGTGGGGCCCACACGGGCTCGAGTGTATAGCACCATCATGTACAAGGCAGTGCACATGACATACGAAGTGTTCCCGAACTAGCATAGCCAAGGGTTCTTTAAGACACAACGAGACCACTGTAAAAACGACTATGGAAAGGCGGACCACTAGACGTCGAACCCCAATCTCATATCACGCATCTGTCGAAAAGATATTCTAGGAGCTACTTGAATTCCCACCCATAAAACTCCCGAAACTTTCTGGTTATGCAATCTGGTGTTGGGGATACAGGGGAAGCAATATACCTCACCCAAACTAACAATACCTACATCCAAGCTGTATCCATCCGTCAACACATAACCAAGAAGCCTTCGGAAATCGTGTACCTCAACCTTCGAAAAGCATCCGTTATACGAGTTATGGCAATACTCTCGAGCTCGCCCCAGTACTGGGTTATCGAGGTTGTCTTACCACTAGCTGCATAAAAGAGATTTTCGATGTCGGCAAAACTCAGGTATTGCAGAACTGCAACGATAAAATTGTGACAACAACACCTCAGAGCTCGACACCCCGGGTCAAAGCCACATAAATAGACAGGAGGCACCAAGAACAAAGTTCTCGTCACAAAACCTTCGAAACGATTCCAAGATACCCGCGTGATCCTAAATTTTTTTTTAGTGAAATTTGAGGAGAGGAAAGACAAAACATCTACATCAAGAGTCCTCACCAGAGCGACGAAGGGGCTGAGGAGTAAAAGAATCCTACTCTCCGATATATATAATCCTAAGACTCAAAATAGTTTTCTTCTAGACTCAACAACGGCCAACAATCAAGGGGGCTCCTATGGTCGGTCGAGGCTCTGATACCAACTTGTCACGCCCCAATATGCGACCTTATCCAAAAGGAACTCGAAGGTCCCACCCAGGATAGACCCGCATATTGGAATGCTTTTGCAAGGTGGATATCATTACATCAACATTACATAATAGGTGGGGATACATACAAGAGGCATACAATGCCACATGAATACAACATCACATTACAAGAGATCAACATCCGACTACGGATGGAACACAAACAGAAACTCAAACGACATCCACCCTGCTAACCCACACAAGCAGAAGAAGAACTCAACGCAAGCAAGCATCGCTCTCGCGTCATGATCATCGCACAACCTGTACCTGCAACTGTTGTTGTAGTAATTTGTGAGCCACGAGGACTCAGCAATCCCATTACCATTGGTATCAAGAATAGCAAAGCTTAAAGGGAAAGGAAGGGGTAAAGTGGTGAGGCTGCAGCAGTGACTAAGCATATATGGTGGCTAACATACGCAAATAAGAGCGAGAAGAGAGCAGAAGGAACGGTCGTCAAGTAGCAATGATCAAGAAGTGATCCTGAACTCCTACTTATGTCAAACATAACCCAGAAACCGTGTTCACTTCCCAGACTCCGCCGAGAAGAGACCATCACGGCTACACACGCGGTTGATGCGTTTTATTTTGGATCTGGTGTCAAGTTATCTACAATCGGACATTAACAAATTCCCATCTGCCTATAACTACAGGCACGGCTTTCAAAAGATTATACCCTGCAGGGGTGTCCCAACTTAGCCCATGACAAGCTCTCATGATCAACGAAGGAATAGACCTTCTCCCAGGACGGCCCGATCAGACTCGGAATCCCGGTTTACAAGACATTTCGACAATGGTAAAACAAGACCAGCAAAGCCGCCCAGATGTGCCGACAAATCCCGATAGGAGCTGCACATATCTCGTTCGCAGGGCACACCGGATTGTCCAGACTTCCGGTAGGCCAGCCCAGAGTTGCCCCTAGTGGCCACCGGCGGTCGACAGTTTGGACCAACACTCACGACGAGCACTGGCCCGGGGGTGATAATAATATATAGATGACCCTCGAGAGCGCGAATCTCAAGGGAAAAAGGGCTAGGTGAGGCAAATGGTAAAACCAAGGTTGGGCCTTGCTGGAGGAGTTTTATTCAAAGCGAACTGTCAAGGGGGTCCCATAAATCACCCAACCGCGTAAGGAACGCAAAATCCGGGAACATAACACCGGTATGACGGAAACTAGGGCGGCAAGAGTGGAACAAAACACCAGGCAAAAGGCCGAGCCTTCCACCCTTTACCAAATTTATAGATGCATTAATAATATAAGAGATATTGTGATATCCCAACCAAAATCCTGTTCACCATGGAGAAATCTTCAACTTCACCTGCAACTAGCAACGCTATAAGAGGGGCTGAGCAAAGCGGTAACTTAGCCAAACAACGGTTTGCATAGGAAAGGTGTCAAAGGTTAGAGGTTCATGGCAATTTGGGATGGCTTGATAAACAGGTGATAGGTAGCGCAGCATAGCGATAGAACGAAGCAACTAGCATAGCAATGATAGTAGTGAGACCCAGGGTAGCGGTCATCTTGCCTGAAATCCCGCAAGGAAGAAGAACGATTCCATGAAGAAGACGAACGGATGTTGTCGAACGAATCCTCACAATCACAACATTACCGGAACTAAGAAGCAACACCGGAAAGAAACAAACAACATGGTAAATGCACAAGCATAAACATGGAATGATGCACAATCAAGTATAATGCATGTCCGGTTTAAAGAGGCATGGCATGGCAAAGTGAAACAAACAATGCTACAAGTTAAGTGGAGCTCAATATGCAACGAGTTGCATATTGACGAAACACCACATCAAATATTTAGTTTGATCTCGGTTATGTACCCAACAATATTAAATGTTATTAAACATGGCAAGGGGTGAAGCATATGAAAAACTACCTATCTAGACAAGTTTAAATGAGGCCAGAAGTAACAAACAACAATTCCGAAAAATCCTCATGTCCATATTCTAGTTTTGTACTGTTCTGCCCTAAACCATATTTTAATGTTGTTAATCAGGAAAATAAAGTGGACCATGTTATTCTAGGCATTTTTCCATCCCATTTACATATAAAGTTTGTTAAGATCGGAGCTACGGTTAATTAGCTACGAATTAAATCATTTTAGCATGGCATTATGGAAAATTAAATAAACAACAAGTTTAAACATTTTTAACATAGATGAAAGTGGCATATTATTAATCTACACAATTTTCTGAGCATTTTACATATATAAATCATTTACATATGATGCACGGTTCATGAGGTATTATATGCATGGAGTCTAGGGGGTTTTCTGCAAATCTGTTAATCATGGGATAATTAGGAAATTCGTCCAAAACTGAAAAAAAAACTTGACGGGCCGAATCTAAGTAGAGGTCGGACAGAATGGAAAAAAGGAGCGCTGGGGGGGTGGCCTCACCCAGTGGGCTCTTGGTTTGGCTCGGTGGAGAGGTGCCGGATGGGCTGGGGAGGCCCACGCGGGCCGGTTGGATCTGGTGGGCACTGGTGACGCTGGGCCGCGGTTGCTGGAGAGGAAGGCCGGTAGGGGCCGCTGGGCCGAAGCCAGGCTGGGCCGGAGGCATGGCTACGGTCCACGCAGGGGCAACGCGCTCGTCCTCCTGCTCGAAGCAGAGGAAGTGGAGGCCGACAGCGATGCTTGACGAAGCAAGGGAAGCAGGTGCCGATGGCTGCGGACGGCGCGGGACTTGGGGGCGTCGGCGGTGGGATCCATGCAGGGAATGGATGGATCCGGTTGCCGGGGTTCGGATCCGGGCAAGGACGACGGAGGATGAAGCTGCGAGCACCATGATGGTGCCGGATCGAAGGAAGAGGCCGGCCAGGAGATCCTGTGGGAGAGTAAGTGATAGAGAGGAAGGAGAAGGTAGGGGAAGGAGGAGCAGGGGAGGTGAGGTCCGGCCTGCTGGAAGACTCCGGCGGTGGCGGGGAAGGCGCTTGTCGCCGGCGAGGGCGAGAGGCGGCGGCGCTCGGGATCTCTCTCGATCCAGATGGGATCGAGCGGGAGGCGAGCGGGGGGGGCGCGTGGTCGGGCTCGGGTGGCTTCCCAGGGCCCGATCTGGGTCCTGGCAGGCCCGCGGGCTTCGCGGCGGTGTGGGGAGGCCAGGGAGCGACGTGGCGAGGCACCACTGGCTCGGGACGGCAGCGCAGGTGGTGGCTAGCAGTGGGGGCGGCGCCAACTGGAGGTGGATGGCTGGCCCGGCGCAGAAACGGAGGGAGGTTGGTGGCGCGGGGCTCGAGGAGGGGGCTTGGCTACCAAAAATGGAAGGGGAAGGTGTATATAAAGGGTAGGGGCTAGGGTTTGAGGGTTTGGGGGCGTTTCGGAGCCTCGGATTGCCATCGGACGGCTCCGGATCGAGGGGAAGTTAGGTGGGCTGCAGGTGGGCTGTGAGGGGAGGGTTTGGGCTGAGAGGAGAGAAGAGAAGTGAGTCCCGGCAACAGTTTCGGAGACCAAAACGTCCGACGAATATACCGACTATATCACGGTTACATATTTAACGGTTGGGCAGTCAAACGGACTCCGAATGCGACGAAACTTGACAGGCGGCCTGTCTACACTATAAAAAGACCGCATGACAAGTTACAACCCATTCCGAGAACATTTTTATGCCACTTATAAAATAATATTTCGGAGGTGCCGCGGGCGCGTGCGAGTGTGGTCGGGCTAAGAACGGACAACGCAGAGAACCGGCGGAACCAGAACGGATGCAAGTTTTATAAAAACGATGCCGATGCAATGCGCATGATGCTATGAGATGAGATGCATAACAAGAACAAAATGCAAAACAACAGACAAAAACCCAACCACGGAGGAAATATCATATAGCATATCCGGAAAAGGCAAGAGTCGGAGTTACGAATATGGAAAGTTGTATCCGGGGCGTTACAGCCACGTACGTGGTTTTGCCTAGTTTTCCATGGCTTGCTTGCACTTCCGTCCACGACGGGCGTCAGGCACTTGTTTCCCGTGTCCCCGTATAGCCCGGTGATGGGTCCGTGAAAGGGTCCGTGTTAGTGGGATGTGCCTCGTATGTGGTTTTGCCCAGTTTTCCATGGTGCACGTCAACTTCCGTCCACGATGGGTGTCGAAGATTCTTTCCCGTGTCCCCGTATAGCCCGTTCACGGGTCCGCGTAAGCGTCTGTGTACTTGAGGTGTGCCTTGTACGTGGTTTTGCCCAGTTTTCCATGGCACGCGTCCACTTCCACTACTAGGAAAAGGGCTATAGGTGGGATGGGCACTAATGGCGCACCTGTCAGGTGGTGCACCAATACTATATACTAATGGCGCACCTTTTGATAATGCGCCATTAGTGTGGAAGACACTAATGGCGCACTAGACACACGGTGCGCCACTAGTAATAATTTTTTTTCCATTTTTCCATACATACTAATGGCGCATCCGAGCGAAGTGCGCCATTACTAGTTCTAACTAGTAATGGCGCACCAGCCACAGAGTGCGCCAGTACTGTATTCTTTTTTTTGCAAAACTACTAACGGCGCACCGTGTCATAGTGCGCCATTACTAGTTTTAACTAGTAATGGCGCACTATGACTCGGTGCGCCATTAGTATATATATATA
>NC_041391.1:125933925-125938244 GCF_002162155.2 Triticum dicoccoides
TTTACTTTTTTGCAAAACTACTAATGGCGCACCACCTGCAGGTGCGCCATTAGTAACCAGGGTTACTAATGGCGCATTTGCAGGTGGTGCGCCATTAGTAACCTGGGACCCCAACAAGATATTTTGGACAGCCACACCTACCCACTCACTTTCCCCACTTCATTCCCTCCACCTCCTTCTCCAAGCTTTCGGCTGCCTCCTCCTCCTCACCTCATTTGCACCATAGATTCATCAAAATTAAGTGGTGAAATTACCTTTTTTTGATAGGTAAGTAAGGGGAAAGCTATCTTCATGTTGTAGATCTACTTTTTTTTCTCCCTAGCTCGCTCCAACAACGTGCACGTGCACTTTTTGTGGCCTAGCTAGATCTATGTATGTTTGTGATGTTGCATATGTTTGTGGTGTTGCATATATGTTTGTGTTTGCAGGTACCAGTATTTGAAATGCGATAGTTGCCAATATTTTGCCGGAATGTTAATTCATTTCCGTTTCGGCGAGAATTTTGGCACTATGCATTCTTTTTGGTCCTATTTTTAGGGAAGGTCATGCCAAATTATTTCTTGGTTCTAAAATATTGTTTTGCTCTACCCCGCAGGCGACCATGGTCCGCACGATGACCGAAGGCATCGTGAATAGGTTTTTGAGCTCCGCGAAGGCCGAGATGCTTCAAAAGAACAAGACAGAGATAAGATGTCCGTGTCGAAGATGCAAGCTGAAGAGCCTTATTGCGGACCCGGATTCCGGGCAGGTGTGGGACCACCTGATCTTGCATGGTTTCATGGATGGCTATCGGTGGCAAGGTGATGAAGATGACTATGAAGTCGTCCATGGGGGCCGGGCAAGAAATGAGGAAGGGCAACAAGACAACCACCGCGGCAAGGGCGGGCGAGAAGACGAAGAATCTCTAGGACATGATCACGACGGTGATGCTGTACACAGTCATCATGTAGAAGATGTCGTACATGATGATGAGGAACATCAAGACGAAGGGCATGATCATGAAGATGAAGATGCCGGAGCAGACGACGATGGAGGCTGGGTGCAGGACCCTCATATTCAAGAGCTGCTTCTCAACCAGACGGATAACGCAAGAGCTGCCGCCCGAGAGAAAGCCAAGCTGGATCAACTGGAGATAGACGCGATTACTCCATTGTATGAAGGATGCAGGCCGAGGATACCCACCTGAAAGTAACGCTCATGGCTCTGGAGATGAAGGTAAAACACAAAATGATCGACGCATGCTTCGACGAGAACATGTCATTCTGGCATGAACGTCTTCCCAAGGGAAACAAGTGCCCGACCAGTTTCGAGGAGGCGAAGAAAATCGTGTGTCGTCTGGATTTACCGCACGTGAAATACCATGTGTGCATGAACAATTGCATCATTTATCAGGACGAGAACGCGGAGTCTACCATATGTCCGGTGTGCGGCGTCACTCGATACAAGAAGAGGAAGAAAGCTCCTCGAAAATTGGTGTGGTACTTTCCGATCACTCCTCGTCTGCAGCGGTATTTCGTGGACCCTAAGGTAGCAAAGGTCCTGCGTTGGCACGCGGATAGGGAGGAGAAGAAGCGGGAAGATGATGGAAATGATCCGGAGATAAATAAAAAAGACAAGATGCTGAGTCACCCTAAGGATGCGAGCCGGTGGCAAGCGTTGAACTTCGAATACCCAGAATTTGGGAAGGATCCAAGGAACATCGTGTTGGGCGCGAGCACCGATGGAGTCAATTCGTTTGGCAGCCAAAGAAGCACACATAGCACCTGGCCTATGTTTGTGTGGATGTAAATCCTTCCCCCCTGGTTGTGCATGAAGAGGAAGTACATTCACATGAGTATGCTAATTGAAGGGCCGAAACAACCAGGGAACGACATCAATTTGTATCTGGGGCTGCTGAAGGAGGAGCTAGACACGCTGTGGAAAACGCCAGCCAATATGTTGGACGCCGCAGAGAAAGAATATTTCCCTATGAGAGCCGCACTACTCACGACGGTGCACGAGTATCTCGGTTACGGATATCTCATGGGGCAGGTAGTCCATGGATTTTCTGGATGCGTAAGGTGAATGGATGACACAACGTATCGCCAGCTAGTTAGAGATCCCGGGTCTTCGAAAACCGTGTTCATGGGACATCGAAGGTGGCTTCGTGACGATGAACCATGGAGGAAACACAAGGATCTGTTCGATGGTGAAACCGAACCCCGAAAACGCTCGTGTATGAGGAGCGGCGAGGAAATAGACAAGCTGTTGAAAAATTGGAAAGATTGCCCACTGGTGGGAAAGAAGCAAAAGGCGCCAAAGACGAGAAATAAGCGAAAGGCGCCAGAGCCGCTGCTGAAGGTATGGAAAACGAGGTCTGTTTTCTAGGACTTGTCATACTGGAAGATCCACCGTGTGCTTCACATCCTTGATGCCATGCATATCATGAAGAATGTGTGCGAGAGTCTGCTTGGTACCCTGCTCAACATGCCAGAGAGGACCAAAGATGGGCCGAAAGCAAGGGCAGACTTGAAATCAATGGGCATCAGGCAGGAGCTTCACGCTAATGATGATGATGATGATGATGATGATGATGATGATGAGCTGAAGAAGGACACAGGAAGTCGTCGCAAAGGCAGAAAGGCCAAGAAGTCCCACGTGCTTCACTCTAAGTCAGGAGGAGATTGAGCAGTTTTTCACCTGCCTCGTAGGAGTAAAACGTCCTTACGGTTACGCGGGGAAGATAAGCAGATACCTAGACCTAGCGAAGCAGAAGTTCAGCGGGATGAAGTCTCACGACTGTCACGTGCTGATGAAGCAGATACTTCCAGTTGCAATCCGTAGGATCATGGATGCGCACATCCGTGAAACGCTATTTGGCCTATGCAACTTTTTCGACATCATCTGTCGGAAGTTGATTGGCGTGAGGCAACTCAGAAGGCTACAGGAAGAGATCGTGGTGATACTATGTGAGCTTGAAATGTACTTCCTGCCCACATTCTTCGACGTTATGGTGCATCTGGTGGTCCATATCATGGAGGATATCATCCAAGTCGGGCCGACGTTCCTGCATAGCATGATGCCGTTCAAAAGGATGAATGGTGTCATCAAAGGATACGTTCGCGACATGTCACGTCCAGAGGGAAGTATAGCCAGGGGATTCTAAACTGAAGAGTGCATCTCCTACTGCACGAATTATCTAGGCATCGAGAACCCCGTTGGTCTTCCCGTCAACAGGCACCTCGGCAGGCTCGCTGGATGGGGTCACCGTGAGGGTCGCCACGAAATGCATGTCGACTTTGAGGGTCATCTCACCGACTTTGAAAGAGCAAACCTAGTCGCGCTACAACACATAGACGTGGTCGATCCTTGGGTGGTATAGCACAAAACCTTTATTGAGAAGACGTACAATGACCGAGGCCAACAAAGGACGGACGGACATATAATCAAAGAGCAGAACTCATGTTTCACGCGTTGGTGCAAGCAGAAGCTTCTGTCGTACCCTTTACATGAGGATTCTTCCACGGAAGAACAACTCATATTCGCCTTGTCACAGGGCGCCGAGCACAACCTGATGACCTATGAGGCATACGATATCAACGGCTACACATTCTACACCGAGAACAAGGACATGAAGAGCGATGGTTATCAGAACTCCGGGGTAACAATGGAATCCTACACCGGTAACGACAAGGACAGATACTACGGAAGGATCGAGGAGATCTGGGAGCTGAGCTACGCTGGAGAGTAGGTCCCGATGTTCCGTGTCAGATGGGCCAAGAGCGTCCTAAAAGAAGACCGGTATTTCACCACCATGGTTATACCCGAAGCCAAATCCAAGACCGCAGGCGCAAACATCACCGCAAAAAATGAGCCATGGGTACTGGCTTCCCAAGTGGACCAATGCTTCTTCATTACCGACCCGTCAAAGCCCAGTCGTGTTGTCGTGAGGAGAGGCAAAAGGAAGATCATCGGAATGGATGGAGTAGCCAATGACCAAGACTTCAACAAGTACGGCGACCCGAAGATCGAACATGACGACGACGATGACGTAGCAGCACACACCACAAGAAGAAGCAGGACCACCCTACCTAAAGGACGTCCGTTCCACAGAAGAACTCCATTTGCGAAAAAGAAGGGCAAGACGATTTAGAATAGATAGCTGGCTAAGATCGATTGTATTTAAATCGTAGCCTTCATTTCTCGATTGTATTTCATGGGCACTTTTTGATATCATGAATATTTTAAATTTCATGGGAACTTTTTGAATTCATGAGGACACTCGATCTCGACCCCCCTCCATCTTGATCTGGATTCCCCCTCCATCTCGATCTCGATCC
>NC_041391.1:125938675-125948086 GCF_002162155.2 Triticum dicoccoides
CCGACGAGCACCCCCGGCACCTTCACCCGCTCCACCGCCGCCAATGAGCACCCCCACACCCTCCCCCGCTCCACCGCCGCCGCCGATGATATTTTCAAATAACAAATTTGATGATATTTTAAAAAAAATTATTACTGTTTTTATAAAAAAATATTACTATTTCATATTCATATTCATTTTAAAAAATAATAATAATAAAGTGTAGACTACAATTGTTGTTAAACAACAATTATTACTGTTTTTATAAAAAAATATTACTGTTTCATATTCATATTCATATTCATTTAAAAAAATAAAAAAAATCTTACTTATGGTGCATGGGTGGCTGGTGCACCATTGCTATCTAAAAAAAGAATACTTATGGCGCACTACGGCACTGGTGCGCCATTGCTATGGAAAAAAACATTCTAATGGTGCACCGCCTGGGGGTGCGCCATTAGTAATCTTCCCCATCCATACACCACCGCGCCGCTCCTTCCCCCCTCCCTCTCGCCAGACTACTTCGATTCGTCCCTTTCCCTCCACCGTGCCGCTCCCTCCCTCGTCCCTCCCTCCACCGCGCAGCCGCCACCGCCGCTGCCCCGACCCACTGCGCCGCAGACGCCCCCGCGCCCCCGCCGCCTCCCTCTCCCTTTCCTCCTCCTCGAGCGCCGCCTCCCCCTGAGCCCCACCTCCCCCCTCGAAACCCTATAAACCTCGGAGCCGCCCCACGTCCACCAAGAGAGGAGGCCCCACGTCCAGCAGGAGAGGAGGCCCCACGTCCAGCAGGACAGGAGGCCCGCGACCTCCCCGCCGTCCAGCAGGAGAACAGGGTACGAATCCCTTTTTCGGCTGTCTCTTGCTGATTTTCTTTTTCATCTCCTCCAATCTCTGACGCGTTCTCATCTATAGTTGTTTTGTGCTGTTGTGTTGTGTGAAGGAAGGACTTGGTTCAACTTGGATACAGAGAAGCTGCTGCTGTGGGTTCGACTTGTTTGGATTTGGTTCCCCTGTCACCAAGGTGACCACTTGTCTCGCCTCTCTCCCCCTCTGTACAAGTTCATGGCTGTGGAGTGCTATGGTCGTGCTTGTCTCAGCTGTATGTATTTGATTTCAGACTATATAGCTTGTATATAGAAACTGCCTAGGGTTAAATAGGTCTGTACAGTAACACATTTGCTTCTTATTGTACATGACTATGTTTATTGTGCTGAAACATCTGTCTGATCTAATTAGAATGTATATGTGAGTTAAATAGTCTGATTTTTGGGTAGAGGTAGCATCCATGTATTTGGGTAGCTAGTGGTTGTTTTTTGCTGTGTTGCAAGAAAGGAGATAATGTTGGCTGAATGTGCTTGAGGAAGAAAAGTAAAAAAGTGATTGGAATCACATGCCTAGAATGTTGTTCACTTATTGTCTTCATATTTAAAATCATCTATTTTAAGTAAAGTAGGCTCTGAGAAAAACCATCCAGAAAAAGCTAAACAGCACAAATATACTGCTCTTGGATTGATGATTTGATTATGTAGCATTCTGTCTGGGAGGCTCTAGTGGAGGATAGATTGGAAGATTATGTTATTATTTGAGCAAGTTCACTGATGTATTTAGTCAGATAAAAAAATACTCACGCTTAATGCTTTACATATTGTTTCGGAAAGATCATATCAAACATTCTGCTTATGTAATGTATGTTTAGAGGGTGGAAGTAACTCCTCGTGAAATATCTGCACTTACATGACCAAAATGTGCATTCTCTTTTGAATTACAAGCATAGACATTCCATACACTCTTTCATAATCAATGCATTAGGGATGATTATCATGTTCTTACTAGGTTGAACAAACCAAAGATTTGATCACAAAACAGGCTCAGCCTAAGAACTGTACCAGCAGTTGCACAAACTTGGGGCTGCACAAATTTGGTGCCGCACAAACTTGCTCCTAGGCCAAGAGAGAGACTGAAATTGAGTACTCCTAGTCGAAGAGAGAGATTATGTTAAAAAATCAGTTAAGCAGTCATGGTACTCTTATTTTGAAGTAAAAAGTCAGTTAAAAGTCTAGTTTTAGAGCTTGGCATCGATAAATAAATTGACAAGTAAATTGTTCCTTCTTCTGCATTTGACAAGTAATGACTGTTGATAAGCTGAGGCATGGATTAAGCTGTTTCCTTGCTCTGAATTACTTGTGATGCCTCTGAATTACTTGTGATCACATTGAGAAAGACTTGTAAAGAAGATGATCATATTTTACAGAAAACAATTTGTGATCATCTTGCTAGTTTGCTGGGTTTTCTCTCCGACCATTGTGTCGTGATGATATTGCAGGTACCCCGAGAGGCCCTTGAGTTTGCCAGAATGTTGATTAACTTCCGGTCCGGCAAACTCGGGTACTCCATATGTCCTATTTTCAGCAAAGGTCATGCTGAAATTTTCCGTGAATTTTAGCATGACTTCGCTAAAAATTGGACATATGGGGTACTTGCTACTAATGCATGGGCCCGGGTATCTTAGTACTTAATTGAGTAGGATCACATAGGTGGCAGTAGAGCCAAGTGATTAGTGCCAAGTGATTAGGCCCAACCTAGGGTGCCTCGGCATCGATAAACCCTAAATGATGAAAACTTAACTTACCATTTAGGGTGCCTCGGCATCGACAAACCCTAAATGATGAAACCTTGGCTTTTAGGGTGCCTCGGTGTCGATGAGAACCTAAATGATGTATGCTTAGGCTTTTAGGGTGCCTCGGCATCGACTAACCCTAAATGATAAAAGCTTAGCTTTTAGGATGCCTCGGTGTCGACAAACCCTAAATGATGAGACCATGATCTTGTTCCTTGACAATAACCAAATTTTGACCAAATTGTTTTCCTATTTAGAGCGAAACATGGCCAACAACGATTCGGGCGACAAGCAATTCTGGGAGATGTCCCAGGAGATGGAGGAACAACCTCACCGCCATGAGGACGCCGTGGAAGACACCGATCCTGACTACACAACCCCTAGTGGCGTCGGGGATGACACCACTGATGGTGCCGCCGAGGATGCCACCATTGATGATGGCGGCGCACACACAGATGGCAGCCAACCGAAGAAGCAAAGGAAGGACCGGCGCCCGAATGCGCTCCGCACCCTCAAGGAGGAATTTACTCAAGTAGAATCCGACGGGCATCCAACGGAGCCCAAACATATAGTCAAGGGGTGCTCGCTTCAGCTCGGGTGCATTCTCCAGAGCACCATCTCGATCAACGCTGATAACCTTAGGCATAAGGACCGAGGGAATTTGCGCAACCTCCTCTTCATGAAGCTGCACGAACGATACAAGTTCCCCGCCGAATTTGAAAACACATGCGTCTCAGGGAATAAAGTGAACAGTGCCACCCTCACGAGGATGATCACGGCCCTGTCTACATGGAGAAGCGCGGTGAAGAGAATGATTGATAAAGGTGATAGTTATGAGAAGATCAAGGGGAAAAATCCTTCGATCGGCGAAGATGACTACAAGGAATTCAAGATCAAGTGCGAGAGCAGCGCAACCTCCGTATCAAGTCACTAGGGAAAGAAATGCGGGGGTTGAACTTAGGGGAACACAAACTCGGTCCCGGCGATTATAGAGTGGCGGAGCCTATATGAGACAAGGAGGACGCGGAGCGTGCCGAGCAAGGCCTACCGCCCCGCTTCGAGAAATACAGTGGTGACAAGCAGACCAGGAACTTTCTCAGGGCCCGGTACAAGGAGGACCCGATAACAAAGGAGCTTACCACGGATCCGAAGACCAGGGCGGTTGAGCTTGTTCTGGTAAGGAATACACCCCCGCGTAATTAGCTCCATATGGTTGCACTCTAATTAATCCCCAACATTTCTAAATGGTTCACGTTCCTTCCACAGGACACTGAAAGCAGTAGCACAGGGTCGTCTCAGAGCTCCCCTTTCGATACACCTTTAAATAGGGCGATGATCGTAATGAAAAATAAGGATAAGCTCAGTAAGCTGACGTCAGCTGGTCGTGTGGCCGGCAAAGGCTTGTCCACAGAATGGTCGTCATACTATACCGCTGGTAGACGAATGGAGAAAAAGACCAGCTCGAAAAGCCAGTCACGCGAGGTTGAAGCACTCAAGGCACAAGTGGCGCGGATTCCGGAGCTTATCCAAGAGCAAGTGGAACAACAACTGGGAATGAAGCTCAACGCCATGGGGCCTACGTTGATTCATGGGCTGACGACGTGGATTGCGGGCGGCCAACAGGGGCCTCCCCCGGTTCCCAGCTTCACGGCCAGCAACTCGCACAGTTGGCAGGCGGCGCCATTGGTGTCTCCGGCGGCGCCATTGGTGTTTCCGGCAGAGGCGGTATTCGTGTCTCCGGCGCCGGCACGGGCATTGGAGCTTAATGCACCCGGGTGTATGCCGGCCGGCACCTCGCCTGCAAGCGGCCCCTCCGTGAGTTGCACACCCACCGTTGGCGGTGCCTCGACATTAGCCGAGCTCGACGGCATCACGGTAACTAAGCCTCTCGGCCGATGACTTCATCTCCTTGCCTTTGACTGGGCATCCCTGATGCCCTACATGTTTTCGCAGGGCGCCGCCAACATTCCTTGCACTCTTCTGCACTTCGTGGGCTGCAAGTTGGTCAGTGTCGCCAAGGGCAGAATCGTTCAACTGGGAAACCCCATGTTCCACGGTAATCCGATGCCAACCACAGTGTATAGGGTTGAAGTGGTTCGGGTGCTGCCAGGCTGCGACGAGCTGTTACCTCCGATTCGACCCGCTGGGGCCGACGAAGAAGATGAGATGACCCTCAGCGCCTGTGTAAACTGGCCCCTGCTTTGGCCGAAGAGCCAGATTCGTTTGCGGACGGGGGACACCACCCCATAGACAAGACCGCCAGTCGTGCCGGTGCCAAGCCATGGCAAGAACGCCGCAACGCTATCGTACCTGCCGGACATCCCTATGCCGGACATCCCTATGGCACAGGATCTGGACATCCCTATGGCACAGGATCCAGACGACGACGACAACGACGATGGTACATTTACCAAAGTCGATAAGTACTTTGCCGAACATGGGTACGCTGACAAGTTCTGCGGGCCTCTTTCTCAAGAACCCAACCAAGATGACCGCGATCTAGCTGGTACGACGGAGAAATCGAATTGCAACAGGCGTCGTGTGGTGTTGAGTTCTCAGGAGACGCCTCCAGCTCCCGCCTTCACCGAGCCTCAGATAGCTGAGGTGCGAAATATTATCAGGCCCAACATGCTCAAGAAGGCGGTCTGTGAGCAGAACTCGGTACCATTATAGGAGATCAAGAAGAAGGGACGGAAACGAAAGACTAACAAGGGCGCCGGTGCGAGCCAGCCGGCACCGAGTTCGATCCGTGCTCAGGACGGGCCACCTTCACCTAAGGATATTTCAAGGAGGGTGCATGTGGCGGGTAGGGCGACGCTACCGCCAAATATGCTCAATGCTGCAACCGGTGCTATGCGGAGTCTACATGACAGTGTTCTTTCTTTGGAGAAGCGGCGTCTCAGAGAGAATGATGTGGCATACCCGGTTTTCGTGGCCAAGGTTCCAGAGGGCAAGGGCTTTGTGGATGGCGACATCGGGGGTACGATCATCCTGTGGTTTGATGACATCTTTTCTATGTTTAACCTTCATCCGCTGCACTACACCTTCATTCGGCTGTTTTTGCTGAGTATGGAGATGCGGATCATTAGAGACAAGACCCCGAACATCGTGATAGTCGACCCCTTCTACAAGCGTGCCAAGCACTTGAGCAGCGCTGGGGACCGCCAAGTTGCGAGTCGACACCTCGAAGGCTTCATTCTGGCAAACCCAGATAAGGATAAATTCCTTGTGGCTTACTTTCCCGAGTAAGTCATCCCTTAACCGCCCCGTAACATATGATTTCTTAGATTTTGATCGTTCTTTTTTTTCTAACATTCCGTGTTCTGTGCAGTGACACACATTGCACACTCATCTTCTTAAGCCCGAAATATTCCATGACCACGTATTTCGACCCGAACCGTAACTCCAAGATAGACTACACAAATGTCAAGAAAGTTCTTGATGATGTTCTCCTCGGCTATGCCAAATTTGGAGGCACCTTCACCAGGGCAGTTAGTAAGTACGGCAAGCACACCTTCTCACACAATACGAAGTTCTGCTGCGTCAAGCAGCCGCCTGGCGGTCAGAAGGATGCCTACGACGCCCTCCATCACATGCGGGCGATCGTAAGGGACCATCATCACCTTCTGCTACCAGATAATCTCAAAGATTGGGCCGCGAGCTTGTCGGCAATCCAGGACGCATACCTCAGACAAGAATTCTTTCGCATCCAGTCAGAGTTTGCGGACATCATCCGTCAAGATGTCCTTCATACCTTGGGGCAGTTCTTCCTCAGATATCAACCATCCAACAGTGAGATAGATGGAATGCTACAAATGCAGGGTGACAACAACCGCGATTTCATGACCATCACGATAGACGACGGCTTCATCCACGCTCCTATCCGATGAGTCGAGTCGAAAGAAGGGATGTGTAGTTCTGAAACATTGATTGGCTCATGTTGTAATTAAACTTTAATGAATTCGTATGTCTCTTTGGTTTGGACAGTCGTTCAACTTAGATGTAATCAATGCTATTTATTAGTAGGACCATGAATCGTGCTATTAATGTCTTGCTTTTCTCTTCCGATCCTTTTGTTGCATACTTACATATTGCTTATGTACTGTCTGTTGTTTGGCTTGTGCATAGAGATGCCGTCGTATGTCGTGTACAAGGGTCTACGACGACTGGGAGGAGTGTCGGAGACAGGTTTACTGTTTCAGCGGTAACAATTACAAAGGGTACACCACTAGGGCGGAGGCCGAATCTAGATACGCCCGCTATCTAGCGGGAAAGAGGAGGGAGCGCTGGAGGAACCGGATGAAGACCAGTTTGATCGCGATGATGCTCATCGCGATGACCACAACTCTCTTCTATGTGATGGTAGTTTAGATGATCGATATCGACTTGTAATGTGAAGAACTCGATACTCGCGGTCTTGAGACTTGTAATGTTTTATCTTTATTTGGTCTTTTGAATTCGGAGACTAATATGATGAATTGTATTCGGAGACTAATCTTCTATTGTATTCGATGAATCTGTTGTTGCTGTGTGCTGCTGTCTATATTTTGTCCAATAATATATTTTGTAACCTGTGCAAAAATCATAAAAGTTAAAAAAAACCAAATATTCATACTAGTGGCCCATCACCTCAAGCTGCGCCATTAGTATGCCAAAGGATACTAATGGCGCATCACCACAGAGTGCGCCATTAGTATGACAAAGCACATGGTTACGTATGGCCCCCGGGAGGCATACTAATGGCGCATGGTGTTACATACTAATGGCGCACTGCTTGGTGCACCATTAGTATACCAGATACTAATGGCGCACCAGTTGTGCGCCATTAGTAAAAAATACTAGTGGCGTGATACTAATGGCGCACCGGTAGTGCGCCATTAGTAGGCAAAACCGATGCGCCATTAGTAGGCCTTTTCCCAGTAGTATTCTATCCACGACGGGCATCGGTCACTTTTTTCACTTATCCCCATATAGCCCGTTCACGCTTCCGTGTAAGGGTTCGTGTACGTGGGGTGTGCCACGTACGTGATTTTGCCCAGTTTTCTATGGTTGCGCTCACTTCCGTCCACGACAGGCGTCGGACACTTTTTTCCCATGTCTGCGTATAACCCGTTCACAGGTCAGTATAAGGGTCAGTGTACGTGGGGTGTGCCCCGTATGTGGTTTTGCCTAGTTTTCCATGGCACGCGTCCACTTCCGTCCACGACGAGCATCTGCCATTTTTCTCATGAACCCGTATAGCCCGCTTACGGGTCCGTGTAAGGGTTCGTGTACCTGGGGTGTGCCTCATACATTGTTTTGCCCACTTTTGCATGGCGCGCGTCCACTTCTGTCCATAACGGGCATCGGTCACTTTTTTCTCGTGTCCCCGTATAGCCAGTTCACGGGTCCGGGTAAGGGTTCGTGTATGTGGGGTGTGCCACGTACGTCGTTTTGCCCACTTTTCCATGGCTTGCTTGCACTTCCGTCCACGACGGGCGTCGGGCACTTGTTTCCCGTGTCCCCGTATAGCCCGTTCATGGGTCCGTGAAAGGATACGTGTTCGTGGGATGTGCCTCGTGTGTCGTTTTTCCCAGTTTTCCATGGCGTGCGTCCACTTCCGTCCATGATGGGCGTCGAAGATTCTTTCCCGTGTCCCCGTATAGCCCGTTCACGGGTCCGTGTAAGCATCCGTGTACGTGAGGGGTGCCTCGTACCTGTTTTTGCCCAGTTTTCCATGGCGCGCGTCCACTTCTATCCATGACTGGCATTGGTCACTTTTTTCCCGTGTCCCCATATAGCCCGTTCACGGTTCCGTGTAAGGGTTCATGTACATGGGGTGTGCCACGTACGTTGTTTTGCCCAGTTTTCTATGGTTGCGTTCACTTCCGTCCACGACGGTCGTCGGGCACTTTTTTCCCATGTCTGCGTATAACCCGTTCACAGGTCAGTATATGGGTCCGTGTACGTGGATTATGCATCGTATGTGGTTTTGCCCAGTTTTCCATGGCACGCGTCCACTTCCGTCCACGATGGGCGTCCGCCATTTTTCTCGTGACCTGGTATAGCCCGCTCACGGGTCCGTGTAAGGGTTCGTGTACGTGGGGTGTGCCTCATACATGGTTTTACCCAGTTTTCCAAGGCGCGTGTCCACTTCTGTCCATGACGGGTGTCAGTCACGTTTTTCTCATGTCCCCATATAGCCAGTTCACGGGTCCGGGTAAGGGTCCGTGCACATGGGGTGTGCCACGTACGTTGTTTTGCCTAGTTTTCCATGGCTTGCTTGTACTTCCGTCCACGACGGGCGTCGGGCACTTGTTTCCCGTGTCCCCGTATAGCCTGTTCATGGGTCCGGGAAAGGGTCCGTGTTCGTGGGATGTGCCTCGTATGTGGTTTGCCCAATTTTCCATGTCGCGCGTCCACTTCCGTCCATGATGGGCGTCGAAGATTCTTTCCCGTGTCCCCATATAGCCCATTCACGGGTCCGTGTAAGCGTCCGTGTACGTGAGCTGCGCCTCGTACGTGGTTTTGCCCAGCTTTCCATGGTGCACGTCCACTTCTATCCATGACGGGCATCGGTCACTTTTTTCCCGTGTCCCCATATAGCCCGTTCACGGTTCCGTGTAAGGGTTCGTGTACGTGGGGTGTGCCACATACATGGTTTTGCCCAGTTTTCTATGGTTGCGTTCACTTCCGTCCACGACGGGCGTCGGGCACTTTTTTCCCCTGTGTGCGTATAACCCGTTCACGGGTCAGTATAAGGGTTCGTGTACGTGGGGTGTGCCCCGTATGTGGTTTTGCCCAGTTTCCCATGGCGTGTGTCCCCTTCCGTCCAC
>NC_041391.1:125948096-125948825 GCF_002162155.2 Triticum dicoccoides
ACGTATAACCCGTTCGTGGGTCAGTATAAGGGTCCGTGTACGTGGGGTGTGCCTCGTATGTGGTATTGCCCAGTTTTCCATGGCGCGTGTCCACTTCCGTCCATGACGGTCGTCGGCCATTTTTCCCGTGACCCCTATTGCTCGTTCACGGTTCTGTGTAAGGGTCCGTGTACGTGGGGTGTGCCTCCTACATGGTTTGCCCCAGTTTTCCATGGCGCGTGTCCACTTCTGTCCACGACGGGCGTTGGTCAATTTTTTCCCGTGTCCCCGTATAGCCCGTTCACGGGTCCGTGTATGTGGGGTTTGTCATTTACGTGGTTTTGCCCAGTTTTCCATGGCCTGGGTCCAATTTCGGATACGACGGGTGTCAGGCATTTTTTTTCCCATGTCTCCGTATAGCCCGTTCATGGGTCCGTGTACGTGGGATGTGCCTCGTACGTGGTTTTGACCAATTTTCCATGGCGTGCGTGCACTTCCGTCCAAGACGGCGTTGACCTTCTTTCTTGGGTCCCCTTATAGCCCGTTAATGGGTCCGTGTAAGGGTCCGTGTACGTGGGGTGTGCCTCGTACGTGGTTTTGCCCAGTTTTCCATGGCTTGCGTCCACTTCCAACCATGACGGGCGTCGGGCACTTTTTCCCCGTGTCCCCGTATAACCCATTCATGGTTCAGTGTAAGGGTCCGTGTACATGGGGTGTGCCCCGTATGTGGTTTTGCCCAGTTTTCCATGG
>NC_041391.1:125949414-125952819 GCF_002162155.2 Triticum dicoccoides
TCGGACACTTGTTTCCTGTGTCCCCGTATAGCCCGTTCATTGGTCCGTGAAAGGGTCCATGTTCATGGGATGTGCCTCGTATGTGGTTTTGCCCAGTTTTCCATGGCACGCGTCCACTTCCGTCCATGATGGGCGTCGAAGATTCTTTCCCGTGTCCCCGTATAGCCCGTTCACTGCTCCGTGTAAGCGTCCGTGTACGTGAGGTGTGCCTCATACGTGGTTTTGCCCAGTTTTCCATGGCGCGCGTCTACTTCTATCCATGACGGGCATCGGTCACTTTTTTCCCGTGTCCCCATATAGCCCGTTCACGGTTCCGTGTAAGGGTTTGTGTACGTGGGGTGTGCCACGTACGTAGTTTTGCCCAGTGTTCTATGGCTGCATTCAGATCCGTCCACGACGGGCGTCGGGCACTTTTTCCCATGTCTGCGTATAACCCGTTCATGGGTCAGTATAAGGGTCCGTGTACGTAGGGTGTGCCCCGTATGTGGTTTTGCCCAGTTTTCCATGGCGCGTGTCCACTTCCATCCACGACGGGCGTCAGCCATTTTTCTAGTGACCCCGTATAGCGCGCTCACGGGTTCGTGTAAGGGTTCGTGTACGTGGGGTGTGCCTCATACATGGTTTTGCCTAGTTTTCCATGGCGCGCGTCCACTTGTGCCCATGACGGGCATCGGTCACTTTTTTCTCGTGTCCCCGTATAGTCAGTTCACGGGTCTGGGTAAGGGTCCGTGTACGGGGGGTGTGCCACATACATGGTTTTGCCAAGTTTTCCATGGCTTGCTTGCACTTCCATCCACGACGGGCGTCGGGCACTTGTTTCCCGTGTCCTGGTATAGCCCGTTCATGGGTCCGTGAAAGGGTCCGTGTTCGTGGGATGTGCCTCGTATGTGGTTTTGCCTAGTTTTCCATGGCGTGCGTCCACTTCTGTCCACAATGGGCGTAGAAGATTCTTTCCCGTGTCCCCGTATAGCCCGTTCACGGGTCCGTGTAAGCGCCCGTGTACGTGAGGTGTGCCTCATACGTGGTTTGCCCAGTTTTCCATCGCGCGCGTCCACTTCTATCCATGACGGGCATTAGTCACTTTTTTCGCGTGTCCCCATATAGCCTGTTCACGGTTCCGTGTAAGGGTTCGTGTACGTGGGGTGTGCCATGTATGTGGTTTTGCCCAGTTTTCTATGGTTGCGTTCACTACCGTCCACAATGGGCGTCGGGCACTTTTTTCCCATGTCTGCGTATAACCCGTTCACGGGTCAGTATAAGGGTCCGTGTACGTGGGGTGTGCCTCGTACGTGGTATTGCCCAGTTTTCCATGGCGCGTGTCCACTTCCCTCCACGACGGTCATCGGCCATTTTTTCCATGACCCCTATTGCCCGTTCACGGTTTTGTGTAAGGGTTCGTGTACATGGGGTGTGCCTCGTACAT
Source organism: Triticum dicoccoides (assembly GCF_002162155.2). Lineage (NCBI taxonomy): Eukaryota > Viridiplantae > Streptophyta > Magnoliopsida > Poales > Poaceae > Triticum > Triticum dicoccoides. The sequence continues at coordinate 125,950,838 of NC_041391.1, forward strand.
GGTTTGGCCCAGTTTTCCATGGCGTGTGTCCACTTCTGTCCATGATGGGCGTCGGTCACATTTTTCTCATGTCCCCATATAGCCAGTTCACGGGTCCGGGTAAGGGTCCATGCACATGGGGTGTGCCACGTATGTTGTTTTGCCTAGTTTTCCATGGCTTGCTTGTACTTCCGTCCACGACGGGCGTCGGGAACTTGTTTCCCGTGTCCCCGTATAGCCCGTTCATGGGTCCGAGAAAGTGTCCGTGTTCATGGGATGTGCCTCGTATGTGGTTTGTCCGGTTTTCCATGGCGCGCGTCCACTTCCGTCCATGATGGGCGTCGAAGACTATTTCCCGTGTCCCTGTATATCCCGTTCACGGGTCCGTGTAAGTGTCTGTGTACGTGAGGTTCGCCTCGTACATGGTTTTGCCCAGCTTTCCATGGTGCACGTCTACTTCTATCCATGACGGGCATTGGTCACTTTTTTCCCGTGTCCCCATATACCCCGTTCACGGTTCCGTGTAAGGGTTCATGTACGTGGGGTCTGCCACGTACGTGGTTTTGCCCAGTTTTCTATGGTTGCGTTCACTTCCGTCCACGACGGCCGTCGGGCACTTTTTTCCCCTGTCTGCGTATAACCCGTTCATGGGTCAGTATAAGGGTTCGTGTACGTGGGGTGTGCCCCGTATGTGGTTTTCCCCAGTTTTCCATGGCGTGTGTCCCCTTCCGTCCACGACGGGCGAATGTCATTTTTCTCGTGACCCCGTATAGCCCACTCATGGGTCCATGTTAGGGTTCGTGTACGTGGGGTGTGCCTCATACATGGTTTTGCCCAGTTTTCCATGGCACGCATCCACTTCTGTCCATGAGGGCGTCGGTCACTTTTTTCTCGTGTCCCCATATAGCCAGTTCACGGGTCCGGGTAAGGGTCCATGTACATGGGGTGTGCCACGTATGTTGTTTTGCCTAGTTTTCCATGGCTTGCTTTCAATTTCATCCACGACGGGCGTCGGGCACTTGTTTCCCGTGTCCCCGTATAGCCCGTTCATGGGTCTGGGAAAGGGTCCGTGTTCGTGGGATGTGCCTCGTATGTGGTTTGCCCGGTTTTCCATGGCGCGCGTCCACTTCTGTCCATGATGGGCGTCGAAGATTCTTTCTTGTGTCCCCGTATAGCCCGTTCACGGGTCTGTGTAAGCGTACGTGTACGTGAGATGTGCCTCGTACGTGGTTTTGCCCAGTTTTCCATGGCGCGCGTCCACTTCTATCCATGACGGGCATCGGTCACTTTTTTCCCGTGTCCCCATATAGCCCGTTCACGGTTCCGTGTAAGGGTTCGTGTACGTGGGGTGTGCCACGTACGTGGTTTTGGCCAGTTTTCTATGGCTGCGTTCACTTCCGTCCACGATGGGCGTCAGGCACTTTTTTCCCTTGTCTGCGTATAACCCGTTCACGGGTCAGTATAAGGGTCCGTGTACGTGGGGTGTGCCTTGTACGTGGTATTGCCCAGTTTTACATGGCGCGTGTCCACTTCCGTCCATGACGGTCGTCGGCCATTTTTCCCGTGACCCCTATTGCTCGTTCACGGTTCTATGTAAGGGTCCGTGTACGTGGGGTGTTCCTCGTACATGGTTTGCCCCAGTTTTCCATGGCGCGTGTCCACTTCTGTCCACGACGGGCATCAGTCAATTTTTTCCCATGTCCCCGTATAGCCCGTTCACGGGTCCGTGTATGTGGGGTGTGTCATCTACGTGGTTTTACCCAGTTTTCCATGGCCTGGGTCCACTTCCGGATACGACGGGTGTCAGGCACTTTTTTCCCATGTCCCCGTATAGCCCGTTCACGGGTCCGTGTACGTGGGATGTGCCTCGTACATGGTTTTGACCAATTTTCCATGGCGCGCGTGCACTTCCGTCCAAGACGGCGTTGACCTTCTTTCTTGGGTCCCCTTATAGCCCGTTAACGGGTCCGTGTAAGGGTCCGTGTACGTGGGGTGTGCCTCGT
>NC_041391.1:125954251-125957236 GCF_002162155.2 Triticum dicoccoides
CCAGTTTTCCATGGCGCGTGTCCACTTCCATCCACGACGGGCGTCAGCCATTCTTCTAGTGACCCCGTATAGCCCGCTCACGGGTCCGTGTAAGGGTTCGTGTATGTGGGTTGTGCCTCATACATGGTTTTGCCTAGTTTTCCATGGCGCGCGTCCACTTCTATCCATGATGGCCATCGGTCACTTTTTTCTCGTGTCCCCGTACAGTCAGTTCACGGGTCTGGGTAAGGGTCCGTGTACGGGGGGTGTGCCACATACGTGGTTTTGCCCAGTTTTCCATGGCTTGCTTGCACTTCCGTCCACGACGGGCGTCAGGCACTTGTTTCCCGTGTCCTCATATAGCCCGTTCATGGGTCCGTGAAAGGGTCCGTGTTCGTGGGATGTTCCTCGTATGTGGTTTTGCCCAGTTTTCCATTGCATGCGTCCACTTCCGTCCACAATGGGCATCGAAGATTCTTTCCTGTGTCCCCGTATAGCCTGTTCACGGGTCCGTGTAAGCGTCCGTGTACGTGAGGTGTGCCTCGTACGTGGTTTGCCCAGTTTTCCAGCGCGCGCGTCCACTTCTATCCATGACGGGCATTAGTCACTTTTTTCGCGTGTCCCCATATAGCCTGTTCACGGTTCTGTGTAAGGGTTCGTGTACGTGGGGTGTGCCATGTATGTGGTTTTGCCCAGTTTTCTATGGTTGCGTTCACTACCGTCCACAACAGGCGTCGGGCACTTTTTTCCCATGTCTGCGTATAACCCGTTCACGGGTCAGTATAAGGGTCCGTGTACGTGGGGTGTGCCTCGTACGTGGTATTGCCCAGTTTTCCATGGCGCGTGTCCACTTCCGTCCACGACGGTCGTCGGCCATTTTTCCATGACCCCTATTGCCCGTTCACGGTTTTGTGTAAGGGTTCGTGTACATGGGGTGTGCCTCGTACATGGTTTGGCCGAGTTTTCCATGGCGTGTGTCCACTTCTGTCCATGGCGGGCGTCGGTCACTTCTTTCCTGTGTCCCTGTATAGCCCGTTCACGGTTCCGTGTATGTGGGGTGTGCCACGTACGTGGTTTTTCCCAGTTTTCCATGGCTTGCGTCCACTTCCACATACGACGGGTGTCAGGCACTTTTTTCCAGTGTCCCCGCATAACCCGTTCACGGGTCCGTGTACGTGGGATGTGCCTCGTACGTGGTTTTGCACAATTTTCCGTGGCGCACGTCCACTTCCATCCAAGACGGGCGTCGACCTTCATTCTTGGGTCCCCTTGTAACCCGTTAACGGGTCCGTGTACGTGTGTTGTGCCTCGTACGTGGTTTTGCCCAGTTTTCCATGGCTTGCGTCCACTTCCATCCATGACGGGCGTCGGGCACTTTTCCCCGTGTCCCCGTATAACCCATTCACGGTTCAGTGCAAGGGTCCGTGTACGTGGGGTGTGACCCGTATGTGGTTTTGCCCAGTTTTCCATGGCGCGCGTCCACTTCCGTCCACGACGAGCGTCTGCAATTTTTCTCGTGACCCTGTATAGCCCGCTCACCAGTCCGTGTAACGGTTCGTGTACGTGGGGTGTGCCTCATACAAGGTTTTGTCCAGTTTTCCATGCGCGCGTCCACTTTTGTCCATGACAGGCGTCGGTCACTTTTTTCTCATGTCCCCGTATAGCCAATTCACGGGTCCGGGTAAGGGTCTGTGTACGTAGGGTGTGCCACGTACGTGGTTTTGCCCAGTTTTCCATGGCTTGCTTGCACTTCCGTCCACGACGGGAGTTGGGCACTTGTTTCCCATGTCCCCTTATAGCCCGTTCATGGGTCCGTGAAAGGGTCCGTGTTCGTGGTATGTGCCTCGTATGTGGTTTTGCCCAGTTTTCCAATGCGCGCGTCCACTTCCGTCCACGATGGGCGTCGAAGATTCTTTCTCGTGTCCCCGTATAGCCCGTTCACGGGTTCGTGTAAGCATCCGTGTACGTGAGGTGTGCCTCGTACATGGTTTTGCCCAGTTTTCCATGGCGCACGTCCACTTCTATCCATGACGGGCATCTGTCACTTTTTTCGCGTGTCCCCATATAGCCCGTTAACGGTTCCGTGTAAGGGTTCGTGTACGTGGGGTGTGCCACCTATGTGGTTTTGCCCAGTTTTCTATGGCTGCATTCACTACCGTCCACGACGGGCGTCGGGCACTTTTTTCCCATGTCTGCATGCAACCCGTTCACGGTTCAGTATAAGGGTCCGTGTACGTGGGGTGTGCCTCGTACGTGGTATTGCCCAGTTTTCCATGGCACGTGTCCACTTCTGTCCATGACGGTCATCGGCCATTTTTCCCGTGACCCCTATTGCCCGTTCACGGTTCTGTGTAAGGGTTCGTGTACGTGGGGTGTGCCTCTACATGTTTTGGCCCAGTTTTCCATGGTGCGTGTCCAGTTCTGTCCACGACGGGTGTCGGTCACTTCTTTCCGTGTCCCCGTATAGCCCGTTCACGGGTCCGTGTATGTGGGGTGTGCCACGTACATGGTTTTTCCCAGTTTTCCATGGCTTGCGTCCACTTCCACATACGACGGGTGTCAGGCACTTTTTTCCCGTGTCCCCGTATAGCCCGTTCACGGGTCTGTGTACGTGGGTTGTGCCTCGTACGTGGTTTTGCCCAGTTTTCCATGGCTTGCGTCCACTTCCATCCATGACTGGCATCGGGCACTTTTTCCCTGTGTCCCCGTATAACCCATTCACGGTTCAGTGTAAGGGTCCATGTACGTGGGGTCTGCCCCGTATGTGGTTTTGCCCAATTTTCCATGGCGCGCGTCCACTTCCGTCCATGACGGGCGTCTGCCATTTTTCTCGTGACCCCGTATAGCCCGCTCACGGGTCCGTGTAAGGGTTCGTGTGCGTGGGATGTGCCTCATACAAGGTTTTGCCCAGTTTTCCATGGCGCGCGTCCACTTCTGTCCATGACGGGCGTCGGTCACTTTTTTCTCATGTCCCCGTATAGCCAGTTCACGGGTCCGGGTAAGGGT
>NC_041391.1:125958234-125958759 GCF_002162155.2 Triticum dicoccoides
GGGCATCTGTCACTTTTTTCGCGTGTCCCCATATAGTCCGTTCACGGTTCCGTGTAAGGGTTCGTGTACGTGGGGTGTGCCACGTATGTGGTTTTGCCCAGTTTTCTATGGCTGCGTTCACTACCGTCCACGACGGGCATTGGGCACTTTTTTCCCATGTCTGCGTATAACCCATTCACGGGTCAGTATAAGGGTCCGTGTACATGGGGTGTGCCTCGTACGTGGTATTGCCCAGTGTTCCATGGCGTGTGTCCACTTCCGTCCACGACGGTCGTCGGCCATTTTTCCCGTGACCCCTATTGCCCGTTCATGTTTCTGTGTAAGGGTTCATGTACGTGGGGTGTGCCTCGTACATGGTTTGTCCCAGTTTTCCATGGCGCATGTCCACTTCCGTCCACGATGGGCGTCGAAGATTCTTTCCCGTGTCCCCGTATAGCCCGTTCACGGGTCCGTGTAAGCATCCGTGTACGTGAGGTGTGCCTCGGACATGGTTTTGCCCAGTTTTCCATGGCGCGCGTCCACTTC
>NC_041391.1:125960627-125961466 GCF_002162155.2 Triticum dicoccoides
TCCATGACGGGCGTCGGTCACTTTTTTCTCATGTCCCCGTATAGCCAGTTCACGAGTGCGGGTAAGGGTCCGTGTACGTGGGGTGTGGCACGTACGTGGTTTTGCCCAGTTTTCCATGGCTTGCTTGCACTTCCATCCACGACGGGCGTCGGGCACTTGTTTCCCGTGTCCCCATATAGCCCGTTCATGGGTCCGTGAAAGGGTCCATGTTCGTGGGATGTGCCTCGTATGTGGTTTTGCCCAGTTTTCCATGGCGCGCATCCACTTACGTCCATGATGGGCATCGAAGATTCTTTCCCGTGTCCCCGTATAGCCTGTTAAAGGGTCCGTGTAAGCATCCATGTACGTGAGGTGTGCCTCGTACATGGTTTTGCCCAGTTTTTAATGGCGCGCGTCCACTTCTATCCATGACGGGCATCAGTCACTTTTTCGCGTCTCCCCATATAGCCCATTCATGGTTCCGTGTAAGGGTTCGTGTACGTGGGGTGTGCCACGTATGTGGTTTTACCCAATTTTCTATGGCTACGTTCACTACCATCCATGATGGGCGTCGGGCACTTTTTTCCCATGTCTGCGTATAACCCGTTCACGGGTCAATATAAGGGTCCGTGTACATGGGGTGTGCCTCGTACGTGGTATTGCCCAGTGTTCCATGGCGTGTGTCCACTTCCGTCCACGACGGTCGTCGGCCATTTTTCCCGTGACCCCTATTGCCCGTTCATGGTTCTGTGTAAGGGTTCGTGTACGTGGGGTGTGCCTCGTACATTGTTTGTCCCAGTTTTCCATGGCGCGTGTCCACTTCCGTCCATGATGGGCGTCGAAGATTCTTTCCCGTGTCC
>NC_041391.1:125962922-125964722 GCF_002162155.2 Triticum dicoccoides
TCGGTCACTTTTTTCTCATGTCCCCATATACCCAGTTCACGGGTCCATGGCTTGCTTCCACTTCCGTCCACGACGGGCGTCCGGCTCTTGTTTCCCGTGTCCCCGTAGCCCGTTCATGGGTCCGTGAAAGGGTCCGTGTTCGTGGGATGTGCCTCGTATGTGGTTTTGCCTAGTTTTCCATGGCGCGCGTCCACTTCCGTCCACGATGGGCGTCGAAGATTCTTTCCCGTGTCCTCGTATAACCTGTTCACGGGTCTGTGTAAGCATCCGTGTACGTGAGGTGTGCCTCGTACATGGTTTTGCCCAGTTTTTTATGGCGCGCGTCCACTTCTATCCATGATGGGCATCAATCACTTTTTTCGCGTCTCCCCATATAGCCCATTCATGGTTCCGTCTAAGGGTTCATGTACGTGGGGTGTTCCACGTATGTGGTTTTGCCCAATTTTCTATGGCTGCGTTCACTACCGTCCACGACGGGCGTCGGGCAATTTTTTCCCATGTCTGCGTATAACCCGTTCACGGGTCAGTATAAGGGTCCATGTACATGGGGTGTGCCTCGTACGTGGTATTGGCCAGTGTTCCATGGCGTGTGTCGACTTCCATCCACGATGGTCGTCGGCCATTTTTCCCGTGACCCCTATTGCCCATTCATGGTTCTGTGTAAGGGTTCGTGTACATGGGGTGTGCCTCGTACATGGTTTGTCCCAGTTTTCCATGGCGCGTCTCCACTTCCGTCCACGATGGGCGTCGAAGATTCTTTCCCGTGTCCCCGTATAGCCCGTTCACGGGTCCGTGTAAGCATCCGTGTACGTGAGGTGTGCCTCGGACATGGTTTTGCCCAGTTTTCCATGGCGCGCGTCCACTTCTATCCATGACGGGCATCGGTCACTTTTTTCCCGTGTCCCCATATAGCCCGTTCATAGTTCCGTGTAAGGGTTCATGTACGTGGGGTGTGCCACGTACGTGGTTTTGCCCAGTTTTCTATGGATGCGTTCACTTCCGTCCACGACGGTCGTCGGGCACTTTTTTCCCATGTCTGCGTATAATCCGCTCACGGGTCAGTATAAGGGTCCGTCTACGTGGGGTGTGCCTCGTACTTGCTATTGCCCAGTTTTCCATGGCACGTGTCCACTTCCATCCATGACGGTCGTCGGCCATGTTTCCCGTGACCCTTGTTGCCCGTTCACGGTTCTGTGTAAGGGTTCGTGTACGTGGGGTGTGCCTCGTACATGTTTTTGCCCAGTTTTCCATGGCGCGTGTCCAGTTCTGTCCACGACGGGCGTCGGTCACTTCTTTCCTGTGTCCCCGTATAGCCAGTTCACGGGTCCGTGTATGTGGGGTGTGCCACGTACGTGGTTTTTCCCAGTTTTCCATGGCTTGCGTACACTTCCGCATACGACGGGTGTCAGGCACTTTTTTCCCGTGTCCCCGTATAGCCCATTCACGGGTCCGTGTACGTGGGTTGTGCCTCGTACATGGTTTTGCCCAGTTTTCCATGGCTTGCGTCCACTTCCATCCATGACTGGCGTCGGGCACTTTTTCCCCGTGTCCCCGTATAACCCATTCACGGTTCAGTGTAAGGGTCCATGTATGTGGGGTCTGCCCCGTATGTGGTTTTGCCAAATTTTCCATGGCGCGCGTCCACTTCCGTCCATGACGGGCGTCTGCCATTTTTCTCGTGACCCCGTATAGCCCGCTCACGGGTCCGTGTAAGGGTTTGTGTGCGTGGGATGTGCCTCATACAAGGTTTTGCCCAGTTTTCCATGGCGCGCGTCCACTTCTGTCCATGACGGATGTCGG
>NC_041391.1:125965200-125966544 GCF_002162155.2 Triticum dicoccoides
ATGGGGTGTGCCACGTACGTGGTTTTGCCCAGTTTTCCATGGCTTGCTTGCACTTCTGTTCACGATGGGCGTCGGGCACTTGTTTCTCGTGTCCTCGTATAGCCCGTTCATGGGTCCGTGAAAGGGTCCGTGTTCGTGGGATATGCCTTGTATGTGGTTTTGCCCAGTTTTCCATGGCGCGCGTCCACTTCCGTCCACGATGGGCGTCGAAGATTCTTTCCCGTGTCCCCGTATAGCCCGTTCACGGGTCCGTGTAAACATCCGTGTACGTGAGGTGTGCCTCGTACATGGTTTTGCCGAGTTTTTTATGGCGTGCGTCCACTTCTATACATGACGGGCATCAGTCACTTTTTTTGCGTCTCCCCATATAGCCCATTCACGGTTCCGTGTAAGGGTTCGTGTACGTGGGGTGTGCCACGTATTTGGTTTTGCCCAATTTTCTATGGCTGCGTTCACTACCGTCCACGACGGGCGTTGGGCAATTTTTTCCCATGTCTACGTATAACCCGTTCACGGGTCAGTATAAGGGTCCGTGTACATGGGGTGTGCCTCGTACGTGGTATTGCCCAGTGTTCCATGGCATGTGTCCACTTCCGTCCACGACGGTCGTCGGCCATTTTTCCTGTGACCCCTATTGCCCGTACATGGTTCTGTGTAAGGGTGCGTGTACGTGGGGTGTGCCTCGTACATGGTTTGTCCTAGTTTTCCATGGCGCGTGTCCACTTCCGTCCACAATGGGCGTCAAAGATTCTTTCCCGTGTCCTCGTATAGCCCGTTCACGGGTCCGTTTAAGCATCCGTGTACGTGAGGTGTGCCTCGGACATGGTTTTGCCCAGTTTTCCACGGCGCGCGTCCACTTCTATCCATGACGGGCATCGATCACATTTTTCTTGTGTCCCCATATAGCCCGTTCACGGTTCCGTGTAAGGGTTCATGTACGTGGGGTGTGCCACGTATGTGGTTTTGCCCAGTTTTCTATGGATGCGTTCACTTCCGTCCACGACGGTCATCGGGCACTTTTTTCCCATGTCTGCGTATAACCCATTCACGTGTCAGTATAAGGGTCTGTGTACGTGGGGTGTGCCTCGTACGTGGTATTGCCCAGTTTTCCATGGCACGTGTCCACTTCCGTCCATGACGGTCGTCGGCCATTTTTCCCGTGACCCCTGTTACCCGTTCACGGTTCTATGTAAGGGTTCGTGTACGTGGGGTGTGCCTCGTACATGTTTTGGCCCAGTTTTCCATGGCGCGTGTCTAGTTCTGTCCACGACGGGCGTCGGTCACTTCTTTCCCGTGTCCCCGTATAGCCCGTTCACGGGTCCGTGTATGTGGGGTGTGCCACGT
>NC_041391.1:125966719-125968994 GCF_002162155.2 Triticum dicoccoides
AGTTTTTTCTCATGTCCCCGTATAGCCAGTTCACGGGTCCGGGTAAGGGTCCGTGTACGTGGGGTGTGCCACGTACGTGGTTTTGCCCAGTTTTCCATGGCTTGCTTGCACTTCCGTCCATGACGGGCGTCGGGCACTTGTTTCCCGTGTCCCCGTATAGCCCGTTCATGGGTCCGTGAAAGGGTCCGTGTTCGTGGGATGTGCCTCGTATGTGGTTTTGCCCAGTTTTCCATGGCGCGCGTCCACTTCCGTCCATCATGGGAGTCGAAGATTCTTTCCCGTGTCCCCATATAGCCTGTTCACAGGTCCGTGTAAGCATCCCTGTATGTGAGGTGTGCCTCGTACATGGTTTTGCCTAGTTTTTTATGGGGCACGTCCACTTCTATCCATGACGGGCATTAGTCACTTTTTTTGCGTCTCCCCATATAGCCCATTCACGGTTCCGTGTAAGGGTTCGTGTACGTGGAGTGTGCCACGTATGTGGTTTTGCCTAGTGTTCTATGGCTGTGTTCACTACCGTCCACGAGGGGCGTTGGGCACTTTTTCCCATGTCTGCGTATAACCCGTTCACGGGTCAGTATAAGGGTCGATGTACATGGGGTGTGCCTCGTACGTGGTATTGCCCAGTTTTCCATGGCGTGTGTCCACTTCCGTCCACGACGGTCGTCGACCATTTTTCCCGTGACCCCTATTGCCCGTTCATGGTTCTGTGTAAGGGTTCGTGTACGTGGGGTGTGCCGCGTACATGGTTTGTCCCAGTATTCCATGGCGCGTGTCCACTTCCGTCCACGATGGGCGTCGAAGATTCTTTCCCGTGTCCCCGTATAGCCCGTTCACGGGTCCGTGTAAGCATCCGTGTACGTGAGGTGTGCCTCGGACATGGTTTTGCCCAGTTTTCCATGGCACGCGTCCACTTCTATCCATGACGGGCATCGGTCACTTTTTTCCCGTGTCCCCATATAGCCCGTTCACGGTTCCGTGTAAGGGTTCATGTACGTGGGGTGTGCCACGTACGTGGTTTTGCCCAGTTTTCTATGGATGCGTTCACTTCCGTCCACGACGGTCGTCGGGCACTTTTTTCCCATGTCTGCGTATAACACGTTCACGGGTCAGTATAAGGGTCCTCGTACGTTGGGTGTGCCTCGTACGTGGTATTGCCGAGTTTTCCATGGCACATGTCCACTTCCGTCCATGACGGTCGTCGGCCATTTTTCCCGTGACCCCTATTGCCCGCTCACGGTTCTGTGTAAGGGTTCGTGTACGTGGGGTGTGCCTCGTACATGTTTTGGCCCAGTTTTCCATGGCGCGTGTCCAGTTCCGTCCACGATGGGCGTCGAAGATTCTTTCCCGTGTCCCCGTATAGCCCGTTCACGGGTCCGTGTAAGCATCCGTGTACGTGAGGTGTGCCTCGGACATGGTTTTGCCCAGTTTTCCATGGCGCGCGTCCACTTCTATCCATGACGGGAATCGGTCACTTTTTTCCCGTGTCCCCATACAGCCCGTTCACGGTTCCGTGTAAGGGTTCATGTATGTGGGGTGTGCCACGTACTTGGTTTTGCCCAGTTTTCTACGGATGCGCTCACTTCCGTCCACGACGGTCGTCGGGCACTTTTTTCCCATGTCTACGTATAACCCGTTCACGGGTTAGTATAAGGGTCCGTGTACGTGGGGTGTGCCTCGTACGTGGTATTGCCCAGTTTTCCATGGCACGTGTCCACTTTCATCCATGACGGTCGTCGGCCATTTTTCCCGTGACCCCTATTGCCCGTTCACGGTTCTGTGTAAGGGTTCGTGTACGTGGGGTGTGCCTCGTACATGTTTTGGCCCAGTTTTCCATGGCGCGTGTCCAGTTCTGTCCATGACGGGCGTCGGTCACTTCTTTCCCGTGTCCCCGTATAGCCCGTTCACGAGTCCGTGTATGTGGGGTGTGCCACATACGTGGTTTTTCCCGTTTTCCATGGCTTGCGTCCACTTCCGCATAAAACGTGTGTCAGGCACTTTTTTCCCGTGTCCCCGTATAGCCCATTCACGGGTCCGTGTACGTGGGTTGTGCCTCGTACGTGGTTTTGCCCAGTTTTCCATGGCTTGCGTCCACTTCCATCCATGACGGGCGTCGGGCACTTTTTCCTCGTGTCCCCGTATAACCCATTCACGGTTCAGTGTAAGGGTCCACGTACATGGGGTCTGCCCCATATGTGGTTTTGCCCAGTTTTCCATGGTGCACGTCCACTTCCGTCCATGACGAGCGTCTGCCATTTTTCTCGTGACCCCGTAT
>NC_041391.1:125969066-125970512 GCF_002162155.2 Triticum dicoccoides
TCGGTCACTTTTTTCTCATGTCCCCGTATAGCCAGTTCACGGGTCCGGGTAAGGGTCCGTGTACGTGGGGTGTGCCACGTACGTGGTTTTGCCCAGTTTTCCATGGTTTGCTTGTACTTCCGTCCACGACGGTCGTCGGGCAGTTGTTTCCCATTTCCCCGTATAGCCCGTTCATGGGTCCGTGAAAGGGTCCGTGTTCGTGGGATGTGCCTCGTATGTGGTTTTGCCCAGTTTTCCATGGCGCGCGTCCACTTCCGTCCATGATGGGCGTCGAAGATTCTTTCCCGTGTCCCCGTATAGCCCATTCACGGGTCCTTGTAAGCATCCGTGTATGTGAGGTGTGCCTCATACATGGTTTTGCCTAGTTTTTTATGGCGCGCGTCCACTTCTATCCATGACGGGCATCAGTCACTTTTTTCGCGTCTCCCCATATAGCCCGTTCACGGTTCCGTGTAAGGGTTCGTGTACGTGGGGTGTGCCACGTATGTGGTTTTGCCCAGTTTTCTATGGCTGCATTCACTACCGTCCACGACGGGCCTCGGGCACTTTTTTCCCATGTCTGCGTATAACCTGTTCACGGGTCAGTATAAGGGTCCGTGTACATGGGGTGTGCCTCGTACGTGGTATTGCCCAGTGTTCCATGGCGTGTGTCCACTTCCCTCCACGATGGTCATCGGCTATTTTTCCCGTGACCCCTATTGCCCGTTCATGGTTCTGTGTAAGGGTTCGTGTACGTGGGGTGTGCCTCGTACATGGTTTGTCCCAGTTTTCCATGGCGCGTGTCCACTTCCGTCCACGATGGGCGTCGAAGATAATTTCCGTGTCCCCGTATAGCCCGTTCACGGGTCCGTGTAAGCATCCGTGTACGTGAGGTGTGCCTCGGACATGGTTTTGCCCAGTTTTCCATCGCGCGCGTCCACTTCTATCCATGACGGGCATCGGTCACTTTTTTCCCGTGTCCCCATATAGCCCGTTCATGGTTCCGTGTAAGGGTTCATGTACGTGGGGTGTGCCACGTACGTGGTTTTGCCCAGTTTTCTATGGATGCGTTCACTTCCGTCCACGATGGTCGTCGGGCACTTTTTCCCCATGTCTGCGTATAACCCGTTCACGGGTCAGTATAAGGGTCCGTGTACGTGGGGTGTGCCTCATACGTGGTATTGCCCAGTTTTCCATGGCACATGTCCACTTCCGTCCATGACGGTCGTCGGCCATTTTTCCCGTGACCCCTATTGCCCATTCACGGTTCTGTGTAAGGGTTCGTGTACGTGGGGTGTGCCTCGTACATGTTTTGGCCCAGTTTTCCATGGCGCGTGTCCAGTTCTGTCCACGACAGGCGTCGGTCACTTCTTTCCCGTGTCCCCGTATAGCCCGTTCACGGGTCCGTGTATGTGGGGTGTGCCATGTACGTGGTTTTTCCCAGTTTTCCATGGCTTGCATCCACTT
>NC_041391.1:125972209-125972619 GCF_002162155.2 Triticum dicoccoides
TGTACGTGGGTTGTGCCTCGTACGTGGTTTTGCCCAGTTTTCCATGGCTTGCGTCCACTTCCATCCATGACGGGCGTCGGGCACTTTTTCCCCGTGTCTCCGTATAACCCATTCACGGTTCAGTGTAAGGGTCCGTGTACGTGGGGTCTGCCCCGTATGTGGTTTTGCCCAGTTTTCCATGGCGCACGTCCACTTCTGTCCATGACGGGCGTCTGCCATTTTTCTCGTGACCCCGTATAGCCCGCTCACGGGTCCGTGTAAGGGTTCGTGTACGTGGGATGTGCCTCACACAAGGTTTTGCCCAGTTTTCCATGGCGCGCATCCACTTCTGTCCATGACGGGCGTCGGTCACTTTTTTCTCATGTCCCCGTATAGCCAGTTCACGGGTCCGGGTAAGGGTCCGTGTATGT
>NC_041391.1:125972782-125975993 GCF_002162155.2 Triticum dicoccoides
CCCGTATAGCCAGTTCACGGGTCCGGGTAAGGGTCCGTGTACGTGGGGTGTGCCACGTACGTGGTTTTTCCCTGTTTTCCATCGCTTGCTTGTACTTCCGTCCACGACGGTCGTCGGGCACTTGTTTCCCGTGTCCCCTTATAGCCCGTTCATGGGTCCGTGAAAGAGTCCGTGTTCGTGGGATGTGCCTCGTATGTTGTTTTGCCCAGTTTTCCATGGCGCGCGTCCACTTCCGTCCACGATGGGCGTCGAAGATTCTTTCCCGTGTCCCCGTATAGCCCATTCACGGGTCCTTGTAAGCATCCGTGTATGTGAGGTATGCCTCATACATGGTTTTGCCTAGTTTTTTATGGCACGCGTCCACTTCTATCCATGACGGGCATCAGTCACTTTTTTCGCGTCTCCCCATATAGCCCGTTCACGGTTCCGTGTAAGGGTTCGTGTACGTGGGGTGTGCCACGTATGTGGTTTTGCCCAGTTTTCTATGGCTGCATTCACTACCGTCCACGACGGGCCTCGGGCACTTTTTTCCCATGTCTGCGTATAACCCGTTCACGGGTCAGTATAAGGGTCTGTGTACATGGGGTGTGCCTCGTACGTGGTATTGCCCAGTGTTCCATGGCGTGTGTCCACTTCCGTCCACGACGGTCGTCGGCCATTTTTCCCGTGACCCCTATTGCCCGTTCATGGTTCTGTGTAAGGGTTCGTGTACGTGGGGTGTGCCTCGTACATGGTTTGTCCCAGTTTTCCATGGCGTGTGTCCACTTCCGTCCACGATGGGCGTCGAAGATAATTTCCGTGTCCCCGTATAGCCTGTTCACGGGTCCGTGTAAGCATCCGTGTACGTGAGGTGTGCCTCGGACATGGTTTTGCCCAGTTTTCCATGGCGCGCGTCCACTTCTATCCATGACGGGCATCGTTCACTTTTTTCCCGTGTCCCCATATAGCCCGTTCACGGTTCCGTGTAAGGGTTCATGTACGTGGGGTGTGCCACGTACGTGGTTTTGGCCAGTTTTCTATGGATGCGTTCACTTCCGTCCACGACGGTCGTCGGGCACTTTTTTCCATGTCTGCGTATAACCCGTTCATGGGTCAGTATAAGGGTCCGTGTAGGTGGGGTGTGCCTCGTACGTGGTATTGCCCAGTTTTCCATGGCACATGCCCACTTCCGTCCATGACGGTCGTCGGCCATTTTTCCTGTGACCCCTATTGCCCGTTCACGGTTCCGTGTAAGGGTTCGTGTACGTGGGGTGTGCCTCGTACATTTTTTGGCCCAGTTTTCCATGGCGCGTGTCCAGTTCTGTCCACGACGGGCGTCGGTCACTTCTTTCCCGTGTCCCCGTATAGCCCGTTCACGGGTCCGTGTATGTGGGGTGTGCCACGTACGTGGTTTTTCCCAGTTTTCCATGGCTTGCATCCACTTCCGCATACGACGGGTGTCAGGCACTTTTTTCCCGTGTCCCCGTATAGCCCATTCACGGGTCCGTGTACGTGGGTTGTGCCTCGTACGTGGTTTTGCCCAGTTTTCCATGGCTTGCGTCCACTTCCATCCATGACGGGCGTCGGGCACTTTTTCCCCGTGTCCCCGTATAACCCATTCACGGTTCAGTGTAAGGGTCCATGTACGTGGGGTGTGCCCCATATGTGGTTTTGCCCAGTTTTCCATGGCGCGCGTCCACTTCTGTCCATGTTGGGCGTCTGCCATTTTTCTCGTGACCCCGTATAGCCCATTCACGGTTCCGTGTAAGGGTTCGTGTACGTGGAGTGTGCCACGTATGTGGTTTTGCGCAGTTTTCTATCGCTGCGTTCACTACCGTCCACGACGGGCGTTGGGCACTTTTTTCCCATGTCTGCGTATAACCCGTTCACGGGTCAGTATAAGGGTCCATGTACATGGGGTGTGCCTCGTACGTGGTATTGCCCAGTGTTCCATGGCGTGTGTCCACTTCCGTCCACGACGGTCGTCGGCTATTTTTCCCGTGACCCCTATTGCCCGTTCATGGTTCTGTGTAAGGGTTCGTGTACGTGGGGTGTGCCTCGTACATTCTTTGTCCCAGTTTTCCATGGCGCGTGTCCACTTCCGTCCACGATGGGCGTCGAAGATTCTTTCCCGTGTCCCCGTATAGCCCGTTCACGGGTCCGTGTAAGCATCCGTGTACGTGAGGTGTGCCTCGGACATGGTTTTGCCCAGTTTTCCATGGCACGCGTCCACTTCTATCCATGACGGGCATCGGTCACTTTTTTCCTATGTCCCCATATAGCCCGTTCATGGTTCCGTGTAAGGGTTCATTTACGTGGGGTGTGCCACGTACGTGGTTTTGCCCAGTTTTCTATGGATGCGTTCACTTCCGTCCACGATGGTCGTCGGGCACTTTTTCCCCATGTCTGCGTATAACCCGTTCACGGGTCAGTATAAGGGTCCATGTACGTGGGGTGTGCCTCATACGTGGTATTGCCCAGTTTTCCATGGCACATGTCCACTTCCGTCCATGACGGTCGTCGGCCATTTTTCCCGTGACCCCTATTGCCCGTTCACGGTTCTGTGTAAGGGTTCGTGTACGTGGGGTGTGCCTCGTACATGTTTTGGCCCAGTTTTCCATGGCGCGTGTCTAGTTCTGTCCACGACAGGCGTCGGTCACTTCTTTCCCGTGTCCCCGTATAGCCTGTTCACGGGTCCGTGTATGTGGGGTGTGCCACGTACGTGGTTTTTCCCAGTTTTCCATGGCTTGCGTCCACTTCCGCATATGACGGGTGTCAGGCACTTTTTTCGCGTGTCCCCGTATAGCCCATTCACGGGTCCGTGTACGTGGGTTGTGCCTCGTACGTGGTTTTGCCCAGTTTTCCATGGCTTGCGTCCACTTCCATCCATGACGGGCGTCGGGCACTTTTTCCCCGTGTCTCCGTATAACCCATTCACGGTTCAGTGTAAGGGTCCGTGTACGTGGGGTCTGCCCCGTATGTGGTTTTGCCCAGTTTTCCATGGCGCACGTCCACTTCTGTCCATGACGGGCGTCTGCCATTTTTCTCGTGACCCCGTATAGCCCGCTCACGGGTCCGTGTAAGGGTTCGTGTACGTGGGATGTGCCTCACACAAGGTTTTGCCCAGTTTTCCATGGCGCGCATCCACTTCTGTCCATGACGGGCGTCGGTCACTTTTTTCTCATGTCCCCGTATAGCCAGTTCACGGGTCCGGGTAAGGGTCCGTGTATGT
>NC_041391.1:125977930-125979310 GCF_002162155.2 Triticum dicoccoides
CGGGCGTCGGGCACTTTTTCCCCGTGTCCCCGTATAACCCATTCACGGTTCAGTGTAAGGGTCCATGTACGTGGGGTGTGCCCCGTATTTGGTTTTGCCCAGTTTTCCATGGCGCACGTCCACTTCTGTCCATGTTGGGCGTCTGCCATTTTTCTCGTGACCGCGTATAGCCCATTCACGGTTCCGTGTAAGGGTTCGTGTACATGGAGTGTGCCACGT
Source organism: Triticum dicoccoides (assembly GCF_002162155.2). NCBI lineage: Eukaryota > Viridiplantae > Streptophyta > Magnoliopsida > Poales > Poaceae > Triticum > Triticum dicoccoides. Next base: position 125,978,150 of record NC_041391.1, read on the forward strand.
ATGTGGTTTTGCGCAGTTTTCTATCGCTGCGTTCACTACCGTCCACGACGGGCGTTGGGCACTTTTTTCCCTTGTCTGCGTATAACCCGTTCACGGGTCAGTATAAGGGTCCATGTACATTGGGTGTGCCTCGTACGTGGTATTGCCCAGTGTTCCATGGCGTGTGTCCACTTCCGTCCACGACGGTCGTCGGCTATTTTTCCCGTGACCCCTATTGCCTGTTCATGGTTCTGTGTAAGGGTTCGTGTACGTGGGGTGTGCCTCGTACATGGTTTGTCCCAGTTTTCCATGGCGCGTGTCCACTTCCGTCCACGATGGGCGTCGAAGATTCTTTCCCGTGTCCCCGTATAGCCCGTTCACGGGTCTGTGTAAGCATCCGTGTACGTGAGGTGTGCCTCGGACATGGTTTTGCCCAGTTTTCCATGGCACGCGTCCACTTCTATCCATGACGGGCATCAGTCACTTTTTTCCCGTGTCCCCATATAGCCCGTTCATGGTTCCGTGTAAGGGTTCATGTACGTGGGGTGTGCCACGTACGTGGTTTTGCCCAGTTTTCTATGGATGCGTTCACTTCCGTCCACGATGGTCGTCGGGCACTTTTTCCCCATGTCTGCGTATAACCCGTTCACGGGTCAGTATAAGGGTCCGTGTACGTGGGGTGTGCCTCATACGTGGTATTACCCAGTTTTCCATGGCACATGTCCACTTCCGTCCATGACGGTCGTCGGCCATTTTTCCCGTGACCCCTATTGCCCGTTCACGGTTCTGTGTGAGGGTTCGTGTACGTGGGGTGTGCCTCGTACATGTTTTGGCCCAGTTTTCCATGGCGCGTGTCCAGTTCTGTCCACGACAGGCGTCGGTCACTTCTTTCCCGTGTCCCCGTATAGCCCGTTCACGGGTCCGTGTATGTGGGGTGTGCCACGTACGTGGTTTTTCCCAGTTTTCCATGGCTTGCATCCACTTCCGCATACGACGGGTGTCAGGCACTTTTTTCCCGTGTCCCCGTATAGCCCATTCACGGGTCCGTGTACGTGGGTTGTGCCTCGTACGTGGTTTTGCCCAGTTTTCCATGGCTTGCGTCCACTTCCATCAATGACGGGCGTCGGGCACTTTTTCCCCGTGTCCCCGTATAACCCATTCACGGTTCAGTGTAAGGGTCCA
>NC_041391.1:125981125-125981825 GCF_002162155.2 Triticum dicoccoides
AGGCACTTTTTTCCCGTGTCCCCGTATAGCCCATTCACGGGTCCGTGTACGTGGGTTGTGCCTCGAACGTGGTTTTGCCCAGTTTTCCATGGCTTGCGTCCACTTCCATCCATGACGGGCGTCGGGCACTTTTTCCCCGTGTCCCCGTATAACCCATTCACGGTTCAGTGTAAGGGTCCATGTACGTGGGGTGTGCCCCGTATGTGGTTTTGCCCAGTTTTCCATGGCACGCGTCCACTTCTGTCCATGTTGGGCGTCTGCCATTTTTCTCGTGACCCCGTATAATCCCATTCACGGTTCCGTGTAAGGGTTCGTGTACGTGGAGTGTGCCACGTATGTGGTTTTGCGCAGTTTTCTATCGCTGCGTTCACTACCGTCCACGACGGGCGTTGGGCACTTTTTTCCCATGTCTGCGTATAACCCGTTCACGGGTCAGTATAAGGGTCCATGTACATGGGGTGTGCCTCGTACGTGGTATTGCCCAGTGTTCCATGGCGTGTGTCCACTTCCGTCCACGACGGTCGTCGGCTATTTTTCCCGTGACCCCTATTGCCCGTTCATGGTTCTGTGTAAGGGTTCGTGTACGTGGGGTGTGCCTCGTACATGGTTTGTCCCAGTTTTCCATGGCGCGTGTCCACTTCCGTCCACGATGGGCGTCGAAGATTCTTTCCCGTGTCCCCGTATAGCCCGTTCACGGGTC
>NC_041391.1:125981835-125985734 GCF_002162155.2 Triticum dicoccoides
CGTTCACTTCCGTCCACGATGGTCGTCGGGCACTTTTTCCCCATGTCTGCGTATAACCCGTTCACGGGTCAGTATAAGGGTCCGTGTACGTGGGGTGTGCCTCATACGTGGTATTGCCCAGTTTTCCATGGCACATGTCCACTTCCGTCCATGACGGTCGTCGGCCATTTTTCCCGTGACCCCTATTGCCCGTTCACGGTTCTGTGTAAGGGTTCGTGTACGTGGGGTGTGCCTCGTACATGTTTTGGCCCAGTTTTCCATGGCGCGTGTCCAGTTCTGTCCACGACAGGCGTCGGTCACTTCTTTCCCGTGTCCCCGTATAGCCCGTTCACGGGTCCGTGTATGTGGGGTGTGCCACGTACGTGGTTTTTCCCAGTTTTCCATGGCTTGCGTCCACTTCCGCATATGACGGGTGTCAGGCACTTTTTTCGCGTGTCCCCGTATAGCCCATTCACGGGTCCATGTACGTGGGTTGTGCCTCGTACGTGGTTTTGCCCAGTTTTCCATGGCTTGCGTCCACTTCCATCCATGACGGGCGTCGGGCACTTTTTCCCCGTGTCTCCGTATAACCCATTCACGGTTCAGTGTAAGGGTCCGTGTACGTGGGGTCTGCCCCGTATGTGGTTTTGCCCAGTTTTCCATGGCGCACGTCCACTTCTGTCCATGACGGGCGTCTGCCATTTTTCTCGTGACCCCGTATAGCCCGCTCACGGGTCCGTGTAAGGGTTCGTGTACGTGGGATGTGCCTCACACAAGGTTTTGCCCAGTTTTCCATGGCGCGCATCCACTTCTGTCCATGACGGGCGTCGGTCACTTTTTTCTCATGTCCCCGTATAGCCAGTTCACGGGTCCGGGTAAGGGTCCGTGTATGTGGGGTGTGCCACGTACGTGGTTTTGCCCTGTTTTCCATGGCTTGCTTGTACTTCCGTCCACGATGGTCGTCGGGCACTTGTTTCCCGTGTCCCCTTATAGCCCGTTCATGGGTCCGTGAAAGAGTCCGTGTTCGTGGGATGTGCCTCGTATGTGGTTTTGCCCAGTTTTCCATGGCGCGCGTCCACTTCCGTCCACGATGGGCATCGAAGGTTCTTTCCCGTGTCCCCGTATAGCCCGTTCACGGGTCCGTGTAAGCATCCGTGTATGTGAGGTGTGCCTCATACATGGTTTTGCCTAGTTTTTTATGGCGCGCGTCCACTTCTATCCATGACGGGCATCAGTCACTTTTTGCGTGTCTCCCCATATAGCCCATTCACGGTTCCGTGTAAGGGTTCGTGTACATGGGGTGTGCCACGTATGTGGTTTTGCCTAGTTTTCTATGGCTGCGTTCACTACCGTCCACGACGGGCGTCAGACACTTTTTTCCCATGTCTGCGTATAACCCGTTCCATGGCGTGTGTCCACTTCCGCCCACGACGGTCGTCGGCCATTTTTCCCGTGACCCCTATTGCCCGTTCATGGTTCTGTGTAAGGGTTCGTGTACGTGGGGTGTGCCTCGTACATGGTTTGTCCCAGTCTTCCATGGCGCGTGTCCACTTCCGTCCATGATGGGCGTCGAAGATTCTTTCCCGTGTCCCCGTATAGCCTGTTCACGGGTCCGTGTAAGCATCCGTGTACGTGAGGTGTGCCTCGGACATGGTTTTGCCCAGTTTTCCATGGCGCGCGTCCAATTCTATCCATGACGGGCATCGTTCACTTTTTTCCCGTGTCCCCATATAGCCCGTTCACGGTTCCGTGTAAGGGTTCATGTACGTGGGGTGTGCCACGTACGTGGTTTTGCCCAGTTTTCTATGGATGCGTTCACTTCCGTCCACGACGGTCGTCGGGCACTTTTTTCCCATGTCTGCGTATAACCCATTCACGGGTTAGTATAAGGGTCCGTGTAGGTGGGGTGTGCCTCATACGTGGTATTGCCCAGTTTTCCATGGCACATGTCCACTTCTGTCCATGACGGTCGTCGGCCATTTTTCCTGTGACCCCTATTGCCCGTTCACGGTTCTGTGTAAGGGTTCGTGTACGTGGGGTGTGCCTCGTACATGTTTTGGCCCAGTTTTCCAAGGCGCGTGTCCAGTTCTGTCCACGAGGGGCGTCGGTCACTTCTTTCTCGTGTTCCCGTATAGCCCGTTCACGGGTCCGTGTATGTGGGGTGTGCCACGTACGTGGTTTTTCCCAGTTATCCATGGCTTGCATCCACTTCCGCATACGAAGGGTGTCAGGCACTTTTTTCCCGTGTAGCCCATTCACGGGTCCGTGTATGTGGGTTGTGCCTCGTACGTGGTTTTGCCCAGTTTTCCATGGCTTGCGTCCACTTCCATCCATGACGGGCGTCGGGCACTTTTTCCCCATGTCCCCGTATAACCCATTCACGGTTCACTGTAAGGGTCCATGTACGTGGGGTGAGCCCCGTATGTGGTTTTGCCCAGTTTTCCATGGCGCGCGTCCACTTCCGTCCATGACGGGCGTCTGCCATTTTTCTCGTGACCCCGTATAGCCCGCTCACGGGTCCGTGTAAGGGTTCGTGTACGTGGGGTGTGCCTCATACAAGGTTTTGCCCAGTTTTCCATGGCGCGCGTCAACTTTTGTCCATGACGGGCGTCAGTCACTTTTTTCTCATGTCCCCGTATAGCCAGTTCACGGGTCCGGGTAAGGGTCCGTGTACGTGGGGTGTGCCACGTACGTGGTTTTTCCCAGTGTTCCATGGCTTGCTTGCACTTCCATCCACGACGGGCGTCGGGCACTTGTTTCCCGTGTCCCCGTATAGCCCATTCATGGGTCCGTGAAAGGGTCCGTGTTCATGGGATGTGCCTTGTATGTGGTTTTGCCCAGTTTTCCATGGCGCGCGTCCTCTTCCGTCCATGATGGGCGTCGAAGATTCTTTCCCGTGTCCTCGTATAGCCCGTTCACGGGTCCGTGTAAGCATCCATGTACATGAGTTGTGCCTCGTACATGGTTTTGCCCAGTTTTCCATGGCGGCCGTCCACTTCTATCCATGACGGGCATCAATCACTTTTTTCGCGTCTCCCCATATAGCCCATTCACGGTTCCGTGTAAGGGTTCGTGTACGTGGGGTGAGCCACGTATTTGGTTTTGCCCAGTTTACTATGGCTGCATTCACTACCGTCCACGACGGGCGTCGGGCACTTTTTTCCCATGTCTGCGTATAACCTGTTCACGGGTCAGTATAAGGGTCTGTGTACGTGGGGTGTGCCTCGTACGTGGTATTTCCCAGTTTTCCATGGCACGTGTCCACTTCCGTCCATGATAGTCGTCGTCCATTTTTCCCGTGACCCCTATTGCCCGTTCACGGTTCTGTGTAAGGGTTCGTGTACGTGGGGTGTGCCTCGTACATGTTTTGGCCCAGTTTTCCATGGCGTGTGTCCAGTTCTGTCCACGACGGGCGTCGGTCACTTCTTTCCCGTGTCCCCGTATAGCCCGTTCATGGGTCCGTGTATGTGGGGTGTGCCACGTACGTGGTTTTTCCCAGTTTTCCATGGCTTGCATCCACTTCCGCATACGACGGGTGTCAGGCACTTTTTTCCCGTGTCCCCGTATAGCCCGTTCACGGGTCCGTGTACGTGGGTTGTGCCTCGTATGTGGTTTTGCCCAGTTTTCCATGGTTTGCGTCCACTTCCATCCATGACGGGCGTCAGGCACTTTTTCCCTGTGTCCCCGTATAACCCATTCACGGTTCAGTGTAAGGGTCCTTGTACGTGGGGTGTGCCCCGTATGTGGTTTTGCCCAGTTTTCCATGGCGCGCGTCCACTTTCATCCATGACGGGCGTCTGCCATTTTTCTCGTGACCCCGTATAGCCCGCTCACGGGTCCGTGTAAGGGTTCGTGTACATGGGGTGTGCCTCATAAAAGGTTTTTCCCAGTTTTCCATGGCGTGCATCCACTTCTGTCCA
>NC_041391.1:125986179-125987838 GCF_002162155.2 Triticum dicoccoides
AAGGGTCCGTGTACGTGGGGTGTGCCACATACGTGGTTTTGCCCAGTTTTCCATGGCTTGCTTGCACTTCCGTCCACGATGGGCGTCGGGCACTTGTTTCCCGTGTCCCCGTATAGCCCGTTCATGGGTTCGTGAAAGGGTCCGTGTTCGTGGGATGTGCCTCGTACGTGGTTTTGCCCAGTTTTCCATGGTGTGCCTCCACTTCCGTCCATGATGGGCGTTGAAGATTCTTTCCCGTGTCCCCGTATAGCCCATTCACGGGTCCGTGTAAGCATCCGTGTACGTGAGGTGTGCCTCGTACATGGTTTTGCCTAGTTTTCCATGGCGCACGTCCACTTCTATCCATGACGGGCATCAGTCACTTTTTTTGCGTCTCCCCATATAGCCCGTTCACGGTTCCGTGTAAGGGCTCGTGTACGTGGGGTGTGCCACGTATGTGGTTTTGCCCAGTTTTCTATGGCTGCGTTCACTACCGTCCACGACGGGCGTCGGGCACTTTTTTCCCATGTCTGCGTATAACCCGTTCACGGGTCAGTATAAGGGTCCGTGTACATGGGGTGTGCTTCGTATGTGATATTGCCCAGTGTTCCATGGCGTGTGTCCACTTCTGTCCACGACGGTCGTCGGCCATTTTTCCCGTGACCCCTATTGCCCGTTCATGGTTCTGTGTAAGGTTTCGTGTACGTGGGGTGTGCCTCGTACATGGTTTGTCCCAGTTTTCCATGGCATGTGTCCACTTGCGTCCATGATGTGCGTCGAAGATTCTTTCCCGTGTCCCCGTATAGCCCGTTCACGGGTCCGTGTAAGCATCCGTGTACGTGAGGTGTGCCTCAGACATGGTTTTGCCCAGTTTTCCATGGCGCGCGTCCACTTCTATCCATGACGGGCATCGATCACTTTTTTCACGTGTCCCCATATAGCCCGTTCACGGTTCCGTGTAAGGGTTCATGTACGTGGCGTGTGCCACGTACGTTGTTTTGCCCAGTTTTCTATGGATGCGTTCACTTCCGTCCATGACGGTCCTCGGGCACTTTTTTCCCATGTCTGCGTATAACCCGTTCACGGGTCAGTATAAGGGTCCGTGTACGCGGGGTGTGCCTCGTACGTGGTATTGGCCAGTTTTCCATGGCGCGTGTCCACTTCCATCCACGACGGTCATCGGCCATTTTTCTCGTGACCCCTATTGCCCGTTCACGGTTCTGTGTAAGGGTCCGTGTACGTGGGGTGTGCCTCGTACATGGTTTAGCCCAGTTTTCCATGGCGCGTGTCCACTTCTGTCCACGACGGGTGTCGATCAGTTTATTCCCGTGTCCTTGTATAGCCCGTTCACGGGTCCGTGTATGTGGGGTGTGCCATGTACGTGGTTTTGCCCAGTTTTCCATGGCCTGGGTCCACTTCCGTATACGACGGGTGTCAGGCACTTTTTTCCCGTGTCCCCGTATAGCCCGTTCACGGGTCTGTGTACGTGGGATGTGCCTCGTACGTGGTTTTGCCCAATTTTCCATGGCACGTTCCGTCCAAGATGGGCGTTATCCTTCTTTCTTGGGTCCCCTTATAGCCCGTTAATGGGTCCGTGTAAGGGTCCGTGTACGTGGGGTGTGCCTCGTACGTGGTTTTGCCCTGTTTTCCATTGCTTGCGTCCACTTCCAACCATGATGG
>NC_041391.1:125988190-125989410 GCF_002162155.2 Triticum dicoccoides
CGGGCGTCTGCCATTTTTCTCGTGACCCCGTATAGCCAGCTCACTGGTCCGTGTAAGGGTTCGTGTACGTGGGGTGTGCCTCATACATGGTTTTGCCCAATTTTCCATGGCGCGCGCCCACTTCTATCCATGACGGGCGTCAGTCACTTTTTTCTCGTGTCCCCGTATAGCCAGTGAACGGTTGCGGGTAAGGGTCCGTGTACGTGGGGTGCGCCACGTACGTGGTTTTGCCCAGTTTTCCATGGCTTGCTTGCACTTCCGTCTACGACGGGCGTTGGCACTTGTTTCTTGTGTCCCCGTATAGCCCGTTCATGGGTCCGCGAAAGGGTCCGTGTTCATGGGATGTGCCTCGTATGTAGTTTTGCCCAGTTTTCCATGGCACACGTCCACTTGCGTCCACGATGGGCGTCGAAGATTCTTTCCCGTGTCCCCGTATAGCCCGTTCACGGGTCCGTGTAAGTGCCCGTGTACGTGAGGTGTGCCTCGTACGTGGTTTTGCCCGGTTTTCCATGGCGCGCGTCTACTTCAATCCATGACGGGCATCGGTCACTTTTTTCCCGTGTCCCCATATAGCCTATTCACGGTTCCGCGTAAGGGTTCGTGTAAATGAGGTGTGCCACGTACGTGGTTTTGCCCAGTTTTCTATGGCTGCGTTCACTTCTGTCCACGATGGGCGTCGGGCACTTTTTTCCCATGTCTGCGTAGGGTGTGCCCCGTATGTGGTTTTGCCCAGTTTTCCATGGCGCGTGTCCACTTCCGTCCACGACGGGCCTCTACCATTTTTCTCATGACCCCGTATAGCCCGCTCACAGGTCCGTGTAAGGGTTCGTGTATGTTTGGTGTGCCTCATACATGGTTTTGCCCAGTTTTCTGTGGCGCGCGTCCACTTCTGCCCATGACGGGCATCAGTCACTTTTTTCTCGTGTCCCCGTATGGCCAGTTCATGGGTACGAGTAAGGGTCCGTGTACGTGGGGTGTGCCACGTACGTGGTTTTGCCCAGTTTTCCGTGGCTTGCTTGCACTTCCGTCCATGACACGCATCGGGCACTTGGTTCCCGTGTCCCCGCATAGCCCATTCATGGGTCCGTGAAAGGGTCCGTGTTCGTGGGATGTGCCTCGTATGTGGTTTTGCCCAGTTTTCCATGGCGCGCGTCCACTTCCGTCCACGATGGGCGTAGAAGATTCTTTCCCGTGTCCCCGTATAGCCCGTTCACGGGTCC
>NC_041391.1:125990787-125991144 GCF_002162155.2 Triticum dicoccoides
GCCCAGTTTTCCATGGCTTGCGTCCACTTCCATCCATGACAGGCGTCGGGCAATTTTTCCCCGTGTCCCCATATAACCCATTCACGGTTCAGTGTAAGGGTCCGTGTACGTGGGGTGTGACCCGTATGTGGTTTTGCCCAGTTTTCCATGTCGCGCATCCACTTCCGTCCACGACGGGCGTTTGCCATTTTCTTGTGACCCCGTATAGCCCGCTCACGGGTCCGTGTAAGGGTTCGTGTACATGGGGTGTGCCTCATACATGGTTTTGCCCAGTTTTCCATGGTGCGCGTACACTTCTATCCACGACGGGCGTCGGTCACTTTTTTCTCGTGTCCCCGTATAGCCCGTTCATGGATC
>NC_041391.1:125991416-125992664 GCF_002162155.2 Triticum dicoccoides
TTATAGCCCGTGAACGGGTCCGTGTAAGGGTCCGTGTACGTGGGGTGTGCCTCGTACGTGGTTTTGCCCAGTTTTCCATGGCGCGCGTCCACTTACGTCCACGATGGGCATCGGCCATTTTTTGCCGTGACCCCGTATAGCCCGTTCACGGGTCCGTGTACGTGGGATGTGCCTCGTACGTAGTTTTTCCCAGTTTTCCATGGCTTGCGTCCACTTCCGTCCATGACGGGCATCGGACCCTTTTTCCCCGTGTATCCGTATAGCCCATTCACGGGTCCGTGTAAGGGTCCGTGTACGTGGGATGTGCCTCATACGTGGTTTTTCCCTGTTTTCCACGGCGCAATATTTTTGCCAATATTTTTTATTAAGTCCAAAATGTGTCTCCGTTGATTTTTAGGTCATTCCGAGAACTTTTATTTCTTCACAAAAATAACACCATGGGCGTCGGTCACTTTTTTCTCGTGTCCCCGTATAGCCCGTTCATGGATCCGGGTAAGGGTCCATGTACGTGGGGTGTGCCACGTACGTGGTTTTTGCCTAGTTTTCCATGGCTTACGTCCACTTACGCATACGACGGGTGTCAGGCACTTTTTTCCCGTGTCCCCGTATAGCCCGTTCACGGGTCCGTGTACGTGGGATGTGCCTCATACGTGGTTTTGCCCAATTTTCCATGGCGCGCATCCACTTCCGTCCAAGACGGGCGTCGACCTTCTTTCTTGGGTCCCCTTATAGCCCGTGAACGGGTCCGTGTAAGGGTCCGTGTACGTGGGGTGTGCCTCGTACGTGGTTTTGCCCAGTTTTCCATGGCTTGCGTCCACTTCCAACCATGACTGGCGTCGGGCACTTTTTCCCCGTGTGCCCGTATAATCCATTCACGGTTCAGTGTAAGGGTCTGTGTACGTGGGGTGTGCCCCGTATGTGGTTTTTCCCAGTTTGCCATGGCGCGTGTCCACTTCCGTCCACGACGGGCGTCTGCCATTTTTCTTGTGACCCCGTATAGCCCGCTCATGGGTCAGTGTAAGGGTTCGTGTACGTGGGGTGTGCTTCATACATGGTTTTCCCAGTTTTCCATGGCGCGCGTCCACTTCTGTCCATGACGGGCGTCGGTCACTTTTTTCTCGTGTCCCTGTATAGCCAGTTCACGGGTCCGGGTAAGGGTCCATGTACGTGGGGTGTGCCACGTACGTGGTTTTGCCCAGTTTTCCATGGCTTGCTTGCACTTCCGTCCACGACGGGCGTCGGGCACTT
>NC_041391.1:125994376-125995897 GCF_002162155.2 Triticum dicoccoides
GCCCAGTTTTCCATGGCTTGCGTCCACTTCCATCCATGACAGGCGTCGGGCAATTTTTCCCCGTGTCCCCATATAACCCATTCACGGTTCAGTGTAAGGGTCCGTGTACGTGGGGTGTGACCCGTATGTGGTTTTGCCCAGTTTTCCATGTCGCGCATCCACTTCCGTCCACGACGGGCGTTTGCCATTTTCTTGTGACCCCGTATAGCCCGCTCACGGGTCCGTGTAAGGGTTCGTGTACATGGGGTGTGCCTCATACATGGTTTTGCCCAGTTTTCCATGGTGCGCGTACACTTCTATCCACGACGGGCGTCGGTCACTTTTTTCTCGTGTCCCCGTATAGCCCGTTCATGGATCGGGGTAAGGGTCCATGTACGTGGGGTGTGCCACGTACGTGGTTTTTGCCTAGTTTTCCATGGCTTACATCCACTTACGCATACGACGGGTGTCAGGCACTTTTTTCCCGTGTCCCCGTATAGCCCGTTCACGGGTCCGTGTACGTGGGATGTGCCTCATACGTGGTTTTGCCCAATTTTCCATGGCGCGCATCCACTTCCGTCCAAGACGGGCATCGACCTTCTTTCTTGGGTCCCCTTATAGCCCGTGAACGGGTCCGTGTAAGGGTCCGTGTACGTGGGGTGTGCCTCGTACGTGGTTTTGCCCAGTTTTCCATGGCGCGCGTCCACTTACGTCCACGACGGGCATCGGCCATTTTTTGCCGTGACCCCGTATAGCCCGTTCACGGGTCCGTGTACGTGGGATGTGCCTCGTACGTAGTTTTTCCCAGTTTTCCATGGCTTGCGTCCACTTCCGTCCATGACGGGCATCGGACCCTTTTTCCCCGTGTATCCGTATAGCCCATTCACGGGTCCGTGTAAGGGTCCGTGTACGTGGGATGTGCCTCATACGTGGTTTTTCCCTGTTTTCCACGGCGCAATATTTTTGCCAATATTTTTTATTAAGTCCAAAACGTGTCTCCGTTGATTTTTAGGTCATTCCGAGAACTTTTATTTCTTCACAAAAATAACACCATGGGCGTCGGTCACTTTTTTCTCGTGTCCCCGTATAGCCCGTTCATGGATCCGGGTAAGGGTCCATGTACGTGGGGTGTGCCACGTACGTGGTTTTTGCCTAGTTTTCCATGGCTTACGTCCACTTACGCATACGACGGGTGTCTGGCACTTTTTTCCCGTGTCCCCGTATAGCCCGTTCACGGGTCCGTGTACGTGGGATGTGCCTCATACGTGGTTTTGCCCAATTTTCCATGGCGCGCATCCACTTCCGTCCAAGACGGGCGTCGACCTTCTTTCTTGGGTCCCCTTATAGCCCGTGAACGGGTCCGTGTAAGGGTCCGTGTACGTGGGGTGTGCCTCGTACGTGGTTTGGCCCAGTTTTCCATGGCTTGCGTCCACTTCCAACCATGACTGGCGTCGGGCACTTTTTCCCCGTGTGCCCGTATAATCCATTCACGGTTCAGTGTAAGGGTCTGTGTACGTGGGGTGTGCCCCGTATGTGGTTTTT
>NC_041391.1:125996058-125997068 GCF_002162155.2 Triticum dicoccoides
TTCCCAGTTTTCCATGGCGCGCGTCCACTTCTGTCCATGACGGGCGTCGGTCACTTTTTTCTCGTGTCCCTGTATAGCCAGTTCACGGGTCCGGGTAAGGGTCCATGTACGTGGGGTGTGCCACGTACGTGGTTTTGCCCAGTTTTCCATGGCTTGCTTGCACTTCCGTCCACGACGGGCGTCGGGCACTTTTTTCCCGTGTCCCCGTATAGGCCGTTCATGGGTCCGTGAAACGGTCCGTGTTCGTGGGATGTGCCTCGTATGTGGTTTTGCCCAGTTTTCCATGGTGCGCGTCCACTTCCATCCACGATGGACGTCGAAGATTCTTTCTCGTGTCCCCGTATAGCCCATTCACGGGTCCGTGTAAGCGTCCGTGTACGTGAGGTGTGCCTCGTACGCGGTTTTGCCCATGTCTGCGAGCGTCGGGCACTTTTTCCCCGTGTCTGCGTATAACCCGTTCACGGGTCAGTATAAGGGTCCGTGTACGTGCGGTGTGCCTCGTACATGGTATTAACCAGTTTTCCATGGCGCGTGTCCACTTCCGTCCAGGACGGCCGTCGGCCATTTTTCCCTTGACCCCTATTGCCTGTTCATGGTTCTGTGTAAGGGTCTGTGTACATGGGGTGTGCCTCGTACATGGTTTGGCCCAGTTTTCCATGGCGCGTGTCCACTTCTGTCCACGACGGGCGTCGGTCACTTCTTTCCCGTGTCCCCGTATAGCCCGTTCACGGGTCTGTGTATGTGGGGTGTGCCACATACGTGGTTTTGCCCAGTTTTCTATGGCTTGCGTCCACTTCCGCAGACGACGGGTGTCAGACACTTTTTTCCCGTGTCCCCGTATAGCCCGTTCACGGGTCCGTGTACGTGGGATGTGCCTTGTACGTGGTTTTGCCCAATTATCCATGGCGCGCGTCCACTTCCGTCCAAGACGGGCATCGACCTTCTTTCATGGGTCCCCTTATAGCCCGTTAACGGGTCCGTGTACGTGGGGTGTGCCACGTATGTGGTTT
>NC_041391.1:125999640-126005994 GCF_002162155.2 Triticum dicoccoides
CCGTTCACGGGTCCGTCTAAGGGTCCGTGTACGTGGGATGTGCCTCGTACGTGGTTTTGCCCAGTTTTCCATGGTGCGCATCCACTTCCGTCCATGACGAGCGTCGGCCATTCTTTCCGGTGTCACCGTATAGCCCGTTCAAGGGTCCGTGTAAGCGTCCGTGTACGTGGGGTGTGCCTCGTACGTGGTTTTACCCAGTTTTCCATGGCTTGCGTCCACTTCCGTCCATGACAGGCATCGGACACTTTTTCCCCGTGTCCCCGTAGAGCCTGTTCACGGGTCCATGTAAGGGTGTGTGGAGGTGGGATGTGCGTGGTACGTGATTTTGCCTGTTTCCCATGGCGCGCGTCCACTTCTGTCCACGACGGCCATTGGCAATTCTTCCCCGTGTCCCCATATAGCCTGCTCACGGGTCCGTGTAAGGGTCCGTGTACGTGGGGTATGCCTCGTACGAGGTTTTCCCCAGTTTTCCATGGCGCACGTCCACTTCTGTCGACGACGGCCGTTGGCAATTCTTTCCAGTGTCCCCTTATAGCCCGTTCACGGGTCCGTGTACGTGGGGTATGCCTCGTACGTGGTTTTGCACAGTTTTCCATGGCGTGTGTCCACTTTCATCCACGACGGGCATCAGGCACTTTTTTCCCGTGTCCCCGTATAACCCGTTCACGGGTCCGTGTAAGCGTCCATGTATGTGGGGTGTGCCTTGTACATGGTTTTGCCTAGTGTTCCATGGCGCGCGTCCACTTCTGCCCACGACAGGCATTGGTCACTTTTTTCCCGTGTCCCCGTATAGCCCATTAAAGGGTCCATGTACGTGGGGTGAACCACGTACGTGGTTTTGCCTAGTTTTCCATGGCTTGCGTCCACTTCCGTCCACGACAGGCATCAGACACTTTTTCCCCGTGTCAGTTTTCCATGGCGCGCATCCACTTCCGTCTATGACGAGCATCGTCCATTCTTTTCCGTGTCCCCGTATAGCCCGTTCAAGGGTCCGTGTAAGTGTCTGTGTACGTGGGGTGTGCCTCATACATGGTTTTGCCCAGTTTTCCATGGCGCGCTTCCACTTCTATCCACGACGGTAGTTGGCAATTCTTTCCCGTATCCCCGTATAGCCTGTTCACAGATCCGTGTACGTGGGGTATACCTCATACCTGGTTTTGCCCAGTTTTCCATGGCACGCGTCCACTTCTGTCCATTACGGGCGTCAGTCATTTTTTCCCGTGTCACCGCACAGCCCGTTCACGGGTCCATGTAAGGGTCCGTGTATGTGGGGTGTGCCACATACGAGGTTTTGCCCAGTTTTCCATGGCTTGCGTCCACTTCCGTCCATGATGGGCGTCGAGCACTTTTTTCCTGTGTCCCCGTATAACCCGTTCACATGTCCATGTAAGGGTCTGTGTACATGGGGTGTGCCTCGTACATGGTTTTGCCCAGTTTTCCATGGCTCCCATCCACTTCCGTCCACGAAGGGCATTGGTCACCTTTTTCTTGATTCCTCGTATAGCCCGTTCTTGGGTCCGTGTAAGGGTTCGTGTACATGGGGTGTGCCACGTACGTGGTTTTTCCTAGTTTTCCATGGCTTGCGTCCACTTCCGTCCACGACGGGCGTCAGACACTTTTTTCCCGTGTTCCCTTAGAACCCGTTCACGGGTCCCTGTACGTGGGATGTGCCTCGTACGTGGTTTTGCTCAGTTTTCCATGGCGCGCGTCCACTTCCGTCAATGACGGGCGTCGGCCAGTCTCTCCCGTGTCCCCGTATAGCATGTTCAAGGGTCCGTGTATGTGGGTGTGCCTCGTACGTGGTTTTGCCCAGTTTTCCATGGCGCGCGTCCACTTCCGTCCACGACGGACATCGGCCATTTTTTGCCGTGACCCCGTATAGCCCGTTCACGGGTCCGTGTACGTGGGATGTGCCTCGTACGTAGTTTTTCCCAGTTTTCCATGGCTTGCGTCCACTTCCGTCCATGACGGGCATCGGACCCTTTTTCCCCGTGTATCCGTATAGCCCATTCACGGGTCCGTGTAAGGGTCCGTGTACGTGGGATGTGCCTCATACGTGGTTTTTCCCTGTTTTCCACGGCGCAATATTTTTGCCAATATTTTTTATTAAGTCCAAAACGTGTCTCCGTTGATTTTTAGGTCATTCCGAGAACTTTTATTTCTTCACAAAAATAACACCATGGGAGTTCTACTGAAAACAGCGTCAGTCTGGGTTAGTTCCATTCAAATCATGCAAGTTAGAGTCCAAAAGGGCAAAAGTGTTTGGAAAAGTAGAAACATTGTAGATGTATCAACTCCGCCAAGCTTAAACCTTTGCTTGTCCTCAAGAAATTCAGTTGACAAACTGAAAGTGATAAAGAAAAAAATTTAGAAACTCTGTTTGATCTTGTTGTTGCAAATATGGAAAGCCAACATTCAAGTTTTCAGCAAACATTATGAACTAACCATATTCACAATAACATATAGGTCTCACATTTACTCATATCAATGGCATAATCAACTAGCGAGCAATAATAATAAATCTCATATGACAACACTTTCTCAAAACAATCATAATATAATATAACAAGCTGGTATCTCGCTAGCCCTTTGTGAGATCGCAAAACATAAATGCAGAGCACCCTTGAAGATCAAGGACTGATTAGACATTGTAATTCATGGTAAAAGAGATCCAGTCAGAGTCATGCTCAATGTAAATTAATAGCAATGCATGCAAATGATAGCGGTGCTCTCCAACTAGTGCTTTTTAATCACACGATGATGACTCAATATAAAAGTAAATAGACAGTCCCTTCGTAGAGGGAAGCAGGGATTTGCAAAGGTGCCAGAGCTCGAGTTTTGAAATAGAGAAAAATAATATTTTGAGTGGCATACTTTCATTGTTAACATAACAACCAAGAGATCTCGATATCTTCCATGCTACATACATTATAGGCGGTTCCCAAAAAGAATGGTAAAGTTTATACTCCCCCACCACCAACGGACATCAATCCATGGCTGGCCTGAAACAACTGGTGTCGTCCAACTAACAACAATCCTGGTGGAGTTTTGTTTGCAATTATTTTGAGTTCATTTGAGCATGGGACTAGGCATCCCGGTTACCGGCCATTTTCTCGTGAATGATGAGCGGAGTACACTCATCGTGAGAATCACCCACCTAGCATGGAAGATATAGATAGACCTAGTTGGTACATGAGCTATTCGAGCATACAAAACAGAATTTCATTTGAAGGTTTAGAGTTTGGCACATACAAATTTACTTGGAACGACAGGTAAATAACGCATATAGAAAGGTATGGTGGACCCATATGGAATAACTTTGGGGGTTTATGGAAGTGGATGCACAAGCAATATTCCCGCTTAGTATAGGTGAAGGCTAGAAAGAGACTGGGAAGCGACCAACTAGAGAGCGACAACAATCATGAACATGCATTAAGATTAATCAATAATGAGTGCAAGCATGTGTAGGATATAAATCACCATGAACATAAATATCGTGGAGGCTATGTTGATTTTTTTACAACTACATGCGTGAACATGTGCCAAGTCAAGCCACTCGAATCAATCAAAGGAGGATGCCACCCTATCATGCCACATCACAACCATTTTAATAGCATTTTGGCACTCTAGGTAAACCATTATAAACTCCTAGCTAATTAAGCATGGCATGAGCAACTATAATCTCTAATTGTCATTGCAAACATGTTTCGTCCATAATAGGCTGAATTAGGATCGATGGACTAATCATATTTACAAAAACATGATAGGTTGAATTCATACCATCTTCTCTCATCTCAATCAGTCTATCATATATCGTTATTATTGCCTTTCACTCGCATGACCGAATGGTGTGGATAATAATAATAATGCACGTGCTTTGGACTAAGCAGGAATCTGCAAGCATTTAATACAAAGGAGAAGATGGGGTAATATGAGCTCTTGGTTAGATCAACAATAATGCATATGAGAGCCACTCAACATTTCATCATGGTCTTCTCCTCTCTACCCCCATGTTGGTGTCGAAACCGGCGGATCTCGGGTAGGGGGTCCCGATCTGTGCGTCTTAGGCTGATGGTAATAGGAAGCAAGGGACACAATGTTTACCCAGGTTCGGGCCCTCTCGATGGAGGTAAAACCCTACTTCCTGCTTGAGTAATATTGAACATATAAGTAGTACAAGAGTAGATCTACCACGAGATCATAGAGGCTAAACCCTAAGAGCTAGCCTATGATGGTCTGATTGTAATTGTGATCGGCCTTCTAAGGACCATCCTCTCCGGTTTATATAGACACTGGAGAGGGCTAGGGTTTACATCGAGTCGGTTACAAGGACGGAAATATAATATCCGGATCGCCAAGCTTGTTTGCCACGCAATGGAGAGTCCCATCCGGACACGGGCCGGAGTCTTGTGTCTTGTACCTTCATGCTTCAATAGTCCGAACAATGTATATAGTCCGGCTGTCCGGATACCCCCTAATCCAGGACTCCCTCAGTAGCCCCTAAACCAGGCTTCAATGACGATGAGTCTGGCACGCAGTCTTGTCTTCGGCATTGCAAGGCGGGTTCCTTATCCGAATACTCCAAGGTAATTATCAAACACATAGACTATGTTCGGATCTGCAAAATGATCTTCACATACCACCGTAGAGAGAATGGTACTTTAGCTGACAACTTCTTAGACGACATGATATGTCATTACGGTCAGGTCATTATTGGAACCGTTTTCCCACAACCAGCCACATCGTGTATTGCGAGGCGGTTTATTTGACACGTATTGTCAAAGTAGAGATCGTGTCCCCTTATCACGGGATTCTCATCAATACGGGTATGGGTAATCCCACCGTGCCATCAAATGTGGCGTTTGGGAAGTAAGCGATTCCCAACGGGCAAGTGGGGAGGCGCACTGCTTATGTCGCCTCTATAAAGGGATAAGAGTTCCCCATTTTTACCCACGCCTTCTTCCTTGTTTGCCCACTCTTGCCCCCTCGAGCTCCAACACCCTAGTCCAAGTCTTCTCCGCACAGTTAAACATGTCTGGAGCAGGAGGTCAGTGGGTGGCTTCCACTGTGAATGAGAAGAATATCGCGAATCTTCGGGCGGTCGGATACTTGGCCGCAGACATAGCGCACAGGCTACCAAACGACGTGCAGGTCATTCCAACTCCAGGACCCCACGAGAGGGTCGTGTTTCTCGCCCACTTCGTCCGTGGACTAGGGTTTCCACTTCACCCCTTCGTCTGCGGGCTCATGCTCTACTACGGGCTAGATTTCAATGATCTAGCCCCGAACTTCGTCCTCAACATCTCGGCGTTCATCGTCGTATGCGAGGCCTTCCTCCGCATCAAACCTCATTTCGGCTTGTGGCTGCAAATCTTCTGCGTGAAGCCGAAGATCGCGAGCGGCCAACAAGCGGAGTGCAGAGGATCCATGGTGGGAAAGATGCCTAACGTCACCTGGCCTGACGGCTCCTTTGCGGAAACCGTGAAGGGGTGGCAGTCGGGGTGGTTCTACATCACCGTGCTGCGCGACGCCAACTGGGCGGTGCTCCCCGAATCCCGATCCGGAACCCCCATGCGGCTCACCTCCTGGGAATAGAAGGGCCTGTCCTAGGGCGAATCTACAGAGCTGACCGGACTCCAAAACTGCATCAAGGGCATGAAGGACAAGAACATCAAGCTGGTCAACATGATCCAGGTCATGCTCATTCGCCGAATTCTGCCGTGCCAAAGGCAGGCATTCAATCTGTGGGAGTTCATCCCGGCCGAACACTAGACGCTATAGAGGCTCTACGCCATGAAGCACAAAAACGCGTGGAGGGAGTTGTTCAAGGACTCCGAAGTACCTCCTCCCATATCAGCGGACTGTGGGCTCCACGACGTGCGGCCTCCTAGTGAGGTGAGTTCTCAGGCTGCCACCGGATTCGGTTCTTCCCAATATATTCATGGGGGAGACTTAAGTAATTGTGCATATTTGTTCAGGATTATGTGGATACAGTGGAGCAGATTGACTGTCCGACTCTGCTGCCAGAAAGCCCAGCTAATGCTCTCCTGACAGAGATGCTGGTCCCGGCGCCCTACATGGGGCCGGAGAAGAAGGCCGATAAGAAGGCCCCGGCGATCCGAAAGGGTCTCCGACGTAAGTTTGCGCAAGAAGCCTCATTCGAAGACGACGAGGCACACTCCTCCCTTGAAGGGGAAGAAGAATAAGAGGAGGCTGCCCCATCCGAAAAGGACGAGGGGCCTGAGAGGGCAGACCAGCGGGTCAGGAAAGGCCCCCGGCGGAAGGCCATCAAACCCTCGTCGTCCGATGACGATGAGGAAGATTCCTACCGCGGAGGCGGGGGGAAACAAGAAG
>NC_041391.1:126006164-126047077 GCF_002162155.2 Triticum dicoccoides
GAGAAAGGCCGCCCTAGAGGGGGAGGCTGGGACTTCCAAGAAGGGAAAGGCGTCCCTTCCGGACTACTCCACCACCGCCGCCGATAGCGAGGAGGGGTGGCTTCCCAGGAAGAAGCCCCTAGTGCGTTCGTAAGTATCCGCACTCCATCGTATTTTTTGCTTCATAGTTTGTTATAACGCCGAACTTGTATGCAGTCCGGCCAGGGTCCATCCCGAGGTGTCGTCTTCGGACAGGTCCTTGAGTGATTCGGCAATGAACTCACTTCCGACGGCCACTACTCCTCAGCCTGCGGATGACACAGAGGTGTTGTCCTGAAGGCTCCCAGAGTGGGGGGTGTTGGATCTGGAGGCGCCCCAAGGTGGCATTCGAAGCGTCGGACACGCGGGGTTCAAGATCCCCGCGGATTGTGTTGATGAGAGCCACAGTAAGCTGGACTCTCAGCCGAACACTGTTTCGGGACCTCCCGTGGTTCCAGACTCAGGCGGACAGCCCCTAGTTAAGGAGGGCGAGCCGTCTGTGCCGAGGACTTCCGCTACGCCTGAGGCACCGGATTGTTTACTGGAAGCGCCTCGGGGCGCTTCCATGGATGAACAGCACCGTACTCTTATGAGTGCAGTGATTCAGAAGGTTTTGTCCACCAAAAGCAGACTAACCGAAGCTTGCACCAGCCTCCTAACAGACTTTGAGGTAACTAATAAAAATGTGTGAAATTACCACCTGATAGGTAGTAGCCCCTGATACTCTATTTGGTGTTCAGAAAGAAAGACCAAACGAAGGGTCAATTATAATCCGCATGAGTCTAACAAGAAGTTTGAATGTGAATAAATAGGTTGTGCTGCTTGCCGCTGCTGTCCGTACGGCCGAGATCGCCGGGCTAAAACAGGACTTGGAGCAGGCGCAGGGAGAGCTCAACCTAACGACGAAGCGTCATGATTTGGTAATAGAGGCCACCACCAAAGTCACGTCTCTGAAAAAAAGCGCTATCCGAGGCCAAACACAAGGCGGCCTTGGAACGCAAGGAGCGCGAGAAGCAAGATGCCCGAGTGGGCGAGGTACAATAAGAGCTCCAGGAGCTCGGCAAAAAGTTCGAGTCCGTGGAGCATGAGCTTAAGGTGAAAGAGGCCGAGCTTGTGAAGGCCCTTCCAAGTATAAAAGACGCCAAGTCTGAAGCCGAGAAAGCACCGCAGGAAATCCAGGAGGCCAAAAAGATAGGGCGGGTAAGAAATTCTTTATGCAAAGAAAACATGTGGAGGAGGCGTTTCTTTTACTTACCCGAGTCCGGAGCTCTCCAGGGGCATTCGCAGATCTGCCATGCATCGTATCAGATGCTGCGGATTTCTACCGTGCTCAGAGGAGAGCTCAACAGAGAAGTTGTTCGGGTCCCAATATGCTGGGGCCGAACATCCAACGCCTCTGAGTGAACAACTGAAGCAGTTGGTCGAACTCCATAGGGCGGCCGAAGTGGCTATGAAGGATTTCATAGTCCGGGTGTGGCCTGGTGAGCCCCTGTCCACCAGCTACTTTGGCCTGATCAAGCGGATGGTGAATGCCTGTCCGCGACTAGAAGTCATCAAGCAATCCGTTTGCATTGAGGGTGCCCGCTAGGCCTTTGCCCGTGCGAAGGTGCATTGGGGAAAGCTGGATGCAGAGAAGCTGGTGAAGGATGGGCCGCCGGAGGGCAAGGCGCATTGCTATCCGGAGAAGTATTACGATGGTGTTATCAAGGGCGTTCGCCTCGTGGCCGATGAATGTACCAAGGACATAATTTTAGAACGAATTCACTTCTATCATGTTTGTAATTTAAGGACAAAGTTACTTGCGTTATGTAGCGCTTTTGTTATTCAAAATATTACCTTCTGTGCGGCTGTTTATAAAATTGTGAAAGTAGGCCAGTCGTCGGCTTCCGCCCCCGTGTAACTAGTACTGGGTTGTTTGTGGAAATCCCGGACACTCTTTATCCAAATGTTTTGTCCCTTAAGGAGGTGTCCGGTGTAGCGAACAAAGCAATCGGACTATGCGGCTTTATAACCTTCACTTATCCATAGAAGTCTGCAATTTTAAATTTCGGCGAAGCCCCTAGAATCCAGAAGACCGAATTGGGGCACTATATACGCCTAAATCGGACGAAGCCAAATTATCACCTAAAGCGGAAAAAACTTTAAGGATTTTAAGACCTCTCGAACAGCGACCAGCTCTCGCCACATCATGTCGGTCAGTTTTTGGCTTTCTCGAGGTGCTCGTCCGGAAGCACCGGGACACAATCACAGTAGTTCTCCCTGCGCTACCTTAGCCGATATAACGGAACGTAAGGCACCAAAACAAGGGAGCCGGGCTATCCCAACTGTAGACCCAAGACATGATTCGGAGCTGATGCATATAATGCTATAAGTTCGGGGTGCCGCACTGTTGAAAGTGTTCGAACTTGTCTTGCCATATTATGGGGCACCATAAGAAGCCCCTGGAAAACTGAACGTACCAAGGTGTACGGATGCAATATCAAATAGATATTTGTAAGAAAAAAAATGCTCAAATAAGAATAATAAGCTAACGCTATATATGATATCCCATTGATGAATAATACGTTTAAGCGTATGTTTACAATGAATGCATTAACCGGAGATAAATAGGATTATTTGACATACCCTATCCAGGGGCAGGCTACGTATAGATAGATAAAGCAAGTATAATGATCATAAATAGATTCCACCTGGGTATTTCCTTCTGTGCGCAAAGCCTGTTGCCTCCTTGGTTTTCTCTCCTATGTAAGCCAGACAATCCAGCTCTTCTGGAGAGGCTGCACTAAAGCAATGTCCTGAAAGGTGAAAGGAAAGGTTGCGAAGGTATGTGGCAGTGATACTGCACTGTTGACTAAGCCACTGCTGCGCATCCGCCTGTGCCCATGGTATTTTAAGTGCGTAATTGTGTACGCGTGGCACGAATACTTCTTTGATGGGCTTTGAGTGGAGGCCAGACTGCTAGTCGTGCTCTTGGCGTGCCTGGTGGTCCTGTTGCAGGGTGCTCCGAACTCGCTTGACGGTGCTTGAGGTTGTCGTCCCCGGATTGGTGGTTTGCCGGAGGAGGCCGCATTGTACTTCTGCCGCAAGGGCTGTGGTATGCTCTTCTGTACGGAGAGAGCGGTCCATGTTTCCGTTGACTATTATGACCCCGCGCGGGCCTAGCGTCTTGAGCTTGAGGTATGCATAGTGTGGTACCGCATTGAATCTAGCGAATGCGGTTCTCCCGAGCAGTGCATGGTAACCACTACGGAAAGGGATGATATCGAAGATTAATTCTTCGCTTCGGAAGTTGTCCGGAGATCCGAAGATCACTTCCAATGTTATAGAGCCCGTACAACGGGCCTCTACTCTAGGAATTACACCTTTAAAGGTGGTTTTGGTGGGCTTAATTCTTGAAGGGTCGATGCCCATTTTGCGCACTGTGTCCTGATAAAGCAGGTTCAGACTGCTGCCTCCGTCCATAAGGACTCTTGTGAGGTGAAATCCGTCTATGATTGGGTCTAGAACCAATGCGGCTGAGCTGCCGTGACGGATGCTAGTAGGGTGATCCCTACAATCAAAGGTGATCGGACAAGCTGACCATGGGTTGAATTTGGGGACTGGTTCCATCGTGTATACGTCCCGTAGTGCTCGCTTCCGTTCCCGCTTGGGGATGTGAGTGGCATAGATCATGTTGACCGTTTTCACCTGGGGGGAATTTCTTCTGTCCCCGCGTGCTCGGACGTCGGGGCTCCTCGTCATCGTCGTTGTGCGGCCCCTTGTCCTTGTTTTCGGCATTTATTTTGCCGGACTATTTAAATACCCAGCAGTCTCTGTTGGTGCGGTTGGCTGGCTTGTCCGGGGTGCCATGAATTTGGCACGGGCGCTCCAGTATACGGTCTAGACTGGATGGTCCCTGATTGTTTCTTTTGAATGGCTTCTTCCGCTGACCGGATTTGGATCCGCTGAATCCGACATTAACCGACATGTCTTCGGTGTTGCCAACGTTGTTCCATCGCTTGTGTTTGTTGTGCCATAGCTTGCCATTATTGTCACGGACATCTGAAGTGCTAGAATGTGGCGTAGTGCTGCTACGAGCCAACCAGCTGTCCTCGCCTGCACAAAAGCGGGTCATTAGTGTAGTGAGAGCTGCCATGGACTTGGGTTTCTCCTGGCCGAGGTGTCGGGCGAGCCACTCGTCACGGATATTATGCTTGAAGGCCGCCAGCGCTTCAGCGTCCGGACAGTCAACTATTTGGTTCTTTTTAGTTAGGTACCGAGTCCAGAATTTCCTGGCTGATTCTCCGGGCTGTTGAGTAATGTGGCTCAAGTCATCGGCATTTGGAGGTCGCACATATGTGCCTTGGAAGTTGTCAAGAAATGCGTCTTCTAGGTTTTCCCAACTGCCAATGAAATTTGCTGGCAGGCTGTTAAGCCAGTGCCGGTCGGGTCCTTTGAGCTTAAGGGGAAGATACTTGATGGCATGTAGATCATCTTCGCGGGCCATGTGGACGTGGACAAGGAAGTCTTAAATCCATACCGCGGGATCTATTGTGCCATCATATGATTCGATGTCTACGGGTTTAAACCCTTCTGAGAATTCATGATCCATCACTTCATCGGTGAAGTAGAGGGGGTGTGCGGCGCCTCTGTGCCGGGCTATGTCGCAACGCAGTCCGGCTGCGTCTGACTGGTTATGTTTGGCCCGGCCGGATTTGCTGTTAGTGTATCCGTTATGACGGTCATCGTTATGTGCTGCGGCGCGCCCCCGTGATCCGTAGATCGATCTTGGATGTCCTATGGTGTTATCCAGTCTATCGTGCAGGTCCTGAGTATTGCCCCGGGCCGTAGTAAACTGGTGCGGGGGTGCAGGCTAGTATTCGGGCTGATATGTCGTTTAATCCCGACCTCGAGGCGGTCGGTCAGCCGTGTGGCGCTCGAGTCCATATTCCTCGGCTGCCAGGACTTCTGTCCATCTATCCGTGAGCAGGTCTTGATCAGCTTGAAGCTGCTGCTGCTTCTTCTTCAGGCTTCTCGCAGTGGCAATAAGCCGACGCTTGAAGCACTCCTGCTCGGCGGGGTCCTCGGGCACGCTGAACTCGTCGTTGCCGAGGCTAATCTCGTCTTCAGAGGAGGTCTTGTAGTTGTCCTCCTCTGGATACCCGTCCATCGCCTGTTCGTCTGGGTTGTCCTGCCCATCTTCCTGCTCGGCCTGCTCGAAGGCGGGTTGATCAGGGTTGTATTCATTGTCGGCATCGTCAGGATTGTTTTCGTCTCCGGTGCCGGTATTGCCTTGGCAGGGCTTGGAGCGGCGCTGGCGACGCCCAAGCTTTGCTTTCTTCTTGGAGGGGTTATCCTCCATTGCCTCATCGCCATTGGTTTCTTTCGGAGTGTCCACCATATATATATCGTATGAAGAGGTGGTTGTCCACCGCCCTGTGAGTGGTGGCTCCTGTACGTCTCCTGCATCGTCGTCCATACCGTCGATGTCTTCGGAGTCGAAGTCAAGAATGTCCTGGACTTGACTTTGACTCCGAAGACATCGACGGTGGCAATGAACTGGGTGGTGGGTGGGCAGCGAATTCCTTCATCACCTGCTTCCCACTCAAGCTGGACGTAGTTCGGCCCAGAGCCTTCCTGACAAAGAGAGAGACTTTAATGAGTTCAGCATGTCGCCAAAGGTCGAGTGCTGAAAGATGTCTCCGGCGGTAAACTCCATTACCGGAGCCCACCCTGGTTCGGCTGGCTTGGGGGTGTGCGGACCGGAACCAACAGCCGGATACGAGTCGGGGGCCCGTGGTTACAGGCCTCCACAGAGGTGAGACCTGTGTTTGGCTCCACTGCCGATGAGTATGTGGCCTGCAGGGCGGGGTCCACCCCTCCGTCCTTGGGCAACACAACCTGCTCCGGATTTAGATCCAGGGCTACTGCAGGGGTGATGTCCTGAGCATCACTACTACAAAAAGGGCTATAGATGGAATGGCCACTAATGGCGCACCTGTCATGTGGTGCGCCATTACTATATTCTAATGGAGCACCATGTCTCGGTGCGCCATTAGTAGTTTTGAAAAAAAACATAAATTTTTTTTGTTACTAATGGCGCACCATTGTATAGTGCGCCATTACTAGTTGACATAGTAATGGCGCACCACATCTGCCGTGCGCCATTAGTAGTTTTGAAAAAAGTAAAATAATAAATAAAAAAATATTTGTTACTAAAGGCGCACCATGTCTCGGTGCGCCATTACTAGTTTTAACTAGTAATGGCGCACTGTCCACTGGTGCGCCAGTACTAAGTTTTTTTCAAAAAAAATTCAAAAAAAATATCAATTTTTTTTTCAAAACTAGTAATGGCACACCGTGGGTGTGGTGCGCCATTACTAGTTTAACTAGTAATGGCGCACCACCCCACGGTGCGCCATTACTAACTTGCCCCAACACCGAATGCACCCCCCCATGTGGATAGCCTTTTCAGTTTTAAAAAAATAAAAGAAAATGATGGAAATGTCAAAAAATTAAAAGAAAATAAGTTTCCCATGTGATATGTGGTCTAGTTGTTGGGAAAATTTACAAATATGAATTTCGACTTTATTTGCAAAATCTCTCTGGAAATTTGTAAAATGGGCATAACTTTTGCATACGAACTCGGATGAAAAAGTTTTTTATATGAAAAATCATCTACTCGAAAAGTTACGGGGCTTTCAAGATCTAGAGGCAAAAAAATTCAAAAAAATTCAAACTTACTAGTGGCGCACCGTGTATGTGGTGCGCCACTAGTAACAGAAAAAAAATTGGTTTTGAATTTTTTTTTAAATTTTTTTTCAAAAAATGATACGTAATATGACTGGGAAGTTTGAATTTTTTTTCAAAATTTCATCATAGTCATGAACGTGAACAAAGTCGTAGACGTCAACAAGCTATAATAGGATTGATATGCTATATATATCAACAAGTGCTTGTGAAGTGAGCTGTTGTTGGGGTTGGATAGAACTCTGAAGTTAAGCGTGCTTGGGCTGGAGTAGGGTGAGGATGGGTGACCTTTTGGGAAGTTTGACCACGGAGTCCGATTTGACCTGAGATTAAGCATATTGACCCGAGATTAAGCCATAGTGAACTAAGATTAAAAAAAATTTAAAAAAAATTCTGATTTTTTTTTGAAAAAATATTGTTACTAATGGCGCACTTCAATGTGGTGCGCCATTAGTATACTAGATACTAATGGCGTGGTCTAGTGGCGCACCTGTAGTGCACCATTAGTAGCGAAAACAGGTGTGCCACTAGCAGCCCTTTTTCTAGTAGTGCATTGTCCGGCAGCAGGTCTAGGCCGTGCTCGTCGTGACTGTTCGGTGCTGCTGGCACAGGCCCGAATCCGTCGAAGATCAACTCTCGGCGAATGTCCTCCGTGTAGTTCAAGTTTCCGAACCTGATCTGGTGGCCAGGGGCGTAGCTGTCGATCTGCTCTAGATGACCAAGCGAATTGGCCCGCAGCATGAAGCCGCCGAACACAAAGATCTGACCGGGGAGAAAATTCTCGCCATGGACCGTGTTGTTGGCGATTCAAGACGCCATTAAACCTCGAAGCAACGACACAGAGGAACTCTCAATGAAAGCACCAATGTCGGTGTCAAAACCGGCGGATCTCGGGTAGGGGTCCCGATCTGTGCGTCTTAGGCTGATGGTAACAGGAAGCAAGGGACATAATGTTTACCCAGGTTCGGGCCCTCTCGATGGAGGTAAAACCCTACTTCCTGCTTGATTAATATTGAAGATATGAGTAGTACAAGAGTAGATCTACCATGAGATTGTAGAGGCTAAACCCTAAGAGCTAGCCTATGATAGTATGATTGTAATTGTGATCGGCTTTCTAAGGACCATCCTCTCCGGTTTATACAGACATCAGAGAGGGCTAGGGTTTACATGGAGTCTGTTACAAGGAAGGAAATATAATATCCGGATCGCCAAGCTTGTCTCCCACGTAAAGGAGAGTCCCATCCGGACACGGGCCGGAGTCTTGTGTCTTCTATCTTCACGCTTCAATAGTCCGGACGATGTATATAGTACGGATGTCCGCATACCCCCTAATCCAGGACTCCCTCACCCCAAAGAAAAGACAAGAAATTAAACTATTTACACGGGAAATCTCCAAACAAGCAAAAGTAGAACGGGAAATCTTTTTAGGTTTTCTTTGAATATTACTACTACAAGCATGGAAAGTAAACTATCTAAAGGCTACAACTAATTTTTTTCAGTTTTTCTTAAGGTTTTTCAAACACACAAGAAGAAAGCAAGAAAATAAAATAAACTAACATGGATAGTACAATGAAAAAGTATGAACACCGACAACTAGAATGAGTGTGTGAACATGAATGTAATGTCAATAAGAAATACGTACTCCCCCAAGCTTAGGCTTTTTGCCTAAGTTGGTGTATGGCCATGGGTGGCCTGGCGGATATACATAGTGGTAGTTGGGGTTGTACTGAGATGCAGCAGCTACTGCCTGAAGAGCTGCAGCTTGGAGCCGAGCTGCCTTCGTCCTCCTCTCATATTCATTCGCCTCCTCCCTGGTTATAAAATATCTCCGGTTTGCTGAAAGTTAAAGAAAGTAGCAGCAGGGAGAGCAACATGGATAGTACACTGTCTGTCAAAGATTAGTCGGTACTAGAGGAACTGTTCATTCCTCTCAAGAAACTGATGGCGAACCATATCACTCTAATCTAGATAAGCAGGAGGCAACTCCATATCATTTCCATGTATGGGTACACCAAGATAATTAGCTACACGAGTTGCATAAATTCCAGCAAACAAATCTCCACTTCTACCATTAAGATGCAACCTTTGTGGAACAATGGCCCCCAACTTATATTGTTTATCACCTAATACCGCACTCTTGAGGAGACTAAGATCAGAACGCACATGTGACAACCCTAATCTTTACTGTTAATGCATCTACCTATAAAGAGAGCAAAATAATGTATGGAAGGGAAATGAATGCTCCCTATGGTAGCTTGTGAGATTTCTCTAGATTCCCCCATAGTGATACTAGCAAGAAAGTCTTTATATTCAGATTTGCGAGGTTCACTAACATTGCCCCACTGCGGGAGTCTAAAAGTAGTATTTAAATCTTCTAGGTCCATGGTATATGATTTATCATAAAGATCAAATAAAACAGTGTGAGAATTGCGCGAGGATGAAAATTTAAACCTCCTCACAAAGGAATCAAGGAGGTAGTGGTACTGTTGGCACTTATCTGACACGAAGTCCTCAAGATCAGCATTACGCACATACGCATCGAACTATCCTTGATGCCTGCTTGGACCATAAAATCTTCTGACGACCATTCATAGTGCCGCACTTGAGCTTCCGTCGGTGGTTCATCGCCCGGCTCACGTATCGCGAGCCTTGGTTCTTGTTTCCTTAAGGAACCACCTTACTACATTTTCCTTCCTCTGAAAAAAATTCTAAAATTTTTAGTGACTCAAAATAAAAGTGAACCAAACTCAACAAGATTGATAGCAACTATTCCCATAAGTGCCTAGAGGCTAAATCATGCATTAAAACTACTTTGGACCATATAAATTTGACATGCAAGCTCAAAGAACAGGGTCACCTTAGCAGCAAAAAATTTCAATAAATAAAGCACTAGAACAAAAAATAATTGGACCATTGGAGGAGTCACATATCGAAGAACAATCCGCCAAAATAGTTTTGTGAATGGAGCTTTGAGAAAGGAGATCGAAAATGGCAGCAAGATGAGCTAGAACACGGGTTTGAGCTATGGGAGGATTTTTTCTGGAGGAAGATGAAGTGAGTGCATCCTGGAATAAGTGGAGGGGCCACGTGGGGCCCACGAGATAGGGGGCGCACTAGGGGGCGCGCCCTGTGCCCTCATGGACAAATGGTTAGCCTCCCTGTTGTGTTCTCAGTGCCAGAAAGTCTTAAATATTCTACAAAAAATCAGACTTCATTTTCAAGACATTTGGAGAACTTTTATTTTTGGGGTATTTTTTTATTGCATGGATAACTCAGAAAACAAACAAAAAAATACTATTTTTTGCTTTATTTAAACAAAATAGCAGAAAGTAAAAGGAGGGTATAGAGAGTTGTACTTCCTTGCTTCATCCATCACATGCTCATCAAAAGGAATCCACTAACAAGGTTGATCAAGTCTTGTTAACAAACTTCTTTCGAATAACATGAAACCGGAGAATTTTTGAATAACACTAGGTTACCTCAACGGGGATATGCATCTCCCCAACAATAAGAATATCATATTTCTTTTTGACTATAGGAAGAGGGAATTCAAAACCTTCAATAGTAATCTATGAACTTGAGGTTGTTTCCTCGGAAAATGTACCATATGCTCATTACCATTAACATGAAAAGTGATATTGCCTTTGTTGCAGTCAATAACAGCCCCTGTAGTATTCAAAAAGGGTCTATCAAGGATGATCGACATACTGTCATCCTCGGGAATATCAAGAATAACAAAGTCCGTTAAAATAGTATCATTTGCAACCATGACAAGCACATCCTCACAAATACCGACCATTTGCAAAGAGATTTCAGTAGGTGTCAACTTATTCGAATCAAGTATACGATATAAAGAGAGAGGCATAACACTAACACCGGCTCCAAGATAACATAAAGCAGTTTTAACATAGTTTCTTTTAATGGAGCATGGTATAGTTGGTACTCCTGGATCTCCTAGTTTCTTTGGTACTCCACCCTTAAAAGTATAATTAGCAAGCATGGTGGAAATTTCAGCTTTCGGCATCTGTCTTTTATTTGTAACAATATTTTTCATATACTTAGCATAAGGATTCATTTTAAGCATATCAGTCAAACGCATACGCAAAAAGATGGGTCTAATCATTTCAGCAAAGCGCTCAAAATCCTCATCGTCCTTTTTCTTGGATGGTTTAGTAGGAAAAGGCATGGGTTCTGAACCCATGGGTCTCTTTCTTTACCGTGCTTCCTAGCAAAAAAGTCTCTCTTATCATAACATTGATTCTTTGATTGTGGTTTATCAAGATCAACATCAGGTTCAATTTCTACATCATTGTTATTACTAGGTTGAGCATCAACATGAACATCATCATTAACATTATCACTAGGTTCATGTTCATTATGAAATTTTGTTTCATTATCAAAAATAGAAATATCATTGGAATTCCTAGGTGTTTCTATAACAGATTCACTAGAAGCATGCAAAGTCCTATCATTTTTATTTTTCTTCTTCTTAGAAGGGGTAGGATCGTCAACATTAGTTCTCTGAGAATCTTGCTCAACTCTCTTAGGATGGCCCTCGGGATACAAAGGTTCCTGAGTCATTCTACCACCTCTAGTCATAACTCTAACAGCATTATCATTATTTTCATTATTTAGCTCATTGAGCAAATCATGTTGTGCCTTAAGTACTTGTTCTACTTGAGTGGTAACCATAGAAGCATCTTTGCTAATAAGCTTAAGGTCACCTTTAACTCTAGAAATATAATCACTCAAGTGTTCAATCATATAAGCATTATGTTTCAATTATCTACCAACATAAGCATTGAAATTTTCTTGTTTAACAATAAAATTATCAAACTCATCCAAGCATTGGCTAGCAGACTTATAACGAGGGATATCACCTTCATCAAATCTATAGAGAGAATTTACCTTTACTACCTGTGTTGGGTTATCAAGACCCAGGGGTGTCTCCAAAATTTATGGGGCCTTGTGCGAAATGCAAATTGTGCCCTAAAATCTGAAAATTGCTATAGCTAAAAAATACTCTCTTCTTCACACACACAAAACACACTATACTATTTAAATTATATAACTTTTTTGTACCATATCTAGATATATATCTACCGACTATCTCCCTCCAAATAGTTTGACCACTGAGCAACGAACATATAGCAATTTGTTAATTAATTGGAGAACTAGATTCACATGTTTAAGTATACTCATTAGTCATTAACCTATGGACAGAAAAATAGCCTAAAGAAATCAGCTTTGACGACCCTGATGATGGGCATGGACAGTTAGTCTGTGATGCATAAATACAATCTCCCGATCGACTTGACCACAGCCTTGGCGCTCAACCATCAAAGATTTTGTGCTTTGCTTGGCGGCATTGCCCCCTGCTAGCTCAGTGCTAATTTTTGTTCGAATTCATGGCGTGAATTCTACCGCCTGGCAATCGCGTCGATACCAGGCAGATACGATCAAGCTGTGGAACTGGGGAATGCCGGAAAAGAAGCTATGACATAACTAATCGGTAGCAAGCCCACATTATGAGGGATTTTGTTGAGAGGTGGCTCGATCTATCAGACTAGGCTGGGCATGCCAAGAACCATGCAAACAAAAGGGAATAGCCTACTGGAAAATATAACTAGGCCCAAAACTGGGGGCCCCTGAAATATTGGGGGCCCTGTGCGGTCGCACAAATCGCACAGGCCCGTGGACGGCCCTGTCAAGACCATTTATTTCTATAATAGGTGGTAAATTCTTAACATCTTCAGCTTTAATGCCATTTTCTTTCATAGATTTCTTTGTCTCTTGCATATCTTCAGGACTGAGAAATAGTATACCCCTTTTCTTCGGAGTTGGATTCGGAGTTGGTTCAGGAAGTGTCCAGTCATTATTATTGATCAATATATTATTTTATAGCAACTCAGCTTGCTCAACAGTTCTTTCCCTGAAAATACAACCAGCACAACTATCTAGGTGGTCTCTGGAACCATATGTTAGTCCATTATAAAAGATATCAAGTATTTCATTTTTCTTGAGAGGATGATTGGGCAAAGCATTAAGTAATTGGAGAAGCCTTGCCCAAGCTTGTGGGAGACTCTCTTCTTCAATTTGCACAAAATTATATATTTCCCTTAGGGCAGCTTGTTTCTTATGAGCGGGGAAATATTCTGCAGAGAAGTAATAAATCATATCCTGGGGACTATGCACACAACCAGGAGCAAGAGAATTAAACCATATTTTAGCATCATCCTTTAATGAGAAAGGAAACAATTTAAGGATATAATAATAGCGAATTTTTTCATCATGAGTAAGTAGGGTGGCTATATCATTCAATTTAATAAGATGTGCCACAACAGCTTCAGATTCATAGCCATAAAAAGGATCAGATTCAACCAAAGTAATTAACTCTGGATCGACAGAGAAATCATAATCCTTATCAGTAACACAGATAGGTGAAGTAGCAAAAGCAGGGTCATATTTCATTCTAGCATTGAAAGACTTTTCTTTCAGCTTAGCTAACAGTTTCTTAAGATCATATTTATCTTTGCAAGCAAAAAGGTCTCTAGCAGTTTCTTCATCCATAAGATAACCCTCAGGTACATCAGGAAATTCATATATAGGGGGAGAATCTTCATCATCACTTTCATCAATATTATCAGTTTCAATAATTTCAGTCTCTCTAATCCTAGCAAGTTGTTCATCAAGAAATTCACCTAATGGCACATTATTATCTAGTAGAGAAGTAGTATCATCATACACATCATGCATAGCAGAAGTGGCATCATCAATAACATGCGACATATCAGAATCAATAGCAGGTGCAGGTGTAGGTGTCGATAATTTACTCATAAGAAAAGGTGAATCAAGTGCAGAGCTAGATGGCATTTCCTTACCTCCCCTCGTAGTTGAGGGAAAAATCTTGGTTCTTTCATCTTTCAAGTTCCTTATAGTGATCAAAACATATAAATCCCAAGTGACTCAAAGAGTAGAGTTATGCTCCCTGGCAACGGCGCTAGAAAATAGTCTTGATAACCCACAAGTACGGGGGATCGCAACCGTTTTCGAGGGTAGAGTATTCAACCCAAATTTATTGATTCAACACAAGGGAGCCAAAGAATATTCTCATGTATTAGCAGCTGAGTTGTCAACTCAACCACACCTGAAAGACTTATGTGACACCCCAAAATTTTAACCTTGTTTTATTAATTAAAATTTTGCCAAGAAACTTAAACTTTTATTTTCTGGATTTCCTTTTGATTTCAGAACCATTCTTTTCTTTATTATTATGGAGTTTTTACCCGAAGGGAAAACTTTTAAATCATTATTGGACTTATTTACCCTCTCAAATAAAACATTTTTATTAGCAATTGATTTATTTGCATAATTATTGCTCTCTGAGCTTTATTCCTTAAAATGACATTTCATTAATTTTGGAGCTCTATTTGAACTACAACCATTTGATAAATTTACTTAAAATTCCAACCAAAATTTCGAGATGTCATGTGATGTTTTTAAATCACTATTATGCAAAAATATCTTCTGTTCATTGGAGATTTTGAGCTCTACACCAAGTTTTCAAATTTGGTCCAGTGGGCAATTTTGCACCACAACCTATTTAAATATTTCTTTAAAATTTCCACCAAAATTATGGGATGTTAATAGGAGTATATTATTCAACTTTATGCACAAACCCAGTTATGTCCTTTGAAAAATTTGAGTGAAACAACCTCTTTTTCATTCTGGCCCAGTTGGGTGTTTTCTACTGCATCCCTAATTATTTGTGCTCTAGTGAACATGAGCTTTCTCCTGCTTGTAGTGCACCTTACCAAACCCTTAAGTCCAAGAGAGTGGACCCATGGGAGGATCTTAAGTGCATGCAATCATGCCTTTTTCTTTCTGTCCAAAACTGAAGTTTTGCAAAACTTACACTAACAAGTTTCTAGATTTGGCCAACTAACCTTGCTATCCTCACCTTTATCTAAGGAGACCCTCATGTGGAGATTCTGGCCCCTCCAAGAGTTTCCTAGATGCTCTTGGCATTATGTCGAGCACTTGGTGTGCATAGCCAGTTTTGGCATGATTTGTAGTTTGCATTGGGGACTTGACCCCCTAACCACACCACCATGTCCACTAATCTTCTTGCAAACCCTAACCTAGGCATGTTAGTCCCCAGCCTCATCCAAACCCTCTAGCACACGCTGGCATTTCACCGAACACCTGGTGCGCATGCTCTGGGCGCGCCCAGAGCGCATGTTTTGCACGCGCGCGCACCGAGCCGCCGCGTCTCACTGCCGCCCCCCCTCTTGCTCGTTCTGGCCACTACCCTCTCGCAGCTAGCACGGCCGCCTCGTCCCTCGCTGCAGAGCCATCCCTGGGGCCGCACAGCGCCGCCGTCAGGTCGGCCACGACGGCTAGCGGCCGGCCACAGCAGGGCTCTGCCACGGACGGCGCCGCCCGAGCTGCCCCAGCGCGCCAGCTACCCTCAGGGAGCAGACTGAGCTTATCCTCAAGCTTGTCCGCAAGCGCCCATTGCCGCCACGATGCCCTGCAAGCTACAGAATGGCGGTCGCCGATGATCCTATCCACGGCCGCCACAAATCGACCTCGTCCACCTATAAATAGGACCCCCGAGCTCACCTAGGTCCTCAGGCAACCTTAAGCAAACCATCTGGAGCTCCCCTAGCCCGCAATCGACGGAGGAAGGCCGTCTTCCCCATCTCCGGCAGGTTCGGCCGCCGCCACTCCCTGGCTCCGCTCGTCGCAACCAGAGCCTCTCTGGTACAACCAGTGCCACCATTCCCTTCTTGTCAGTCTCGCGGAGCCAACTAACACCACAAACTCGACGGGAAAACACCAGAGATCAAACCCCGAATTCATCCCGAAGCTACCTCCGCCGCGGAGCTCGTCGCCGGCGACTCCCTTCGTCCCCACCTACATAACGAGCACCGGGAGGACCGCCCTGGACCCGCGGATCCATCCCTGCCCTCCGGAGCCCGCGAGGAGCCACCGTTCACCGGCGTGGATCGCTGGAGCCCCCGCCCCTCTTCGGCCAGAGGAGGAAGTAGGCGGGGGAGACCGGTCAAACCTGACGAGTGGGCCCCCTGGACCCACTGTCAGTGACCACGGGCCGATCCATGCTGGATAAGTGAAAGCGTAAAAGCAAAGTACGCCTTCGACATTTTTCCTTTTTTCTGTTTTATTTTAAAAAAACAGAGTTTGACCAAAACTTTGACTGGCTATGTCTTTTAAAATAAAACTCCAAATAAGTTGATTCTTTTTCCTACCTCTCTCAAATTTGGTCTAGTTTATTTTAAGATTTATTTGAAAAAAATCCAGACAACCTTTTTGCACTGTTTTGAAACTATGTCTTAATTTCAATAATTTCAAAATTAGGTTTTTGAAGAAGAAGGCATCTTTCAAAAATGCACCCCCACTTGCATACTCTTGAAGGCAAGCATTCTGAACCCCGGCATAATATTTTTTATGTGTTGTTTAACACGATTATAACACCACCGTAATACGGAGAACTCGTTATTTTATGTGGTGATACGGTCGTTTGCATGAATGCATGTTGGACATTTCCTTGCTGTTGGAAATGGTCATACTTGTGACAGCAATCATCCTCGAATGCTTTTCGTGCCTGCCGGAAGGAAGCCGGGAAAGTCTCTGTCTTGGGTAGACCTAGGCTTGTCCCTAGTTCCTCGTTGAGACGAGTTCATCCGGTATGGCATGATGGGGTATGATGAGTGACGATTCTGTCTATGGGATGAAATATATTCGTTATGCTAATCACGCGGGGAATACTTAAACCTCCTGAGTCGACCATAGATCGAGTCTTGTTCCAGTAACCCCCATACTTGTTTTGTACTACCACTTGTCCCTACAGCAGGTAGGGTACGGTTCAGTAAGTTATCAACCCCTTTCTAGCACACACCGTACAGAGAGGCCATGGTGGAAGATACCGATTGTACTCGGTAGGCAGGCCACCTAGTCCAGGGGCATGGGTGTTTCCGGTTGGGACCGAGAGGGGAGGCCACCCATTAGAGCGCGCGATATAAGTTTGATCCCATGCTACACGAGGTTGTAGCCTCCCCACTTAGAGTTTTGGTTGACAGGTGTTGTGGGTGATTCCAGACACCGGTAAGTTAAGCTGGTGTGTGCAAGTCAGGTGTGTTTTCAATTAAAAGACCGTAGACGGAATTAGTCCTGATGGACTAAAGGAATCCGTTACTCGTCGATAAAGAGTACAACCTCTGTAGAGATTAAACATCTATTCGAATAGCTGTGTCCATGGTTAAGGACTACAGTTTGGGTTGGGTCAAGTGTCGGTCTTAGTGTCGGTCTTCGGAGGAGAAACTGCTAAGCCAGAACATGAATCATGACCTGTGACTTATGATGATTACAATTATTATTATTATGAACTAACCCATTTATATTATTTGAAGTATTGAGTATCCCTGGGACGGTTCTACCTCCTGGATATTCATTGTGATTGTTTTCCTTATAAGCCCTTTATGTGGTGTCGCTGAGACGCCCGACTGTGGCATGCTTGTTAATTATTTACTCTATAAGCCCTTTATGTGGTGTCGCTGAGACGCCCAACTGATGCATGCTCGTTATTTACTATCCTTTCGGGGCGTCGCTTCAGACACCCGATCGATGCATTTTATTACTACTCTGTTACTACATATTCATGTTGCATATAAATAACCGCTTGCATGCATCAGGGAATTTATTTTATGACTGACGTTGTGATCATAAAATATTTTATTGCATGATTTGTCATATTATACCCGTGTTCATAATGTTTGCGAGTACATTCAAAATACTCACTGGCTTGTCCCTGGCTATTGTCTTGGCCAGATTTCTTGCATGGAGAGGAGCGTTGCAATGACAACCCCGGAACCTAAGCAACGGTGATAGCGGCCCTGCGAAGATATGAGTTAACCTGGTCAGCTGTTCCTATGGGAAATGGAGTCCCATAGACGCTGATGTACCACAAACTGCTTCCACCATCAACCACTAGCAACCTTATGTTGTACTCATAGGCCAGAATGGTCTTGTACTACATATTATGTATCTTTTCTTGGAGTTTCTGTATCAAGTTGGTGCCTCGTCAGCTAACACTAATCCTGGGGCTGGTGAGCACAAAGGCCAGTTTCTGGGAAATTAATACCCGGAAAACCTGTCGTGACAAACTTGGTATCATAGCCAGGCTGACCATTGGCTAATCCTATCTTAGCCAGGTCGAAAACCTAGGTTGACCAAACCACCAGACATTAACCTAACCCCAGTGAAGGTTTCTCGTGCAAGATAGCCATGCAGTGACCCGACACTTTTTGGCAGTCGGTGCCCAACCTATCAGCCTAGCCTATTGATCACGCGCCAGTGACTGACACCTAAATTGTCTTATTCGCAAGCGTGCGAAGGAAGACTCCGTCCCCTTTTTCTATAAAAAGGGCACGCTAGCCTCAACACAGCACAGCACAAACTCCTTCCCCAGAACCAAGCCATAATGCTTGGCCCCGTCGTGCACAATGAGACCACAGCAGCCAACCTTGGAAGTTTTGTGACTGTGCCCGCAAACCTCACCCGCCGTGCCTTTGCATTAGAAGAGCCCCCAGAATATGTTGTGTACCAAGGACCCATGAGCGGCGAAAGCCGTCAATTCTGGGCCACTATGCACGTCTATGGTAGGGGTCTATCGCCCGAACGCCCCTACAGGTTCACCGGAAGGACAACTTCCTTTGAGCCACAAGCCATCCAACTAGCTGCTCGAGGGGCTATAGTTCAACTCCGGTACTTGTCGCCCAGAGTTAACTGTCGCTCATTCTACTACTACCCCAGCCGTGACGGGTATGGTAGGCCACCCCAGGTTGCCAATGGAGATCACGAGATGGATCCTGCATTGTTGCATCTGGTACGCTATGTAAGTGCACTAGAGGATCTGTTCGATCAAATCACTCTTGATCTGATCGCCGCTCGTGGAGAACTGATACACCAAGGCCCGGCAAAAGGAGAATATGAGCCCAACACCGACAACCCAGTTGTGTTGTTCGAACAGCCGATCGAGTCCTTGAGGTCTGCCCCAGTCATCGACCATAACGCCTTGATGACCCCAGAAGTGCTTCATTGCCTTTTGGGAACACGCTCCAACGGGATTGTGGCCAAA
Source organism: Triticum dicoccoides (assembly GCF_002162155.2). Taxonomy (NCBI): domain Eukaryota; kingdom Viridiplantae; phylum Streptophyta; class Magnoliopsida; order Poales; family Poaceae; genus Triticum; species Triticum dicoccoides. The sequence goes on from NC_041391.1 coordinate 126,025,072, forward strand.
AATCCCCGGGATGGTCATCATCGCTACCCCGACTGTGGCATGCTTGTTAACTATTTACTCTATAAGCCCTTTATGTGGTGTCGCTGAGGCGCCCGACTGTGGCATGCTTGTTAATTATTTACTCTATAAGCCCTTTATGTGGTGTCGCTCAGACGCCCGACTAAGGCATGCTCGTTATTTACTATCCTTTCGGGGTGTCGCTTCAGACACCTGATCGGTGCATTTTATTACTACTCTGTTCATACATATTCATGTTGCATATAAATAACCGCTTGCATGCATCAGGGAATTTATTTTATGACTGACGTTGTGATCATAAAACATTTTAGAGCATGATTTGTCATATTATACCCGTGTTCATAATGTTTGCGAGTACATTCAAAGTACTCACTGGCTTGTCCCTGGCTATTGTCTTGGCCAAATTTCGTGCATGGAGAGGAGTGTTGCGATGACAGCCCCGGAACCTAAGCTACGATGATGGCGGCCCCGCGAAAATAGGAGTTAACCTAGTCAGCTGTTCCTGTGGGTAATGGAGTCCCATAGACGCTGATGTACCACAAACTGCTTCCGCCATCAACCACTAGCAACCTTATGTTGTACTCATAGGCCAGAATGGTCTTCTACTACATATTATGTATCTATTCTTGGAGTTTCTGTATCAAGTTGGTGCCTCATCAGCTAACAGTGTGCCTCATCAGCTAACAGTAATCCTAGGGCTGGTGAGCACAAAAGCCATTTTCTAGGAAATTAATACCCGGAAAACCGGTCGTGACAACTTAATATCTGCAGCAAAGTATTTAGTAGCAAAGTAGTATGGAAGTAACGGTGACGGTGGCAAAAGTAACAGTAGCAGTTTTGTAGTAATCATAACAGAGGCAACGGAAAAGTAACTAAACAAATAACAATATGTGAAAAGCTCATAGGCAATGGAGCAGTGATGGATAATTATATCGGATGCAACGGTTATAACAAAGGGTGACACAGAACTAGCTCCATTTCATCAATGTAATGTAGGCATGTATTCTGAATATACTCATATGTGCTTATGGAAAAGAATTTGCATGACATCTTTTGTCCTACCCTCCCGTGGCAGCGGGGTCCTACTGTAAACTAAGGGATATTAAGGCCTCCTTTTAATAGAGTACCGGACCAAAGCATTAGCACTTAGTGAATACATGAACTCCTCAAACTACGGTCATCACCGGGAGAGGTCCCGATTATTGTCACTTCGGGGTTGCCGGATCATAACACATAGTAGATGACTATTGACTTGCAAGATAGGATCAAGAACTCACATATATTCATGAAAACATAATACGTTAAGATCTGAAATCATGGCACTCGAGCCCTAGTGACAAGAATTAAGCACGGCACAGTCATAGCAACATCAATCTTAGAATATAATGGATACTAGGGATCAAACCCTAACAAAACTAACTCGATTACATGGTAAATGTCATCCAACCCATCACCGTCCAGCAAGCCTATGATGGGATTACTCACGCACAACAGCGAGCATCATGAAATTGGTGATGGAGAATGGTTGATGATGACGATGGCAATGGATTCACCTCTCCGGAGCTCCGAACAGACTCCAGATCAGCCCTCCTGAGGAAGATTAGGGCTTGGTGGCGGCTCCGTATAGTAAAACACGATGAATCCTTCTCTCTGATTTTTTTTCTCCCCAAAAGTGAAAAAGTGGAGTTGGAGTTCAGGTCAGTGGAGTCCCAGGGGGACCACGAGGCAGGGGGCATGCCCTGCACCCTCGTGGACAGTGTGTGCCCCCCCTGTTGCTGATTCTTTTGCCAATAGTTTTTATTAAATCGAAAACGTGTCTCCGAGGATTTTCAGGTCATTCTGAGAACTTCTATTTCTGCACAAAAATAACACGTCAGTCCGGGTTAGTTCCATTCAAATCATGCAAGTTAGAGTCCAAAACAAGGGCAAAAGTGTTTGGAAAAGTAGATACGTTGGAGACGTATCAGCTAGCCATGCCCCTGGGTTAGGCACAGTGCTCCTTGACGCCTTCGGTGTCGTGGGTTCTTTTACCCCGAGCCCCCACCTGCTCCGAGGAGGGGAGGTGGTTGAGGCATTGGCCGAGGGACGGACGGTATCGTCGCCAACGGATTGGATGACGCGTGCACGGTCTGTTTTGGTCAGGGTCACGACAACAATCCTTCCGCGGGTTCACCTACGGAAACCTTGTTACGACTTCTCCTTCCTCTAAATGATAAGGTTCAATGGACTTCTGGCGACACCGGGGGCGGTGAACCGCCCCCGTCGCCGCAATCCGAATACTTCACCGTACCATTCAATCGGTAGGACCAACTGGCGGTGTGTACAAAGGGCAGGGATGTAGTCAACCCGAGCTGATGACTCACGCTTAATAGGCATTCCTCGTTGAAGACCAACAATTGCAATGATTTATCCCCATAATGATGAAATTTCCCAAGATTACCCGGGCCTGTCGGCCAAGGCTATATAGTCGTTGAATACATCAGTGTACCGCACATACGGCCCAGAACATATAAGGGCATCACAGACCTGTTATTGCCTCAAACATCAATTGCCTAAACAGCGATAGTCCCTCTAAGAAGCTAGCTATGGAGGGATGGCTCTGCATTGCTACTTAGCAGGCGGAGGTCTCATTCTTAACCGAATTAACCAGAGAAATCACTCCACCAACTAAGAACGGCCATGCGCCACCACCCATAGAATCGAGAAAGAGCCCTTAGTCTGTCAATTCTTGCTATGTCTGGACCTGGTAAGTTTCCCCGTGTTGAGTCAAACTAAGCAACAGGCTCCACACCTGGTGGTGCCCTTGTATCAATTCCTTTAAATTTCAATCTTGCGACCATACTCCCCCCGGATCCTAGAGAATTTGATTTCTCATAAGGTTCCGGCGGAGTCCTATAAGCAACATCCGCCAATCCCTGGTCGGCATCGTTTATGGTTGAGATTAGGACGGTATCTGTTCGTCTTTGAGCCCCCAACTTTTGTTCATGATTAATGAAAACTTCCTAGGCAAATGCTTTCATAGTTGCTCATCTTTCATAAATCCAAGAATTTCACCTCTGACATTGAAATATGAATACCCTCGTGTGTCCCTATTAATCATTACTGCGATCCCGAAGGCCAACACAATAGGACCAGAATCGTATGATGTTATCCCATGCTAATGTACCCAGAGTGATGGCTTGCTTTGAGCACTCTAATTTCTTCAAAGTAACGATGTCGGAAACATGACCCGGCCAAGTAAGGCTAGGGTCGAGTAGGTCGGTGCTCGCCGTGAGGTGGACCAGCCGACCGGCCCGAAGATCCAACTACGAGCTTTTGAACTACAACAACTTAAATATACGTTATTGGAGCTGGAATTACCACGGTTGCTGGCACCAGACTTGCCCTCCAACGGATCCTCTTTAAGGGATTTAGATTGTACTCATTCTAATTACCACACACTAATGTGCCCGGTATTGTTATTTATTGTCACTACCTCCCCGTGTCAGGATTGGGTAATTTACACACATGCTGCCTTCCTTGAATGTGGTAGCCGTTTCTCATGCTCCCTCTCTGGCATCGAACCCTAATTCTCTGTCACCCGTCACCACAATGGTAGGCACCTATCCTACCATCCAAAGTTGACAGGGCAGAAATTTGAATGATGTGTCGCTGGCATGAAGGCAGTGCGATCCATCGAGTTATCCTGAATCATCAGATCAGCGAGCAGAGCCCACGTCAGCCTTTTATCTAATAAATGTGCCCCCTCCCAGAAGTCGGGGTTTGTTACATGTATTAGCTCTAGATTTACTACAGTTATCCGAGTAGCACGTACCATCAAACAAACTATAACTGATTTAATGAGCCATTCACAGTTTCACAGTTCAAATTGGTTCATACTTGCACATGCATGGTTTAATCTTTGAGACAAGCATATGACTACTGGCAGGATCAACCAGGTAGTACGTCCTTGGTGACGCCCAGCACGGCCATCGTCCTGTGCTTCCACTTTTGTGGAAACTCAGAGGCAACAGCCAGGCCGGTTGTCGCTCTTGAGCGGCACAGATCACCCTCCTTGAGGATCGGCACAGAGAGTCGCTTATCCTACCATGTAACTACGGAGAGGTAGAGGCAACTCCTGTTCTGGCTGTTCTCAGTTCAGAGAGCTTTGCGTCGGGTCGAGGCAACCGAAAGGGCCGCGACCCTTTATCGTGAGCAGCATCCGAGACCAAAAGCGGGAGCTAGGTTGCCTTGATAGCAGAAGACACGTAATGTGCCAGCGTCACGAGGCAACGCCGGAAGCGCTATTTGGCCGCAGCGGCACACCCAAAGGTCATCTGCCGCGAGGCAACAATTATCCGAAGCACCACTTCCCGTAGGTCGGGTACTATCACACAAGCACTCTTAATCCAGAGATTCGAAGCCACACAATCGACGGGACACAGCACCGGTAGTCGGCCGCAGTACAACGGGGGATCTACCGGCAAACACGGGTCCAAAGCTACTCATGCGCTTAGTAGCCAACAAGCTGTCAAGCCAACCAAGCCTCCGCCCGAGCAGAGCTCGGGAGGATCACTTTCACGAAGGCATCCTGCAAGGCAAAATCATGCGTGTCACACCCGCAGCAATAAAGTTACGGATGCAACGATTTTACGAAGGCAACTATATCGGGACGTCGGTGCAACATTGTCCAACGGTCTTATCATGCACGAAACAGGCTACATTCCTGTTTCCCGAGCCACATTCGGCTGTTGGGTCAGAATTTTAGTTGAGACGTACAAGGGACCGGGACAGCGATGACGTTGCCCCCAAGGGCCAACGGTTTTCCGGAGGCGACATTCGAGGGACACCATTGCGATTGTTTACCGTCGGTCGGATCTTGTACATAACGGGGTACCTTACTTTTTCCCGAGCCACGTTCGGCTGTTGGGTCAGGATTTCTCATGAGACGTACACGGGACCGGGCCAACACCTTCGTGATGGCATAACGACGGGACATCCGATGCAAAATTTGGAAAGGATGGGGGTACGGGACCTGTTGGGGAACGTAGCAGAAATTCAAAATTTTCTATGCATCACCAAGATCAATCTATGGAGAGACTAGCAATGAGAGAGAGGGGTGCATCTTCATACCCTTGAAGATCGCGATGCGGAAGCATTACAAGAACGCTGTCGGTGGAGTCGTTCACGAAGTGATTCAGATCGCGGCCGAATCCGATCTAAGCACCGAACAACGGTGCCTCCGCATTCAACACACGTACAGCCCGGGGACGTCTCCTCCTTCTTGATGCAGCAAGGGGAGAGGAGAAGTTGAGGGAGAACTCCGACAACACGACAGCATGGTGGTGATGGAGCTCGTGGTTCTCCGGCAGGGCTTCGCCAAGCACTACAGAGGAGGAGGAGTTGTTGGAGGAGGGAGGGGCTGCGCCAAGGGAAGGGTGCGGCTGCCCTCTCTCTCCCTTACTATATATAGGGGAAGGGCGGAGGGGGACGCTCCCTAGGGTTCCCTAGGGGAGGGGCGGCGGCCACAGGGGCAACCCTAGATGGGTTTGGGCGCCTCCACCCCCTAGGAAACTTGCCCCCCAAGCCAGGAGGGGCGGCTTCCCTAGGGTGGCGCCCCCACCTCTCCTGGTTATGTGAGATGGGGTGGGAGGGGCGCTCAGCCCCTTAGTGGGCTGATGTGCCCTCTCCCCTTGCCCCATAAGGCCCCCCAACACTTGCCGGGGCCTCCGAAACCCCTTTCGGACACGCTGGTCATCACCTGGTACCCCCGGAACAATTCCGGACTCCAATACCCTTCGTCCAATATACGATCTTCACCTCCGGACCATTCTAGAGCTCCTCGTCATGTCCGGGATCTCGTCCGGGACTCCGAACAACCTTCGGTAACCACATACTATTTCCCATAACAACTCTAGCGTCACCGAACCTTAAGTGTGTACACCCTACGGGTTCGGGAACCATGCAGACATGACCGAGACGTTCTCCGGTCAATAACCCACAGCGGGATCTGGATACCCATGTTGGCTCCCACATGTTCCACGATGATCTCATCGGATGAACCACGATGTCAAGGATTCAACCAGTCCCGTATGCAATTCCCATTATCAATCCGTATGTTACTTGCCCGAGATTTGATCGTCCGTATCCCAATACCTCGTTCAATCTCGTTACCGGCAAGTCACTTTACTCGTTCCATAATGCATGATCTCGTGACTAACTACTTAGTCACATTGAGGTCATTATGATGATGCATTACCGAGTGGGCCCAGAGATACCTCTCCGTCATACGGAGTGACAAATCCCAGTCTTGATTCGTGCCAACCCAGCAAACACTTTCGGAGATACCTGTAGTGCACCTTTATAGTCACCCAGTTATGTTGTGACGTTTGGTACACCCAAAGCACTCCTATGGTATCAGGGAGTTACACAATCTCATGGTCTAAGGAAATGATACTTGACATTAGAAAAGCTTTAACAAACGAACTACACGATCCATCACATCATTCTCCTAATGATGTGATCCCATTATCAATGACATCCAATGTCCATGGTCAGGAAACCATGACCATCTGTTGATCAATGAGCTAGTCAACTAGAGGCTCACTAGGGACATGTTATGGTCTATGTATTCACACATGTATTGCGGTTTCCGGTCAATACAATTATAGCATGAATAATAGACATTTATCATGAACAAGGAAATACAATAATAACCATTTTATTATTGCCTCTAGGGCATATTTCCAACAGTCTCCCACTTGCACTAGAGTCAATAATCTAGTTTACATCACTATGTGATTTTAATGAATCAACACCCATGCGGTTTGATCATATCTTGCTTGTGAGAGAGGTTATTAGTCAACGGATCTGAACCTTTTAGATCCGTCTGTGCTTTGCAAATCTCTATGTCATCTCCTAGATGCATCTACCACGCTCTATTTGGAGCTATTCCAAATAACTGTTCTACTAAACGAATCTAGTTTACTACTCAGAATAATCCGGATTAGTGTCAAAGTTTGCATCGGCATAACCCTTTACGACGAACTCTTTTACCACCTCCATAATCGAGAAAATTCCTTAGTCCACTAGTTACTAAGGATAAGTTTGACCACTATCCTGTGATCCATTCCTAGATCACTCTTGTACCCCTTGACTGACTCACGGCAAGGCACACTTCAGGTGCGGTACGCAGCACAGCATACTATAGAGCCTACGTCTGAAGCATAGGGGACGACCTTCGTCCTTTCTCTCTCTTCTGCCATGTCATGTGTTGAGTCTTACTCAATATTCACACCTTATAACACAGCCAAGAACTCCTTCTTTGCCGATCTATTTTGAACTCCTTCAAAATCTTGTCACGGTATGTATTTATTTGAAAGTACTATTAAGTGTTTTTGATCTATCCTTATAGATCTTGATGCTCAATGTTCAAGTAGCTTAATCCAGGTTTTCCATTGAAAAACAATTTTCAAATAACCCTATATGCTGTACAGAAATTCTACATCATTTCTGATCAACAATATGTCAATAACATATACTCATCAGAAATTCTATAGTGCTCCCACTCACTTCTTTGGAAATACAAGTTTCTCATAAACTTTGTATAAACCCAAAGTCTTTGATCGTCTCATCAAAGTGTATATTCCAACACCGAGATGCTTACTCTAGTCCTTATAAGGATTGCTGGAGTTTTGCATACTTGTTAGCATCTTTTAGGATTGACAAAACTTTCTGGTTGTATCACATACAACATTTCCTAAAAAAATCGTCGAGGAAACAATGTTTTGACATCCTATCTGCAAGATTTCATAAATAATGCAGTAACTGCTAATATCATTCCAACAGACTCTTAGCATCGCTACGAGTGAGAAAGTCTCATCGTAGTCAACTCCTTGAACTTGTCGAAAACCATCTTAGCCATAAGTCGAGCTTTCTTAATGGTGACTATTACCATAATTGTCCGTCTTTCTTTTAAAATCCATCTGGACCCAATAGCCTTACGACCATCAAGTAGTTCTTCCAAAGTCCACACTTTGTTTTCATACATGGATCCTCTCTCAGATTTTATGGCCTCTAGCCATTTGTCGGAATCCAGGTCCACCATCGCTTCTCCATAGCTCGTAGGTTCATTGTTGTCTAGCAACATGACTTCCAAGACAGGATTACCGTACCACTCTAAAGTAGTATGCATCCTTGTCGACCTACGAGGTTTGGTAGTGACTTGATCCGAAGTTTCATGATCACTATCATCAGCTTCCACTTCAATTGGTGTAGGTGCCACAGGAACAACTTCCTGTGCCCTTCTACACACTGGTTGAAGTGATGGTTCAATAACCTCATCAAGTCTCCACCATCCTCCCACTCAATTCTTTCAAGACAAACTATTCCTCGAGAAAGGACCCATTTCTAGAAATAATCACTTTTGTTTCCGGGTCTGAAGTACGAGGTATACCCAACTGTTTTGGGTGTCCTATGAAGATGTATTTATCCGCTTTGGGTTCGAGCTTATCAGGATGAAACTTTTTCACATAAGCGTTGCAGCCCCAAACTTTCAAGAAATGACAGCTTAGGTTTCTCTAAACCATAGTTCATATGCTGTCATCTCAACGGAATTACGTGGTGCCCTATTTAAAGTGAATGCGGTTGTCTCTAATGCCTAACCCATGAACGATAGTGGTAATTCTATAATAGACATCGTGGTATGCACCATATCCAATAGGGTGCAGCTACGATGTTCGGACACACCATGACACTATGGTGTTCCAGGCAGTATTAGTTGTGAAACAATTTCCACAAGGTCTTAATTGTGTACCAAACTCGTAACTTGGATATTCATTGCTATGATCATATCATAGACATTTTATCTTCTTGTCACGATGATATTCAACTTCACTCTGAAATTACTTGAACCTTTCAGTAATTCAGACTTGTGTTTCATCAAATAAATATACTCAGCATCTACTCAAGTCATATGTGAAGTAAGAACATAACAATATCCACTGCGTGCCTCGGCACTCATTGGACAGCACACATGAAAATGTATTACTTCCAACAAGTTGCTCTCTTGTTCCATCTTACTGAAAACGAGGCTATTCAGTCATCTTGCCCATGTGGTATGATTTTCATGTCTCAAGTGATTTAGAATCAAGTGAGTCCAAACGATCCATCTGCATGGAGTTTCTTCATGTGCACATACCAATAGACATGGTTCGCATGTCTCAAACTTTTCAAAAACGAGTGAGTCCAAAGATCCATCAACATGGAGCTTCTTCATGAGTTTTATACCAATATGACCCAAACGGCAGTGCCACAAGCAGGTGGTACTATCATTACTATCTTATATCTTTTGGCATGAACATGTGTATCACTATGATCGAGATTCAATAAACCATTCTTTTAGGTGCAAGACCATTGAAGGTATTATTCAAATAAATAGAGTAACCATTATTCTCCTTAAATGAATAACCGTATTGCGATAGACATAATTCAATCATGTCTAGGCTCAATGCAAACACCAAATAACAATTATTTAGGTTTAACACCAATCTCGATGGTAGAGGGAACAGGCGATGCTTGATGACATCAACCTTGGAAACACTTCCAACACACATCGTCATCTCACCTTTAGCTAGTCTCCGTTTATTCGGTAGATCTTTTATTTCGAGTTACTAACACATAGCAACCTAACCGGTATCGTAATACCCTGGTGCTACTAGGAGTACTAGTAAAGTACACATTTAATACAATGTATATCCAATATACTTCTGTCAACCTTGCCAGCCTTCTCATCTACCAAGTATCTAGGGTAGTTCTGCTTCAGTGACCGTTCCCTCATTAAAGAAGCACTTAGTATCGGGTTTGGATTCAACCCTGGGTTTCTTCACTGGAGCAGCAACTGATTTGTCGTTTCATGAAGTACCCCTTCTTGCCCTTGCCCTTCTTGAAACTAGTGGTTTCACTAACCATCAACAATTGATGCTCCTTCTTGATTTCTACTTTTGCGGTGTCAAACATCGCGAATATTTCAAGGATCATCATATCTATCCCTGATATGTTATAGTTCATCACGAAGCTCTAGTAGCTTAGTGGCAATGTCTTTGGAGAAACATCACTATCTCATCTGGAAGATTAACTCCCACTCGATTCAAGTGATTGTTGTACCCAGACAATCTGAGTACAAGCTAAACGATTGAGATTTTCTCCCTTAGTTTGTAGGCTAAGAAGCTCATCGGAGGTCTTATACCTCTTGACGTGGGGACGAGCCTGAAATCCCAATTTCAGCCCTTGGAACATCTCATATGTTCCGCGACGTTTCTAAAACGTCTTTAGCGCCTCAATTCTAAACCGTTTAACATTACTGAACTATCACGTAGTCATGAAAACGTGTATGTCAGATGTTCACAACATCCGCAGATGACATTCGAGGTTCAGCACACTGAGCAGTGCATTAAGGACATAAGCCTTCTACGCAGCAATGAGGACAATCCTCAGTTTATGGACCCAGTCTGCATAATTGCTACTATCAACTTTCAACTAAATTTTCTCTAGGAACATATCTAAAACAGTAGAACTAAAATGCGAGCTACGACATAATTTGCAAAGACCTTTTGACTATGTTCACGATAATTAAGTTCATCTAATGAACTCCCACTCAGATAGACATCCCTCTAGTCATCTAAGTGATACATGATCCGAGTCAACTAGGTCGTGTCCGATCATCACATGAGACGGACTAGTCATCATCGGTGAACATCTCCATGTTGATCGTATCTACTATACGACTCATGTTCGACCTTTCGGTCTCTCGTGTTCCGAGGCCATGTCTGTACATGCTAGGCTCGTCAAGTCAACCTAAGAGTTTTGCATGTGTAAATCTGTCTTACACCCGTTGTATGTGAACGTTAGAATCTATCACACCCGACCATCACGTGGTGCTTCGAAACAACGAACTTTCGCAATGGTGCACAGTTAGGGGGACACTTTCTTGAAATTATTATGAGGGATCATCTTATTTACTGTCGTCGTTCTAAGCAAATAAGATGCATAAACATGATAAACATCACATGCAATCAAATAGTGACATGATATGGCCAATACCATTTTGCTCCTTTTCATCTCCATCTTCGGGGCTCCATGATCATCATCGTCACCGGCACGACACAATGATCTCCATCATCGTGTCTCCATGAAGTTGTCTCGCCACTTCTACTACTATGGATAACGGTTTAGCAATGAAGTAAAGTAATTACATGGTGTTATTCAGTGACACGCAGGTCATACAATAAATAAAGACAACTCCTATGGCTCCTGCCGGTTGTCATACTCATCGACATGCAAGTCATGATTCCTATTACAAGAATATGATCAATCTCATACATCACATATATTTCATTCATCACATCCTTTTTGGCCATATCAGATCACATAGAATACCCTACAAAAACAAGTTAGACGTCCTCTAATTCTTGTTTGCATGTTTTACGTGGATGCTCTAGGTTTCTAGCAAGAATGTTTCTTACCTACGCCAAAACCACAACGTGATATGCCCATTGCTATTTACCCTTCATAAGGACCCTTTTCATCAAATCCGATCCGAATAAAGTGGGAGAGATTGACACCCACTAGCCACCTTATGCAACAAGTGCATGTCAGTCGGTGGAACCTGTCTCATGTAAGTGTACGTGTAAGGTTGGTCCGAGACGCTTCATCCCACAATACCATCAAAACAAGATAGGACTAGTAACGGTAAGCATATTGAAAAAAAATCAACGCCCACAACAACTTGTGTTCTACTCGTGCATAGAATATACGCAATAGACCTAGCTCATGATGCCACTGTTGGGGAACGTAGCAGAAATTCAAAATTTTCTACGCATCACCAAGATCAATCTATGGAGAGACTAGCAATGAGAGAGAGGGGAGTGCATCTTCATACCCTTGAAGATCGCGATGCAGAAGCGTTACAAGAACGCGGTTGGTGGAGTCGTTCACGAAGCGATTCAAATCGCGGCCGAATCCGATCTAAGCACCGAACAACGGTGCCTCCGCGTTGAACACACGTACAGCCCGGGGACGTCAACTCCTTCTTGATCCAGCATGGGGAGAGGAGAAGTTGAGGGAGAACTCCAACAGCATGATGGCATGGTGCTAATGGAGCTCGTGGTTCTCTGGCAGGGCTTCGCCAAGCACTACGGAGGAGGAGGAGGTGTTGGAGGAGGGATGGGCAATGCCAAGGGAAGGGTGTGGCTGCCCTCTCTCTCCCCTAATATATATAGGGGAAGGGGGGAGGGGGAGGCACCCTAGGGTTCCCTAGGGGAGGGGCGGCGGCCATAGGGGAAACCCTAGATGGGTTTGGGCGCCCCCACCCCCTAGGAAACTTGCCCGCCAAGCCGGGAGGGGCGGCTGCCCTAGGATGGCACCCCCACCTCTCCTGGTTATGTGAGATGGGGTGGGAGGGGCGCTCAGCCCCTTAGTGGGCTGATGTGCCCTCTCCCCTTGGCCCATAAGGCCCCCCAATGCTTGCCGGAGCCTCCGAGACCCCTTTCGGACATGCTGGTCATCACCTGGTACCCCCGGAACAATTCCGGACTCCAATACCCTTTGTCCAATATACCGATCTTCACCTCCGGACCATTCCGGAGCTCCTCGTCATGTCCGGGGTCTCATTCGGGACTCCAAACAACCTACGGTAACCACACACTATTTCCCATAACAACTCTAGCGTCACCGAACCTTAAGTGTGTAGACCCTACGGGTTCGGGAACCATGCAGACATGACCGAGACGTTCTCCGGTCAATAACCCACAGCGGGATCTGGATACCCATGTTGGCTCCCATATGTTCCATGATGATCTCATCGGATGAACCACGATGTCAAGGATTCAAGCAATCCTGTATGCAATTCCCTTTGTCAATCGGTATGTTACTTGCCCGAGATTCGATCGTCGGTATCCCAATACCTCGTTCAATCTCGTTACCGGCAAGTCACTTTACTCGGTCCGTAATGCATGATCCCATGACTAACTACTTAGTCACATTGAGGTCATTATGATGATGCATTACCGAGTGGGCCCAGAGATACCTCTCCGTCGTATGGAGTGACAAATCCCAGTCTCGATTCGTGCCAACCCAACAGACACTTTTGGAGATACCTGTAGGGCACCTTTATAGTCACCCAGTTACGTTGTGACATTTGGTACACCCAAAGCACTCCTACGGTATCAGGGAGTTACACAATCTCATGGTCTAAGGAAATGATACTTGACATTAGAAAAGCTTTAGCAAATGAACTACACTACCTTGTGCTATGCTTAGGATTGGGTCCCGTTATCAATGACATCCAATGTCCATGGTCAGGAAACCATGACCATCTGTTGATCAACGAGCTAGTAAACTAGAGGCTCACTAGGGACATGTTATGGTCTATGTATTCAAACATGTATTGAGGTTTCCGGTTAATACAATTATAACATGAATAATAGACAATTATCATAAACAAGGAAATACAATATTAACCATTTTATTACTGCCTCTAGGGCATATTTCCAACAGGAACACGGGTATTTTTACTAAGAAAAACCATCAGTGTTCCGTACGCCCACCAGGAAGGACCCCTCCTCCCTACTATACCCGACGGTTTTAGCCCCCATTTGGACCCCTTCCCTTAGTTTGTGAAGGACAGGTACACTGTTTTGAAACACTGCCGTGCTAGCGTTTTTTGCCATGTGTCGGGGATATACCCCGCGGTATGGCTCGGCCGGAGTCGTAAACCGGCCGGTACTTGGTAAACCGGCAGATGGTAAACCTGCAGACAGTTAAGACAGATGGCTAAGACAAATGGTAAACCGGCCAGTGTTAAACCGGCAGAGTTAAGACAGATGGTAGCACCGGCAGGTGTTGTTAAACTGGCAGACAATGTTAAACCGGTACACAATGTTAAACCGGCAGGTGTTGTTAAACCGGTAGACAATGTTAAACTGGCAGACAATGTTAAACCGACAGACAATGTTAAACCGGCAGACAATGTTAAACCGGCAGACAATGTTAAACCGGCAGACGTTGAGAAGCCCAGGAAAGGAAGTCAAAATAGTTTAAGTTAAAGTCCAAGTTGGACTCCACATGTAACCCGCCCCTTCAACATATATAAGGAGGGGCAGGGCTCCTCAAAGAGGGACAAGCAAACAATAATCTAGGGCTAGACACAACTAGAGGAGAGTCGGTTTACGGCGAATCCCTCGTGATGATAATGAGATCTAGCCTCAAACAGCATGTAGGGTTATTACCGGATGATGTTTCCCGGGGCCCGAAGCTGTCTAAACCCTTGTCTTGTGTTGCGTCTCTCGATTCCGCTCAACCCCTCTCAAGCTACCACACAGATGTGTTGGCCTCATGATTAAGTCCTCACACTAAGGACATCTGACGTGTTATTTCCATGACAGTTGGCGCCCACCGTGGGGCCTGCGCACAGTGGTGTTGAGTTCTTGGAGGGATTTTTCCAGGGATCGAGAAACTCGTGATGTGTTGGATGGAAAAGAGCCGGCGCAGAAAGATATACAAAGTCTCCGTGTCAAGCAGTCAGAGCGACATACAAGATTGAGGTTAACAGAAATTAAGGTTTGCGTTCTGTACGCTTCCGATGATCTATTAAAACCGCCGCCGGTCTAAGCGAGCGGTCAAGTCACAAGTCGCCAAGACCATCGTAGTTGGCTCCGCCGGCGTGTCAAAGTCAAGATTTGTTTTTCAGTACTGCTAGTACTACTTTCAAGTCGTAGAACATCCATCAACCGTATCTACAAGTTTAGTCTCCACGTCATCACACAAAGGATCAACCGGATCTGTACTTCTCACGTGGGCTGAGAACTAGTTCGTTGAAGGTCTCTGTCTATTGCTGGGACATGAGTAACAAGGCCCGATCGGAGCAGATCCAAAATAAAAAAAAGAGAGATCGATTTCCGTTGCCGCGGCCGTGTCTCGCCGAGACCAACAAAAAATTCTGCTACAGCCGCCGTATACCGGATCATGTCAAGCAGACACGTGAGCTGTACAAACAAAAGGAAGTATCGAGGCGAATCCGTGAAGGAATTTACAAAGACAAAAAAGGGGGGGAGAGGAAGAGGAGACTCGGTCTCCGCCATCGATCCGGTCTCGCTTCACTGATCCCCGTCAGGCCGGCCGTGAGCCGCCACGTCCGCGGCTTCACCTCGCCGCCTCCGCTCTTCTCCGCCTGCGCAGGCATGCATCTGCAACTGGCGCGCCGCAGCGGGTCCTCTGCATCCGCGCTGCCGTGGACCTTCGCCGGGTTACCACGCGTTCAAGCCGCCCAGTTGAGTCGCCCTCTGCCGGCGCTATGGTCAGTTGAGCCGCCCTCTGCCGGTGCTGTGGCCATGACTGCACCCCGGGACGCCCGCACCAAGCCGGCCAGCTTCTGCCGTAAACCGCCTCCGCCGGCCTCGCTCTACTACCGCGGGTTTGCAGCAGCCACTGCTTCGCTCCGCCTCTGCTGCCTCCTCTGCAGGTCGGGCCTTCTGCCGCAGTGGTCAAACCGCCAAACGGCTGGGTTACACCGCTCAAGAACCACCCTCGCGTCGCACCAGCCGCCATGGCCTCGCCTTCATCGCTCCGAGTCGCCACTGGCCGGCGGGTCGCCTGACTCTGACTCTAACTCCGCCTCATCAGCCGCTACCGCGTGCTCGCCGGTGCGTTTTCAAGCATGCTTCAGTTGCAGGGCGTTTAAATATTGGCACTAGACAGGTTTACAATCAGAATAAGCTCCCGCTAGTGTTTGCTTCGCTTGGAGATATACTGGCAAGTAAATTTGAAGAAGCCCGGAGCTGCCCTAGATGATCTGTTCTACAAAATGAGGGCAGACAGATTCAAACTTGGATCGTTTATTTACTGCAAGGAGCTGCTGGCCAGTACACCAGTTAACAGCAAAATTGGGGTTTGACAAAAAAAATCTCGTTGGAGACCAAGGAGTACTAGTACAGGCTTGCTGCCATCTTCTCAAAAACACCAAGGCCTTCTACAACACTAGCCAGACTAGTACTAATGGAAGAAACAGTGCAAATGTGAAACTACTGTACGTGAAGGCATCTGCACATAGCCAATGGGTGCCAGTACTACTTCAAATCAGTATACTTGTGCTTCATCAGCCACACGTTGGAACAGGCAATTCAGAAAATGAAGAAATACTCCCTTGTCCGGAGTTGTGCACCGTCCAAAGTCAGTAGACATTATTTTTTCTGTGAGGCCACACTGGATAATGGAGAAAACTACGACAGATGACGTCTATGGCAGCAGTGCTAGTACTCCATGAGGGTTTTTCACCAGAGTACTATATGAGCAGAATAGTCACATCAAATGCTGTCTGCGTGAAACATCTGCGTGAATCGTCTGTCGTCCGAATCAATTAGGACAATGATTCATCATAAAGATGGTGTAATGCCATATTCATGGAGTGTGCGGTGGCATAATCATGCAACGGTATCGGCGACCGCTTATTGTTCAACAGGTGGGTGCAAGCCGCCGCCCCTGTGGTCCGATCTACATCAACGCGCCAGCCGATTCACACGTCTGTGCCGGTTTATAATGTGACGGGCGACTTACCCGTCCACCCCCGTGGCCGACTCGGCATTTGAGTGGCTTACTACTCTTGCGATTGACTCGCCCGACCGCACCGGCTTACGACGCCACGGCCGGTTCGCCCATAATTAATTTCAGCTTCACCGTGGTGATCATCAACTCCACGGTGGATAACTACTGGCCTGACGCATCAGGTGGTCGTCGTTACTCAACGGACTCGTGCACCGGCTTACAACACCATGGCCGTCTCTCTCGATCGCACCGGCTTACAACGCCTCGGCCGACTCATCTATCTACTCCGCCGTGATTGATTTCAGCGTCACCATGCTGGTTATCAACTCCGCGGCGGATAATTTCCGGCCTAGCATATCAGGTGATATCCATCTAAGGTCTGTTTTATTAGCGCATATTATTTTTATCAAGGAACAATTACTCTAGCTTGTGATATTTTTTTGAGGTAGGACAATTGTTCACTACATCAAAATGACATGGTTAACTCGCCCATCCGCGCCGGTTTACAACACCGCGTCCGGTTCATCTGTTTGAGCCGCCTCTAATATCGTGCTCATCTTTTCCATCCGCCTCTCACGGTCTGGTCTACATCAACATATCGGGCCGCACCTGTCTGCATGAGCTGTTTATTGAGTATGAGCAAGTCACAACTTGGGTAGCCCGGTTTTTCTTTCAACAAAATGGAGGCAAATTATCATATACTATCAACCGCCGTCTGCACTGGTTGGCTCAATAGGAAGGCACACAAGTCGCCGCCACTACAGTTTGGTTAGCTTCAAATCGCCAGTTGAAAGGAACCATTGGCCGAGTTGCTGACATGGCTCATACGGGATCATTTATAACCCGCCGCAGTCACCTCAACCTTCTGTGGATTCACATCGTGCTATCAAAACCAATGATATACAAGTTATGCCGGTTTACATCACGGCCAAATATGAAGAGTCTCAAGCCAACTCCTCGAGTCACCTTTGAGACTCGGGGGCTACGATGACATAACTCAGCAAATCTTGCCAGTTTCAGCAAATTTAAGAACCCCGGGACGATGGAGCGAAACATAACCCGGTCCTGGAGGCTACTGTTATATTAAATGAAAATTTAAAGGCTTTCAGAAAATTTCCGGCTTAGAAAGTATATAACAGTTACAAAATCCCGGCTCAATGAATAAGCTCCGGGTCATCAGAAAGGATTCCGGTTTAAAATCCGGCTCAAGGGAAATCAGTCTCGCTGAAGCTATCAAATATCCAGTTTAAAATCCGGTTCAAGGGAAATCTATTCTCCCACAAATCTCTGAAGCGCTCAAATCCGGTCTAAAAATGTCCGGTTCAAAAAGGAATTAATTCCTCGCAAGTTTGAGTTTAAAGGCCGTCAGAAAACTTCCGACTGAAAATGAAGATTCCGGTTTAAAATCCGGTTCAAGGGAAAGATGTTTCCCACAAAGCTTTGAAGCTCTCAATATCCGGTTCAAAATCCCGGTTCAAGAAGAATTTATCTCTTGCAAAAAGTTAAAGGTTGCCGAAGAGGACCTGTTACCATGATGCACGGTTCAAACATAGGCACCTAATGAGCACAGCTCATCACATAGCTTGGGAGCTTCACACCCAAAGGGCCAAAGAGAGTTTCTATGCTATGCACAACTCAAACATAGGCACCTAATGAGCACAGCTCATCATAAAGCTTGGGAGCTTCACACCCGAAGGGCCAAAGAGAGTTTCGATGCTATGCACAACTCAAACATAGGCACCTAATGAGCACAGCTCATCACGTTACTTGGGGGCTCCTTGGTCTAATACCAAGAAGTCTGAATGGACCCTTGTAGCGGGGTATCGACCCACGGCTTGGAAGCCTGGTACATTTACCTAAAACCCCGGGTTAATCTGCCTTCATCAAGTAAGACACTCTTATCCAGGTCATCCTGGCACGACCCTCCGAACGTTTGACAGTTACTCTCCTTGAGACCCTGCACTTGTCAAAGTTAAAACGGTGATTGGTTAGTTGGAGGTCCATCTTAAAAGGCTTTGTTAAATGGTTCAACTCAGTGGCCTGGCAGCCCACAAAAAGCCTCGAATTTGGGCCTGGCAGCCCTCAAAAAGCCTCGACTACACGGTTTTATTTGCCTTTGTCAAGATTTTTCTCTTTTGATAAATTTTATGTTGAACCGGTGTCTATTGACCCGGCATGACTATCAGTCATCAAATTAACCCGGTGTTCATTAACCCGGCTTGACTTTCAACTACAAGTTGTCAGTACATAATCACTTATAATCCGGTGTTTATTGACCCGGCCTGGTTTTGGACTATAAGTTTCCAGCATATATTTGGATTGCACCATTGGAATTATGCGCTTATAAATCATTGGGTATATTATTCAAATAGACAACATGGCTGGATTTCTATTATGGTTATCAATAACCAGTATTATGATTAAGGTTTTCAAAGTCGCTTTAGCGCAATGGCTATCATATTATCAATGGATATGATTTTTATTCTACAATTGAAGGAATAGTCCCGAGTTGCTGCAGGCTTACAACCCAGCACTTGGGTGCTACATTATTCAAATTGAGAGTACATCAAATATGCAAGTCCCATGTCACTACCAGCATGCACCATGGCACTTGGGGGCTAATGCAAAGTCATTCTTTGTTCATCTTATTGAAGACCCGACTCATCACATTATAATGAGCCGGCCTTTGGGGGCTAGCAATTGCTCCTGTTAACAATTCAAGGTACAAAGGTTTTTATCCATTATATTGAAGGGTCCATTGCTCAGTTGGTAAAGCACAAGGCTCTTAAACTTATGGATGTGGATTCAAGCCCCATGATGGGGGTTACATCATATGATGTTATTTTCATTGAAGTATATATATCAAGTCTGAGCTCAATATTATCTTATTAAGCCGGCCCTTGGGGGCTACACCGTTGTTGTTCAAAGTTTACATGATTATATTTACAAAGTCCCTACTCATTATTGCATAATGACTCGGCCCTTGGGGGCTACACTAGTTGAAGTTTTTATGAGTATAAGAAAATTACAAGTCCCAAGTTGCTGCAAGCATGACAACCCGACACTTGGGGGCTACATAATATGGAGTATTCAGTTTTAACAAAGCGACTGGGATGAACAACATGGATTTCTTCTTAAGTGGCAGTATTTATATTGAAGCAAGTCTTAAGCCATCACTTTGTTCTGCTCAAGACTTGGGGCTACAGGTATTATATTATTATCAAGAACTATTTTCAAATTCTCTGTTTTGAGCAAATCGTATTGACCCGGCGTCACCAATCATTACGACCCTGTGTCTGCAACCCGGCGTCATCAATAATCATGAACCGGCGTTGGAAACAATCATAAACCGGCATTGGCAACAATCATGACCCAGAATTATCAGTTTTTATAACCCGACAATGGTGGTAATCATAAACCGGCAAATTTTACATCTTCAAGCCAGCTGGATATCAGTTGAATATTTCAGAGACTAATATTTTTGTCAAGTCAGAGCATTGAAGGCCAATTCAAATGGATTCTTTATTCTGCAAGCAAATCAATTATGAAACTACTCTATTGACTCGGATTTTTTAGAAGGAAGAAATGACAAGGATTCAAGGATGATCAAGTGCCGGTCTACAAGAATATTTAAACCGGAGCACAACCCGACAAATTTGTTCTTGTTGCAGATCAGTTTAACATGGATGAATCCAAATTAAACTGGGGGCTAATGTCGGGGATATACCCCGCGGTATGCCTCGGCCGGAGTCGTAAACCGGCCGGTACTTGGTAAACCGGCGGATGGTAAACCGGCAGAAAGTTAAGACAGATGGCTAAGACAAACGGTAAACCGGCAAGTGTTAAACCGGCAGAGTTAAGACAGATGGTAGCACCGGCAGGTGTTGTTAAACTGGCAGACAATGTTAAACCGGTACACAATGTTAAACCGGCAGGTGTTGTTAAACCAGCAGACAATGTTAAACTGGCAGACAACGTTAAACCGACAGACAATGTTAAACCGGCAAACAATGTTAAACCGGCAGACAATGTTAAACCGGCAGACGTTGAGAAGCCGAGGAAAGGAAGTCAAAATAGTTTAAGTTAAAGTCTGAGTTGGACTCCACATGTAACCCGCCCCTTCAACATATATAAGGAGGGGCAGGGCTCCTCAAAGAGGGACAAGCAAACAATAATCTAGGGCTAGACACAACTAGAGGAGAACCGGTTTACGGCGAATCCCTCGTGATGATAATGAGATCTAGCCTCAAACAGCATGTAGGGTTATTACCGGATGATGTTTCCTGGGGCCCGAAGCTGTCTAAACCCTTGTATTGTGTTGCGTCTCTCGATTCCGCTCAACCCCTCTCAAGCTACCACATAGATGCGTTGGCCTCATGACTATGTCCTCACACTAAGGACATCTGACGTGTTATTTGCACGACACCATGAGACATATTTTCACTGCCATGGCACTGTTTCTTGACCATCGTTAGCTATTTTTGAGCCGGTTTCCATGGCATATGGGGCATTTTTTCTCGAGCCTCTCGTACCTGTTTTTAGTACGTGTACATGTGTGTGCCTCGTACGTGGTTTTGCCCAGTTTTGCATGGCGAGTGTCGTGTTCCGTCCACGATGGGCATCGGCCACTTTTTTCCCGTGTCTCGTCCAGCCCGTTCACGGGTCCGTGTACGTGTGTGTGCCTTATACGTCCGGTTCCGTCGCCGATGGGCGTCGGGCACATTTCTTCCCGTGTCCACGTACAGCCCTTTCATGTGTCCGTGTAAGGGTCCGTGTACGTGGGGTGTGCCTCGTATGTGGTTTTGCCCAGTTTTACATGGCGCAAGTCCACTTCCGTCCATGACGGGCATCGGTTGTTTTTTCCCATGTCCCTGTATAGCCCATTCACGGGTACGTGTAAGGCTTTGTGTATGTGGGGTGTGCCTCGTACATGGTTTTGCTCAGTTTTCCATGGCGCACGTCCACTTCCTTCCACAACGGGCGTCAACCACTTCTTTCCCATGTCCCTGTATAGCCCTTTCACGGGTCCGTGTAAGGGTCCGTGTATGTGGGATGTGCCATGTACGTGGGTTTACATAGTTTTCCATGGCTTGCGTCCACCTCCGTCCTCGACGGGCTTCCGACACTTTTTTTCCGGTGTCCCCGTATAGACTGTTCATGGGTCCGCATACGTGGGGTGTGCCTCGTACGTGGTTTTGCCTAGTTTTCCATGGCGTGCGTCTACTTCCATCCACGACGGGTGTCAGGAACTTTTTTCCCATTTCCCTGTATAGCCTATTCATGGGTCCATGTAAGGTTCCGTGTACGTGGGGTGAGCCCCGTACGTGGTTTTGCCCCGTTTTCCATGGCGCGCGTCCACTTCCATCCACGACGGGCGTCAACCACTTTTTTCCCGTGTCCCCGTATAGCAGGT
>NC_041391.1:126047804-126057177 GCF_002162155.2 Triticum dicoccoides
ACATTTCTTCCCGTGTCCACGTACAGCCCTTTCACGGGTCCGTGTAATGGTCCGTGTACGTGGGGTGTGCCTCGTACGTGGTTTTGCCCAGTTTTACATGGCGCAAGTCCACTTCTGTCCATGACGGGCGTCGGCCATTTTTTCCCATGTCCCTGTATAGCCCGTTCACGGGTACGTGTTAGGCTTTGTGTATGTGGGGTGTCCCTCGTACATGTTTTTGCTCAGTTTTCCATGGCGCGCGTCCACTTCCTTCCACGAAGGGCGTCGACCACTTCTTTCCCATGTCCCCATATAGCCCTTTCACGGGTCCGTGTAAGGGTCCGTGTATGTGGGATGTGCCATGTACGTGGTTTTGTTGGAAATATGCCCTAGAGGCAATAATAAAAGGATTATTATTATATTTCCTTGTTCATGATAATTGTCTTTTATTCATGCTATAATTGTATTATCCGGAAATCATAATACACGTGTGAATACTTGACCAAATACGTCCCTAGTAAGCCTCTAGTTGACTAGCTCGTTGGTCACCAGATAGTCATGGTTTCCTGACTATGGACATTAGATGTCGTTGACAACGGGATCACATCATTAGGAGAATGATGTGATGGACAAGACCCAATCCTAAGCATAGCACAAGATCGTGTAGTTCGTTTTGCTAGAGCTTTTCCAATGTCAAGTATCTCTTCCTTAGACCATGAGATCGTGTAACTCCCGGATACCGTAGGAGTGCTTTGGGTGTACCAAACGTCACAATGAAACTGGGTGACTATAAAGGTGCACTACAGGTATCTCTGAAAGTGTCTGTTGGGTTGACACGGATCGAGACTGGGATTTGTCACTCCATATGACGGAGAGGTATCTCTGGGCCCACTTGGTAATGCATCATCGTAATGAGCTCAAAGTTACCAAGTGTTTAGTCACGGGATCATGCATTACGGTACGAGTAAAGTGACTTGCCAGTAGCGAGACTGAACGAGGTATTGGGATACCGATGATCGAGTCTCGGGCATGTAACGTACCGATTGACAAAGGGAATTGTATACGGGGTTGATTGAATCCTCGACATCGTGGTTCATCCGATGAGATCATCGAGGAGTATGTGGGAGCCAACATGGGTATCTAGATCCCGCTGTTGGTTATTGACCGGAGAGCCGTCTCGGTCATGTCTGCATGTCTCCCTGACCCGTAGGGTCTACACACTTAAGGTTCGGTGACGCAAGGGTTGTATGAATATGAGTATGCAGCAAACCGAATGTTTTTCGGAGTCCCGGATGAGATCCCGGACGTCACGAGGAGTTTCGGAATGGTCTGGAGGTAAAGAATTATATATAGGAAGTGCTGTTTCGGCCATCGGGAAAGTTTCGAGGTCACCCGGTATTATACCGGGACCACCGGAAGGGTCCCGGGGGTCCACCGGGTGGGGCCAGCTATCCCGGAGGGCCCCGTGGGCTGAAGTGGGAGGGGAACCAGCCCCTAGTGGGCTGGTGCGCCCCCCCTTGGGCCCCCCTGCGCCTAGGGTTGGAAACCCTAGGTGGGGGGGGGGGGCGCACCACTTGCCTCGGGGGGCACTCCACCCCCCTGGCCGCCGCCCCCCTTGGGAGATTGCATCTCCCAGGGCCGGCGCCCCCCCTGGGGGCCTATATAAAGGAGGGAAGGGGGGAGGGTAGCCGCACCCTGTGTCTTGGCGCCTCCCTCCCCTGCTACACCTCGTCCTCCTCCCGTAACAGCTTGGCGAAGCCCTGCCGGAGTTCTGCTGCATCCACCACCACGCCGTTGTGCTGCTGGATCATCATCAACCTCTCCTTCCCCCTTGCTGGATCAATAAGGAGGATACATCATCCGCTCTGTATGTGTGTTGAACGCGGAGGTGTTGTCCGTTCGGCACTTGGTCATCGGTGATTTGGATCACAGCGAGTACGACTCCATCATCACCGTTCTCTTGAACGCTTCCCCACGCGATCTACAAGTGGTATGTAGATGCAATCTCTCTCCCATGACTCGTGGCTTAGATGAACTCATAGATGGATCTTGGTGAAACCGTAGGAAAATTTTTAATTTTCTGCAACGTTCCCCAACAGTGGCATCATGAGCTAGGTCTATGCGTAGTTCCCTATTGCACGAGTAGAACACAAATTTGTTGTGGGCATAGATCTTGTGAACTTGCTTGCCGCTACTAGTCTTTTCTTGCTTCAGCAGTATTGTGGGATGAAGCGGCCCGGACCAACCTTACACGTACGCTTACATGAGACAGGTTCCACCGACTGACATGCACTAGTTGCATAAGGTGGCTAGCGGGTGTCTGTCTCTCCTACTTTAGTTGGAGCAGATTAGATGAGAAGGGTCCTTATGAAGGGTAAATAGAAGTTGACAAAATCACGTTGTGGTTATTCGTAGGTAAGAAAACATTCTTTCTAGAACCCAATTGCAGCCACGTAAAAGATGCAACAACAATTAGAGTACGTCTAACTTGTTTTTGCGGCAATTGTCATGTGATGTGATATGGCCAAAAGTTGTGATGAATGATGAATGATATATTGTGATGTATGACATCATGTTCTTGTAATAGGAATCACGACTTGCATGTCGATGAGTATGACAACCGGCAGGAGCCATAGGAGTTATCTTTATTTTTTGTATGACCTGCGTGTCATTGAAGAACGCCATGTAAATTACTTTACTTTATTGCTAAGCGTGTTAGCCATAGAAGTAGAAGTAGTCGTTGGCGTGACAACTTCATGAAGACACGATGATGGAGATCATGGTGTCATGCCGGTGACAAAGATGATCATGGAGCCCTGAAGATATTGGCCATATCATGTCACTACTTTATATAATTGCATGTGATGTTTATTATGTTTATGTATATTGTTTACTTAGAACGACGGTAGTAAATAATATGATCCCTTATAATAATTTCAAGAAAGTGTTCCCCCTAACTATGCGCCGTTGATAAAGTTCGTCGTTTCGAAGCACCACATGATGATCGGGTGTGATAGATCCTTACGTTCACATACAACGGGTGTAAGACAGTTTTACACATGCAGAAACACTTAGGGTTAACTTGACGAGCCTAGCATGTACAGACATGGCCTCGGAACACAAGAGACCGAAAGGTCGAACATGAGTCGTATGGAAGATACAATCAACATGGAGATGTTCACCGATGATCACTAGTCCGTCTCACATGATGATCAGACACGGCCTAGTCGACTCGGATCGTGTAACACTTAGATGACTAGAGGGATGTCTAATCTGAGTGGGAGTTCATTAAAAAATTTGATTAGCTGAACTTAATTATCATGAACTTAGTCTAAAAGTCTTTGCAAAATATGTCTTGTAGATCAAATGGCCAACGCTCATGTCAACATGAACTTCAACACATTCCTAGAGAAAAGCAAGCTGAAAGATGATGGCAGCAACTATTCGGACTGGGTCCGGAACGTGAGGATCATCCTCATAGCAGGCAAGAAAGATTATGTCCTAGATGCACCGCTAGGTGAAGCACCCATCCCAGAGAACCAAAACATTATGAACACTTGGCAATCACGTGCTGATGATTACTCCCTCGTTCAGTGCGGCATGCTTTACAGCTTAGAACCGGGGCTCCAAAAGCGTTTTGAGCGACACAGAGCATATGAGATGTTTGAGGAGCTGAAGATGGTTTTTCAAGCTCATGCCCGGGTCGAGAGATATGAAGTCTCCGACAAGTTCTATAGTTGTAAGATGGAGGAAAACAGTTCTGTCAGTGAGCACATACTCAAAATGTCTGGGTTGCACAACAGCCTGTCCCAGCTGGAGATCAACCTCCCGGACGAGGCGATCATTGACAGAATCCTTCAGTCGCTCCCACCGAGATACAAGAGTTTTGTGTTGAACTACAATATGCAGGGGATGGTGAAGACCATTCCTGAAGTATTTTCAATGCTCAAGTCAGCAGAGGTTGAAATCAAGAAAGAACATCAAGTGTTGATGGTCAATAAGACCACTAAGTTCAAGAAGGGCAAGGGTAAGAAGAACTTCAAGAAGGACGGCAAAGATGTTGCCGCGCCCGGTAAGCCAGTTGCCGGGAAGAAGTCAAAGAATGGACCGAAGCCTGAGACTGAGTGCTTTTATTGCAAAGGGAAGGGTCACTGGAAGCGGAACTGCCCCAAATACTTAGCGGACAAGAAGGCCGGCAAAACTAAAGGTATATTTGATATACATGTAATTGATGTGTACCTTACCAGTACGCGTAGTAACTCCTGGGTATTTGATACCAGTGCTGTTGCTCATATTTGTAACTGACAGCAGGAGCTGCGGAATAAGCGGAGACTGGCGAAGGACGAGGTGACGATGCGCGTCGGGAATGGTTCCAAGGTCGATGTGATCGCCGTCGGCATGCTACCTCTACATTTACCAACGGGATTAGTTTTAAACCTCAATAATTGTTATTTAGTGCCAAGTTTGAGCATGAACATTGTATCTGGATCTCGTTTGATGCGAGTTGGCTACTCATTTAAATCCGAGAATAATGGTTGTTCTATTTATATGAGAGATATGTTTTATGGTCATGCCCCGATGGTCAATGGTTTATTCTTAATGAATCTCGAACGTAATGTTACACATATTCATAGTGCGAATACCAAAAGATGTAAAGTTGATAACGATAGTCCCACATACTTGTGGCACTGCCGCCTTGGTCACATTGGTGTCAAGCGCATGAAGAAGTTCCATGCTGATGGACTTTTAGATCTCTCGATTATGAATCATTTGACACATGCGAACCATGCCTCATGGGCAAAATGACCAAGACCCCGTTCTCCGGAAGAATGGAGTGAGCAACCAACTTATTGGAAATCATGCATACTGATGTGTGTGGTCCAATGAGCGTTGAGGATCGCGGAGGATATCGTTATGTTCTCACTCTCACTGATGACTTGAGTAGATATGGGTATGTCTACTTGATGAAACACAAGTCTGAGACTTTTGAAAAGTTCAAGGAATTTCAGAATGAAGTAGAGAATCAACGTGACCGAAAGATAAAATTCTTACGATCAGATCGTGGAGGAGAATATTTAAGTCACGAATTTGGTACACACTTAAGAAAATGTGGAATCGTTTCACAACTCATGCCACCTGGAACACCTCAGCGTAAGGTGTGTCCGAACGTCGTAATCACACTCTATTGGATATGGTGCGATCTATGATGTCTCTTACCGATTTACCGCTATCATTTTGGGGATACGCTCTAGAGACAAATACATTCACTTTAAATAGTTCACCGTCTAAATCCGTTGAGATGACACCGTATGAATTATGGTTTGGGAAGAAACCTAAGCTGTCATTTCTAAAAGTTTGGGGATGCGATGCTTATGTCAAGAAACTTCAACCTGAAAAGCTCGAACCCAAGTCGGAAAAATGCGTCTTCATAGGATACCCTAAGGAAACCATTGGGTATACCTTCTACCTTATATCCGAAGGCAAGATCTTTGTTGCCAAGAAAGGATCCTTTCTGGAAAAAGAGTTTCTCTCGAAAGGAGTAAGTGGGAGGAAAGTAGAACTCGATGAAGTACTACCTCTTGAACCGGAAAGTAGTGCAGCTCAGGAAAATGTTCCTATGGTGCCTACACCGACTGGAGAGGAAATTAATGATGATGATCAAGGTACTTCGGATCAAGTTGCTACTGAACTTCGTAGGTCCACGAGGACACGTTCCACACCAGAGTGGTATGGCAACCCTGTCCTGGAAATCATGTTGTTAGACAACGGTGAACCTTCGAACTATGAAGAAGCGATGGTGGGCCCAGATTCCAACAAATGGCTAGAAGCCATGCAATCCGAGATAGAATCCATGTATGAAAACAAAGTATGGACTTTGACTGACTTGCCCGATGATCGGCGAGCGATAGAAAACAAATGGATCTTTAAGAAGAAGACGGACGCGGATGGTAATGTCACCATCTATAAAGCTCGACTCGTCGCTAAGGGTTATAGACAAGTTCAAGGGATTGACTACGATGAGACTTTCTCTACCCTAGCGAAGCTTAAGTCCGTCCGTATCATGTTAGCAATTGCCACATACTATGATTATGAGATATGGCAGATGGACGTCAAAACGGCATTCCTTAATGGTTATCTTAAGGAAGAGCTGTATATGATGCAGCCGGAAGGTTTTGTCGATCCTAAGAATGCTAACAAAGTATGCAAGCTCCAGCGATCCATTTATGGGCTGGTGCAAGCATCTCGGAGTTGGAACATTCGCTTTGATGAGATGATCAAAGCGTTTGGGTTTATGCAGACTTATGGAGAAGCCTGCGTTTACAAGAAAGTGAGTGGGAGCTCCGTAGCATTTCTCATATTATATGTAGATGACATACTTTTGATGGGAAATGCTATAGAATTCTTGGACAGCACTAAGGCCTACTTGAATAAGTGTTTTTCAATGAAGGACCTTGGAGAAGCTGCTTACATATTAGGCATCAAGATCTATAGGGATAGATTGAGACGCCTCATAGGTCTTTCACAAAGCACACACCTTGATAAGATTTTGAAGAAGTTCAAAATGGATCAGTCCAAGAAAGGGTTCTTGCCTGTACTGCAAGGTGTGAGATTGAGCTCGGCTCAATGCCCGACCATGGCAAAAGATAAAGAAGAGATGAGCGTCATCCCCTATGCCTCAGCCATAGGATCTATTATGTATGTCATGCTGTGTACCAGACCTGATGTAAACCTTGCCGTAAGTTTGGTAGGAAGGTACCAAAGTAATCCCGGCAAGGAACACTGGACAGCGGTCAACAATATCCTGAAGTACCTGAAAAGGACAAAGGACATGTTTCTCGTTTATGGAGGTGACGAAGAGCTCGTCGTAAAGGGTTACGTCGACGCTAGCTTCGACACAGATCTGGATGACTGTAAGTCACAAACCGGATACATGTATATGTTGAATGGTGGGGTAGTAAGCTGGTGCAGCTACAAGCAGAGCGTCATGGCGGGATCTACATGTGAAGCGGAGTACATGGCAGCCTCGGAGGCAGCGCATTAAGCAATACGGGTGAAGGAGTTCATCACCGACCTAGGAGTCATACCCAATGCATCGGGGCTGATCAAACTCTTCTGTGACAACACTGGAGCTATTGCCCTTGCCAAGGAGCCCAGGTTTCACAAGAAGACCAGGCACATCAACCGTCGTTTCAACTCCATCCGTGAAAATGTTCAAGATGGAGACATAGATATTTGCAAAGTACATACGGATCTGAATGTCGCAGATCCGTTGACTAAACCTCTTCCACGAGCAAAACATGATCAACACCAGAACTCTATGGGTGTTCGATTCATCACAATGTAACTAGATTATTGACTCTAGTGCAAGTGGGAGACTGTTGGAAATATGCCCTAGAGGCAATAATAAAAGGATTATTATTATATTTCCTTGTTCATGATAATTGTCTTTTATTCATGCTATAATTGTATTATCCGGAAATCGTAATACACGTGTGAATACTTAGACCAAATACGTCCCTAGTAAGCCTCTAGTTGACTAGCTCGTTGGTCAACAGATAGTCATGGTTTCCTGAATATGGACATTAGATGTCGTTGACAACGGGATCACATCATTAGGAGAATGATGTGATGGACAAGACCCAATCCTAAGCATAGCACAATATCGTGTAGTTCGTTTTGCTAGAGCTTTTCCAATGTCAAGTATCTCTTCCTTAGACCATGAGATCATGTAACTCCCGGATACCGTAGGAGTGCTTTGGGTGTACCAAACTTCACAACATAACTGGGTGACTATAAAGGTGCACTACAGGTATCTCCGAAAGTGTCTGTTGGGTTGACACGTATCGAGACTGGGATTTTTCACTCCGTATGACGGAGAGGTATCTCTAGGCCCACTCGGTAATGCATCATCATAATGAGCTCAAAGGGACCAAGTGTTTGGTCACGGGATCATGCATTACGGTACGAGTAAAGTGACTTGCCGGTAACGAGACTGAATGAGGTATTGGGATACCGACGATCGAGTCTCGGGCATGTAACGTACCGATTGACAAAGGGAATTGTATATGGGGTTGATTGAATCCTTGACATTGTGGTTCATCCAGTGACATCATCGAGGAGTATGTGGGAGCCAACATGGGTATCCAGATCCCGCTGTTGGTTATTGACCGGAGAGCCCTCTCGGTCAGGTCTGCATGTCTCCTGAACCCGTAGGGTCTACACACTTAAGGTTCGATGACGCAAGGGTTGTATGAATATGAGTATGCAGCAAACCGAATGTTGTTCGGAGTCCCGGATGAGATCCCGGACGTCACAAGGAGTTCCGGAATGGTCCGGAGGTAAAGAATTATATATAGGAAGTGCTGTTTCGGCCATCGGGAAAGTTTCGGGGTCACCCGGTATTGTACCGGGACCACTGGAAGGGTCCCGGGGGTCCACCAGGTGGGGCCACCTATCCCGGAGGGCACCGTGGGCTGAAGTGGGAGGGGAACCATCCCCTAGTGGGCTGGTGTGCCCCTCTTGGTCCCCCCAGCGCGTAGGGTTGGAAACCCTAGGTGGGGGGGCACCACTTGCCTTGGGGGGCACTCCACCCCCTGGCCGCCGCCCCCCTTGGGAGATTGCATCTCCCAGGGCCGGCGCCCCCCCTGGGGGCCTATATAAAGGAGGGTAGGGGGAGGGCAGCCGCACCCTGTATCTTGGCGCCTCCCTCCCCTGCTACACCTCGTCCTCCTCCTGCAGCAGCTTGGCGAAGCCCTGCCGGAGTTCTGCTGCATCCACCACCACGCCGTTGTGCTGCTGGATCATCATCAACCTCTCCTTCCCCCTTGCTGGATCAAGAAGGAGGAGACGTCATCTGCTCCGTACGTGTGTTGAACGCGGAGGTGCTGTCCGTTCGACACTTGGTCATCGGTGATTTGGATCACGGCGAGTACGACTCCATCATCACCGTTCTCTTGAACGCTTCCGCACGCGATCTACAAGTGGTATGTAGATGCAATCTCTCTCCCATGACTCGTTGCTTAGATGAACTCATAGATGGATCTTGGTGAAACCGTATGAAAAATTTTAATTTTCTACAACGTTCCCCAACAGGTTTTACATAGTTTTCCATGGCTTGCGTCCACCTCCGTCTACGACGGGCTTCTGACACTTTTTTTCCGGTGTCCCCGTATAGCCCGTTCATGGGTCCGTGTAAGGGTCCGTGTACGTGGGGTGTGCCTCGTACGTGGTTTTGCCTAGTTTTCCATGGCGTGCGTCTACTTCCGTCCATGATGGGTGTCAGGCACTTTTTTCCCCTTTCCCTGTATAGCCTGTTCATGGGTCTATGTAAGGTTCCGTGTACGTGGGGTGAGCCTCGTACGTGGTTTTGCCCAGTTTTCCATGGCGCGCTTCC
>NC_041391.1:126058651-126103115 GCF_002162155.2 Triticum dicoccoides
CCTCGTATAGGCTGTTCACGGGTCCGTGTAATGGTCCGTATATGTGGGGTGTGCCTCATATGTGGTTTGGCCCAGTTTTACTTGGTGCGCGTCCACTTCCGTCCACGACGGGCGTCGGGCACTTTTTTCACGTGTCCCCGTATATCCCGTTCACCGATACGTGTAAGGGTCCGTGTATGTGGGGTGTGCCTCGTACGTGGTTTTGCCCAAATTTCCATGGCGTGCGTCGACTTCTGTCCACGATGGGCGTCAGCCACTTTTTTCCCGTGTCCCCATATAGCCCGTTCACGGGTCCGTGTAAGGGTCTGTGTACGTGGGGTGTGCCTCGTACATGGTTTTGCCCAGTTTTTGATGGCGCGCGTCCACTTCCGTCCACGACGTGCGTGGGCCACTTTTTTCTCGTGTCTCCATATAGCCCGTTCACGGGTCCGTGTAAGGGTTCGTTGATAACCCACAAGTATAGGGGATCAATTGTAGCCTCTTTCGATGAGTAAGAATGTCAAACCCAACGAGGAGCTAAAGTTAGAACAAATATTCCCTCAAGTTCTATCAACCACCGATACAACTCTACGCACGCTTAACGTTCACTTTACCTAAAACAAGTATGAAACTAGAAGGACTTTGTAGGTGTTTTTGGATTGGTCTCTAAAAGTATAAAGAACATGTAAATAAAAACTAACGGCTGTTTAGATAAAGATGCAATAAAGTTAGTATAGCGAGTGTGAAAAAGTGGTGGTAGGAGTTGTGAAATTGTCCCTAAGCAATTGACTGCTTTACTAGACCGATATCTAGTCTTATGTGGGAGAGGCCACTTCTAGCATGTCATCCCTGATATGGAATTCTATGCACTTATGATTGGAACTATTAACAAGCATCTGCAACTACTAATGTTCATTAAGGTAAAACCCAACCATAGCATTAAAATATATTGGCCCCCCTTTGTAACACCCTAACTTCGATGTGCCAGGTGTATTCCAGTTATTCGCCGTCGTTGCCATGTCATTTCCTTGCATGTTGCATTTTGCCATGTCATCATCTGCATTTCATCTGCATGTTTTTTCAAAACTTAGATGCATTCAGGTTCCCCCGGTTCTCTCCGTTGTCCGTTCTGAGCCTAACCACACTCGCACGTGCCCCATCTCCCCTCCCAGTTCTTGTTTTGTGATCCCCAGAAAAACGTTCTCGGGATAGGCCGATATTTGCCGAGTGGCCTTGGTATATCACCGGTAGACCCCCCGTCAAATTTCGTTCCATTTGGATGTCGGTTGATGCCCCAATGGTTAACCGGGTAACCGCTAAAGACCCTTTTCTCTTGCTACCCAACACCCCTCCAAATAGACCACTAACCCATCTAACTCCCCTCCATGCTCTCCGCCGTTTGATCATGATCGTGTGGGCAAAAACCACTCCTCATTTGAAATCTCCTAGCTCCCTCTACCTATAAATTAGTCCCCTACCCCGAAATTTCAGGCAAACCCTAGATAAAACATCCCTCTCGCCCGCCGGACATGTCCGCCCACCACCGGATGCGTTCACTGCCGCTAGCCACGCCGCTCTAGCCAACCAGAGGCCGACACGTCAGCTCCGTTGCCGCCCACAGCCAACCCCGCATTGCCACGTGGCCTCCGCCGCCCGACAGCCACCACGCCCCGCCGCTAGGCCTAACGGGCCCAAGCGCGGCCCGCCCCAGCCCGCGTGGCCGCTTGTCCGCCCCGCGCGTCCCTCCGTTTGGCTCCTCCCCAGCAACGCCAGAGCCGCTGCCCCTCGCCGGTGCTGCCCCGCCACCGAGTGGCGCCCACCGCCGCTTCGCCCCGGCCTCCTTGTCCCTCTTCCTCGCCGTGCCTCCCCCGCCAGGTCGCCGCCTGTCACCCGTCTTCCCCTCCTTCTCTCTCCCTAACCCTCTCTCTTTCCCTCTCCAGTGCGGCCATGGGAGCTGCAGCAGCTTACCGTCGGAGGTCCGCCGGTCGCCGTGCGTCTAGTCGCCGCTCACCTCGTCCCTTGCCGGATCCGGGATCCCCGTCCCCGGATCTCCCCATTCCGGCCGTCCCTGCCCTGGTCGCCTCACTGGAGCCCATCCCCAAGCCGCTCCGCCGCCATGGCCTCCTGCCCATGAGGAGCACGGGAGGAGGACGACATGCTCCCGCCGCCGTCCGCGCGGACAACCGAGTGGGCCCAGCTCCTGGATCTGCCGGCCCAGCTAGCCTCTCCACCGCCCTGGGCTAAGCCTGTGGGTGATCCCCCCCTAAACTCCGCCCCGTGCGTCGAATAGTTACCTTGCGCTCACCTGTTTTTTTAGAAAAACTGCAAAGTCCTCAGGATTATCATATTATGTGTGCATGTTTGAGGTGCCATAAGTTGATGCTTGGTGCTCCATTTTGCGTGTATAATATGTCAAAATGTTCATCTCAGAGTGATCTTCGTGATGGTCTAGTTTGCATTCATGTTCATGTTCATATTGATGTCTTAATCTTTGTTGCAGAACTGCTAAATAATATAATCAGCTAATTGTTAACATCATTTAGTTGTCTTGTGAGCGCCACAACTTTGTCTCTGTTGATGGTATGATGATGATCTTGATACGCACATGTTTTTCTCTAAATGTTGGTTGTTGTTTCATTCATGTTAGGGTGCATCTTGATATCTTAATCTCTGTTGCAAAGTGCATGTTGCTGTTAACTGCTGAAAAATGTTGTAACTTGCTGATTTGTCATTTTTGTTGCATTTTGTGTGTACATCCTATGAGCATGATGTCTACATGTTTTAGGAGAATTTTCATGCGATATTTACATGGGTGCAATCCATGTATTTTTATATTACATGTAGTGAGTGCATCAAGCTTGTGATGTGGCTACTTGTCATTAACTTTCTGTCAAGTCTGTTTATGTCATATCATGTTGCTATGTTTGCTTGATGCTACCAATTTATCCATGCATATTCTGGAGATGCTTAGTTGACATGTTTTTTATATATATTATTCTCTATCATTCCATGCCTTTTGATGCCCTATATATGTCCTGTAGAATATGTTTTCATTGCCATA
This sequence comes from Triticum dicoccoides, assembly GCF_002162155.2. Lineage (NCBI taxonomy): Eukaryota > Viridiplantae > Streptophyta > Magnoliopsida > Poales > Poaceae > Triticum > Triticum dicoccoides. Next base: position 126,061,692 of record NC_041391.1, read on the forward strand.
AACATGCCTATATGTTGTCGTTGTTTTCTGTTAACATCATGATGCTATATTGTGAGATTGTTATTGAGTGATCCATGACTCTTCTAGAGATGGTCCAGTTACATGATTTGAGTTATGTGATTATTAATTTGTTCACATTCCATGTTTGATTATTTTGGATGTCACATGCCTCTGTTATATTCTTGCAAACATGCTATCATAATGTTGCTGTTTTACACTTGCTGAAACTGTTTCAACATTCAATCTTGTCATGTTGGTTCCTCCTAATCCTTGAGCCATATATATATGATGCCATGATGTTATTGGCTCTTTGTTATGTGTAATTTGATGCCATGTCCTTGGTTGCTATATTTACTTGTTGTAGCTTCTATCTTTCTTTCTCTCAAGTTGCCACCATATTAACTCTGCTCATGCATATGCTCCTGTGCTATAAAGTTGCATTGTGCATTGATCATCTTGGATTAATCTTGATACCTATGAACATGAACCTTAATGATATGTGAAGTATGTTATCTGTACATGAAGTACATGTCAAGTTTGTGCTCATATGATTCCTATAGCATGTTGTTTTCATGATTGCAAAGTGCCTACTGCCTGTTTTGGGAAGATTGTTGTTGTATTTTGTTTGGAGTGTATGTGTGGCACCGATGCTCCGTTTTGAGCATGCTCTATATAAAACTTGCTTATATTTTCATGTAGTTTCACCTTATCATGTTGCATCCATGTTTTGAGAGTGTTTTCTTGATGTTTGAATGCATTTTGCATCAATTTCATGTTTAACTTATTTTGCTTATATCTTCTAGGCCGTAGCTACGAATTAAATGAACTTTATATGTAACCTGACTAGAATTTCATGCAGTGCTCTATAACTTGCTGTTTCACAACTTCAACTTAATTTTTGTTCAGATCTGGACCAATTTCGTAATTTGCATATGAGGACTTACCGGATTTGTTATATGTTCTTTCCGGCCTCATTTAAACTTGCTTTGATGTGTTGTTATTGTATGCATCATATCTTGACGTGAGTAGCATCATATAGTCTTTGTCATGCATCTTGCTTGGTTGTGCATCATGCCATGTTTTTGTGTTGTGTGTTTACCATGTTGTTTGCATCTTTCCGGTTGTGCTTCTTGATAGTTCCTGTTTTGTTGCGATCGTGAGGATTCGTTCGTCTATGCTTGGTTTGTCTTCGCCCATTCGACTTCTTCATGGACTCGTTCTTCTTCCTAGCGGGATTTCAGGCAACATGACCGTTACCCTGGATCTCACTACTATCACTGCTATGCTAGTTGCTTCGTTCTATTGCTATGCTGTGCTACCTATCACTTGTTTATCAAGCCTCCCAAATTGCCATGTCAGCCTCTAACCTTTTCACCCTTCCTAGAAAACCATTGTTTAGCTATGTTACTGCTTTTGCTCATCCCCTCTTATAGAGTTGTTAGTTGCAGGTGAAGTTTGAAGATTGCTCCATGTTGGAACAGGATTGTGTTGGGATATTACAATATCTCTTATTTAATTAATGCATCTATATACTTGGTAAAGGGTGGAAGGCTCGACCTTATGCCTGGTGTTTTGTTCCACTCTTGCCTCCCTAGTTTCTGTCATACCGGTGTTGTGTTCCTTGATTTTGCGTTCCTTACGCGGCCGGGTGTATGGGAACCCCTTAACAGTTTGCTTTGAATAAAACTCCTCCAGCAAGGCCCAACTTTGGTTTTACATTTGCCTAAAAACCTATTACCTTTCCCCCGGGAGTAATTAACCCAAGGTTCATCTTTATTTTAAACCCCCCGAGGCCAGTGCTTCTCTCAGTGTTGGTCCGAACCGAGCAGCCTGTGGGGCCACCTCGGGGAAACATGACGGCTGGTTTTACTCGTAGCTTGTCTCATCCGTTATTCCCTGAGAATGAGATATGTGCAGCTCCTATCAGGATTTGTCGGTACATTCGGGCGGTTTGGCTGGTCTTGTTTTACCATTGCCGAAATGTCTTGTAACCGGGATTCCGAGTCTGATCGGGTCCTCCCGAGAGAAGGAATATCCTTCATTGGTCTTGAGAGCTTATAATGGGCTAAGTTGGGACACCCCTGCAGGGTATAAACTTTCGAAAGCCGTGCCCATGATTATGTGGCAGATGGGAATTTGTTATTGTCCGGTTGTAGAGAACTTGACACTTGACTTAATTAAAACGCATCAACTGCGTGTGTAGCGGTGATGGTTTCTTTTCGGCGGAGTCCGGAAAGTGAACACGGTTTGAGTTATGCATGAATGTAAGTAGTTTCAGGATCACTTCTTGATCACTTCTAGCTTCTCGACCGATGCGTTGCTTCTCTTCTCGCTCTTATTTGCGTATGTTAGCCACCAGAAATGCTTAGTCGTTGTTGCGACCTCACCACTTATCCTTTCCATTCCCATTAAGCTTTGCTAGTCTTCATACCCATGGTAATGGGATTGCTGAGTCCTTGTGGCTCATAGATTATTAAACAACAGTTGCAGGTACATGTAATGCGATGATCATGACGCGACAACGATGTTTACTTGTTTTGGAGTTCTTCTTCTGCTTCTTCTTCGAAAGGGGGATAGGTTCCAGGTCGGCAGCCTGGACTAGTAGGGTGGATGTCGTTGAGTTTCTGTTTGTGTTTCATTTGTAGTCGGATGTTGCTATTATGTATGATATTGTTGTATTCATGTGGCATTGTAAGCCTTTTGTATGTATCCCCAACTATTATGTAATGGTACGATGTAATGATATCCACCTTGCAAAAGTGTCTCCAATATGCGCTTCTATCCTTGGTTGGACCTTCGAGTTCCTTTAGGATAGGGTTGCATATTGGGCATGACAAGTTGGTATCAGAGCCTCGACCGACCATAGGAGCCCTCCTTGATTGATCATAGTTGGCCGTTGTCGAGTCTAGAGGAAAACTGTTTTCGGAGTCTAGGTATATTGGAGAGTTGGAATTCTTCTTACTCCCCAGCCCCTTCGTCGCTCTGGTGAGGAATCTTGACGTGGATGTTTTGAATTACTCCTCTTCCCCTTCAAACTTTCTTTAGGATCACGCAGTTGGTTTTCCGATCATTGGTTCTCAGTTCTTTTTCATCCGATGCATTACTCGTCAAGTTGACTCGAGCCTCTTCATCTTTGCCAAGCTCAATCCTCGGCTGTTTTCTTTTCCCACCCGCCCACCCTTTTCTTCTTGGAGCCGGACTTTGTAATCGAGTATCCATTCTACTCGTGCGAAGCCTTTGCATTCTTTCAACCGGTGTTTTCTCTTCAAGCTATTCGTCGGTTCTCCCTTCCAAATTGCCTTTGTTTTCCCGCCCTCCCACCCCTCTTTTTTCCGGAGCTTGAGTCTCTTTCGAGCATCAATTTCACTCTTGCGGAGCCTCTTCAGGTTTCCCTCGATTATTTCAACCGGTGAATTCTCGTCTTGTTTGACATTCTTCATCTCCTTTTCTTCTCCGGTGGATTCAATTCAAGCTTTTCGGGTTGATCATATTCTTTTCCTTGGATCAAGTGTTTTCCCCTTGCTCGTTTGCCTCTCGCCAGTTTATCCTTCCGGAGTGCTCAAGACATCTCAGGAGATTCGTCTGTGTTCCAATTAATTCAAGGTTGTCACCTCATTCAAATATTTCAATTGTTCCGGTGCATCATCTATCTCTTCAACAATCCTTTTTCTACGGTGTTTTCTTTTAGTGGGCCCTAACACACAGGTTTTTTCCTAGGATCTTACCTAACTCTTCTAATTATTCCAGATCCATTCCTAGTTCTTGTCGGAATTTGACGTAAGAATGAATTTGACCAGTCAGATGCCTTTCCAAGATCGATTTCAAATCATTTCATTGTTAGCTCAACCTCTCTGCTTTTCATTCTCCCGGAGTATCTCAGTAATTTTGGTGGTGTTTCTCATCATCATTTGAAGATTAAAGAAGAGTTTTTCTTCTAAATCTTGCCCGATCTCTCGATGAATCGTGGTTCTTACTTAATGTTATCCTCTTGAATTATTCCATTTTCCAAATATTCTTTTCTTATCAATCAGGAGTATGTCAAGAGTCTTTTTTCCGCTTCTTTCCATCGAAGGCCATCATTCAAGAAGAATTATTCGTTCTCACATTTCCGCTACCGTTATCCAGTTATCCCGGTGCATCTGTATAGTATTCTTTAATCAGTTCATGATCTCTTCGGTCTCCTGTATCTAAATCCCCTCAACCATATTTGTTATTCTAATTCTTCCCGGTGATTCATTCTCTTTCATTAGTCTTTTTCGAATTCTTATGCTGGTTCATTCTGATTCTTTTTCCTTAGTTATCATTTTAATCCATTCATTCTTTCCAATCCTATTGGTGGTTCATTGGAGACTGAGGGAGTCCTGGATTAGGGGGTGTCCAGATGGCCGGACTATGACCTTTGGCCGGACTCCCGGACTATGAAGATACAAGATTGAAGACTCCGTCCCGTGTCCGGATAGGACTTTCCTTGGCATGGAAGGCAAGCTTGGCGATACGACATGAAGATCTCCTCCCATTGTAACCGACTCTGTGTAACCCTAGCCCTCTCCGGTTTCTACATAAACCGGAGAGTTTTAGTCCGTAGGACGAACAACAATCATACCATAGGCTAGATTCTAGGGCTTAGCCACTCCGATCTCATGGTAGATCTACTCTTGTACTACCCATATCATCAGTATTAATCAAGAAGGAGTAGGGTTTTACCTCCATCGAGGGGGCCCGAACCTGGGTAAAAACATCGTGTCCCTTGTCTCCTGTTACCATCCGCCTAGACGCACAGTTCGGGACACCCTACCCGAGATCCGCCGGTTTTGACACCGACATTGGTGCTTTCATTGAGAGTTCCTCTGTGTCGTCGCCTTTAGGCCCGATGGCTTCTTTGCTCAACAATCGCGATACGGTCCGGGATGAGACTTTTCTCCCCGGACAGATCTTCATATTCGGCGGCTTCGCACTGCGGGCCGACTCGTTCGGCCATCTGGAGAAGATCGAAAGCTACGCCCCTGGCCGCCAGGTCAGGTTTGAAAGCTTAAACTACACGGCCGACACCCGCGGAGACTTGATCTTCGACGGATTCGGGCCACGACCGGGCGCGCTGCACTGTCTCGATGGGCATGATCTAGCTCTGCCGCCGGACAGCGACCAGAGCGCCGCTCAGGTGTTGACTCCGACCATTAGTTTGGAGCCGACTGCGCTAGCCAGGGACGGACGGTTGGACGCGCCCCAGGAGCCGCAATCTCTGCGGCTACAGAGTCGAATACCAGCCAAGTCCTTTGCAAGGCCGGTAACTCCAGGGTGCCGGGCTCCGTTCCGGACTCTGAATATTCTGCACCCCTTTCGATCGAACCCGATCGGGCTCTGATCATGGAGTTCACCGCCGCGGACATCTTTCAGCACTCGCCCTTTGGCGATATCCTAAATTCGCTAAAATCCCTCTCTTTGTCGAAAGAACCCCCGCCGGACTATGGTCGGTGTGGTTGGGATGCGGACGACGAAGTTCGAGACCCACCCACCACCCACTTGATAGCCACTGTCGAAGAGATAACCGACATGCTCGATCTCAACTCCAAAGATATCGACGGTATGGACGCCGATAAAGGAGACAATCAAGAACCAGAACCTATAGGGCTCCGGAAAACCACCTCATCTTACGATGTATGCATGGTGGACACATACAACAGAAACGACAACGAGGACCAAAGGGATGCGGCCAGGGAATGTTCCCCCGAAAAACAATCAAAGCGGTGGCGTAAGCGCAAGGCCAAGCCCCACCTCGACAAAGACCCAGCCATAGAGCAGGGTGACTCAACGGACGATGAACATACCGTCGAGCATCCGTCCAAGCAGGGCGGACAATCCGAACAACCAATCCCCGGGAAAGATAATAGCCCGGACGACCTCACACCAGACAAATTGCTGGAACATCAGAACCTCCACCAAAGGCTCGTCGCCACTGCACGTAGCCTGAGAAAGCAGAAGCGGAGGCTCAAGACAGCGGAAGATGCACTCAGGATCAGATGGGGCAAAGTACTCAATACCGCACATAAGTACGGCAGTAGTCGCCACACAAAGAGCTATCCGAAGCGGAAACTACTACCGGAATTTGACGAAGAGGCCATAAAGCCCCCACAGTCAAAAAATAAGGAAGCCACAAGGTCGGATAGACAACCCTACGATCAATCTTACGCATCAAAGGATGCCGCATTCAATATGGTGCGCGATCCGTCCAAGAATTCGCATCAGAAAACTGGCCCAACTATATCTATCTATAGGCCAAGAAAGCAAGCTCCAATGAGTGATGCAACGCAAAAAATACCCGAACATCGTGGCACGCCTAAATACAGGGGCGCCGCACAACCCCTATGTTTTACCGATGAGGTGCTGGATCATGAATTCTCAGCCGGATTCAAGCCAGTAAACATAGAAGCATACGACGGAACAACAGACCCTGGAGTCTGGATCGAGGACTACATCCTCCACATACACATGGCCAGAGGAGACGACCTCCACGCCATAAAATACTTACCCCTTAAGCTCAAAGGGCCAGCCCGGCATTGGCTTAAAAGCCTTCCCAAAAACACCATGGGAAGTTGGGCAGTGCTCGAGGATGCTTTCCGGGCAAAGACCTATGTCCGGCACCTGGATGCAAATGATCTGAGTCATATAACTCAGCAGCCCGGAGAGTCAGCCCGGAAGCTCTAGAACAGATTCCTTATCAAAAAGAATCAGATAGTCGACTGTCCGGACGCAGAGGCCCTATCAGCTTTCAAACATAGCGTCCGGGACGAATGGCTCGCCAGACACCTCGGCCAAGAAAAGCCGCGAACAATGGCCACGTTAACAAGCCTCATGACCCGCTTCTGTGCAGGAGAGGATAGTTGGTTGGCAAGAAGTAGCACCAGCGACCCGAATATGTCTGAACCCAGAGATGGGAACGGGAAGCCGCACCGTAACAAAGAACCGCGCCGGATAAAGGACAACAGTCCGATGAGCACGGCAGTAAACGCCGGGTTCAAAAGCTCTCGGCAAAATCAGAAAAAGCTGCACCATAAAAACGATAGGGACGAGCTATCCAACCTCAACAAAATTTTGGACAAAATATGTCAAATCCGCAGCACTCCGGGGAGACCTGCAAACCATACCCACAGAGATTGTTGGGTCTTTAAGCAGTCCGGCAAGCTCAACACCAAACACAAGGGGCTCAACACACCAAGCGAAGATGACGATGCACCCCACGAGCAGATCACCGGAGAACAAAAGAAGTTCCCACAAGAAGTCAAGACAGTAAATCTACTTCATATGACGAAAGGGAAGAATAGAACGGCACCTACAACGACACGCGCCGTACAGCCACCCCCGGAGGAGCAACCCCACTGGTTGTTACAACCAATCACCTTCGATCATCAGGATTACTCTAGAGGAGACCAGAACGCAGGTTGGACTGCCTTGGTCATAAATCCAATCATTAACGGACTCCAATTTACAAACGTCCTTATGGACGGCGGCAGCGACTTGAACCGGTTGTATCAGGACACAGTCCGCAAACTCGGGGTACACCCAGTCGCAATCCACCTCGGCAACACTTCCTTTCAAGGAGTAACGCCAGGTTCGGATACCCCAAGTATGGGTTCCCTTACGTTAGAAGTCACGTTCGGATCACCCGACAACTTCCGAAGCAAAAAAGCTAACATTCCACATCGCCCCATTCGTAAGTCGCTATCAAGCGCTACTGGGACGTGAAGCTTTCACCCGCTTTAACGCAATACCGCACTACGCATCCCTTACACTTAAAATGCCCGATCCAAAGGGCATCATCTCATTACAAGGGAACATAAATTGACCCCCAAAGTACGGGCAGGGGTGCGGTTGCCTAGGCAGCCACCCACAAAACTAGCCCTACTATCCCGGACACGCCTCGACGAGTCTGGCGTCAACATGCTTAAATTACCGCATATCCTAATGCAAGGGGCTCCGTGTGCCCATGCCCAGAGACAATGCGGACCAACTCTTGCTACAACTATATTTTGTTTATTTCGATATAGATTTCTCGCACGCTTATTTCTTACTAAGTTCCTCTCTTTCGTAGACGAGCATCGTGCTACGCCCGTCCAGGATACGGCACGACGGAGACACATGCACAGACGTGCAGCAGGGACCCGTTCCAAGGATTCTCTTCAGATTAAGACCCTGCGTAAACCTTTTTTAGTGTCTCTTGTTGATAACATCCCCCGGTTTTCTCTATAGACGAGGAGGAGGCTGGCGTCTTTGCATGTGGCCATGTCAGAAATTTTTTGCACGTACCTGGACACTAGGGGCTTTTTTACCAAGGGCTCTATTTCGGCTCGTCTTCATAAAGACCGAACACCTTAGGGAGTGTTCGGCGTCGTGAGTTTGGCCCTATATGCTCGTCTTCATGTCTTTGGTCAAATGTTGGGTTTGCCCTACTCCTGTGTTTTGCTACCTTACGTTCCGTTATATCGGCTAATTCGGCACCAGGAGAACTATTGCGATTGTGCCCCGGTTCGGCCGGGTGAGCACGTCAGTAGAGAAAGCCGAAAACTGACGGTCATGATATAGTGAGAGACTGGTCAACCACTCTATGACTTTCAGAATCTTTAGTATTCCCCCGCATTAACAAAGGGCCGCTTCCTGGTGAGGCACACTCGCGCCCCGAATTTGGGCGAGCATGGTGCCCCTAGGGGCTATTCAGTAGTCCCATTGTCAAACTCCTATGGCTAAGTGAAAGTGATAAAGCATTATAGTCTAGTTGCCTAGTTCGCCGCGCTACCACCTCCTTTATAGGACCAAGACGTTGGACTAAGTGTGAACAGACGCCTTTTTGCGAACACCCCTGCATTCTATGCGTGGGGGCTGAAGCCAACGACTGCCATCTTTCAGTTTACATACAAATATATACATTAAACGGCTGCACAGGAGGTATCATGACTCTTGCAAGCACAAGTATAAAAAACTTTGTTCTTAAAAACACAATTCGTCTTACAAATAGTATAAGCTATTCGAACACAGCATCCTTCGAGCACTGCGACTCTATTATACGAGCGCCAGGAAGAACTTCCTCAAAATAGTCCTTGGCAGGTACTTGGCTTTCATCCGAATCTTGGGACGCAACAATACTGGCCTTCATATCTGCCCAGTATGTCTTGACAAGGGCAAGAGCCATCTGTGCGCCCTCTATGCACGCCGACCTCTTCATTGCATCAGCATGCGGCACCGAACCAAGAAATTGCTGCACCAAGCCAAAATAGCTCTTCGGCTCCGGCTTCTCCGGCCACAGACGACTCGCAACAAATTTCATGGCAAGTCCGGATAATCTTTTCCGCTCCGCCCAGGCGGCTAAATGGTCGAAGACTGATAGTGGGCGCTCTGGATTGTGGTACTGCGACCAAAAAAGCTCTCCCAATTCATGGTCACCTCGGCTGCGGAAGTGTTCGGTCGCGTCCGCCGCACTTGCGGCCAAATCCAGATAAGAGTTGTCCGAACTCCACTGTCTGTCTAATGGAGCATACTTAGGGTCTCCGAACTTCATCCGCAGCATATAAGGCTTTCCAGCCGTGATATCTCCGGCCTGACACAGCTCCTCCTTCATCGCTCTCATGGCAGAGCGAGTATCCTTGGCTTCGGCCGTGATCTTTTCAAGATCTTTCTGAGCCGCCCTATCTTCTTGCTCAAGCAATCTACAGTGGTCGGTAGCATCCCTCAATTCTATGGCCATCTCGGCCATTTCCTTCTTGCTCTGGAGTGAGCAGCCTGTTCGGCTTTTAGCTGTTCAGCCGCTCTAACGGCAGCCGCATCACTTTTCCTTGCTTGCTCCTTGGCTCGGGCAAGTTCCGCCCGAAGGTTCTCCACGGCAGTAGCACCATCTACATCAAGTACATATATATAAGGCCCGAGCATTAGGCTCCTATTACTGGGTGTATTTTGAACATACCTTGAGCCTCATCTAGCCGCTTATTTACAAGTGCGATATCGGCATCGGCCACGTCAAGTTGTCGCTTTAGTTCAACAGATTCACCAGTCCGGCTAGCCACCGAGCGCCTCGCCACCTTCATGGAATAAGCGACATATTATACCTGGGATTATGATCCTCTGTGCACCGTCATTCATGACGACACACAGAGTCTCAGGGGCTACCATTCATACAGGTCACATTTAATATGCGGCTCTACCAAAAGGTACACCTTTTTACATACCTCAAAGCCTGTTAGTAAACTCCTGGCAGCTTCGTACAATCCGCTTTCTGCGAATGAAATCCTTCGAATCACCGTACCCATCAACCTACGGTGTTCTTCTGAGATGGACGCCCTACCAAGCAGATCCTTCAGCACCTCCACCGGCGCGCAAGAGGGTCCCGGACTAGTCTGATGACCTTTCCCAGGGTCCGGACATGAAAAAGCCCTCCGGGACGGTACCTTAGGGTCGCCAGCCTCGTAGGACGGGGGAGCAAGGGGAGGCGTTTTGCTCTTTATCATCTACGGACGAAGATCCCCTGAAGATGAGCTCTGCTGAGAAGGGTTGAGATCCGAACTACAAGATAATGCTTCGGTTATTTTCCTCAGGAATAAAACATGAATGTGATTCATTATGGAACCCCTCCCCTCACTTACGCCTCAGGGGAGAGCGGGTCCCTTTTAGGGGGCGATTCGGCTGAAGCGTCCACCAGTGCCAAACCCTCTGACGAAGATTTCTTTCCCTGTTTTGAGGTTATCACCTCCAGATCTTCAGAGGCAGTCCTTTTCTTTCCCTGGTTGGGAGAATTTTTGATTCTTCCCTTCCTGACGGCCTCCTTCATGGAGGCGGAAGTGAGATGCGAACACCACGCTCTCACCGGGCTAGGGAGTGGGAATGGCCTGCCCTTGAGCAGACAGCCTATGCGAGATTTCGCCGGTTAGATACCTGGCATCTCTCAGCTTTCGCACATCTTCTTCCGTAACGGAGGAAGGCATCCACCGGCCTTCAAGATCAGAACCGGACATCGTCGAAGGTCTGAAGCGCCTAAAACTAGAGCTTCGGGTGTTGGAACTCGAAGCAAGGGGCGGATTCGATTGGATGGAAAAGAAGGGAGCCAAGCCTTGGTCCCTTTATAAAGGAGTTGAATACCAAGAGCCCTCCCCGTAACCGTTTGAGACTCGCTTTCGATTAGGGAGTCATACCAAAGGCACGGTTGGGTTACCCACACCCGTGTTGATGAGAATCCCGGAATAAGGGGACACGATCTCTGCTTTGACAAGACGTGCCAAGGAAACCGCCTCGCTAAACGCGCTGAGGTGGAACAATAAAATAAATAAAGAGCCTGGCTATGGCATGATGTCACGCCACGGAATACGTCAGCAGATCCGATTAATACAAATATTATTCTCTCTACGAAGGAATGTGGAACTTATTTTGCAGAGCCGGACACTACCCTGGTGTTCAACATCGTCTATGAAACATTCGGAGGAGGAACCCGCCTTGCAATGCCGAAGACAACTTGCACGCCGGACTCGTCGTCATTGAAGCCTGGTTCAGGGGCTACTGAGGGAGTCATGGATTAGGGGGTGTCCGGATGGCCGGACTATGACCTTTGGCCGGACTCCCGGACTATGAAGATACAAGATTGAAGACTCCGTCCTGTGTCCGGATGGGACTTTCCTTCGCATGGAAGGCAAGCTTGGCGATACGACATGAAGATATCCTCCCATTGTAACCGACTGTGTAACCCTAGCCCTCTCCGGTGTCTATATAAACCGGAGAGTTTTAGTCCGTAGGACGAAGAACAATCATACCATAGGCTAGATTCTAGGGTTTAGCCACTCCGATCTCGTGGTAGATCTACTCTTGTACTACCCATATCATCAATATAAATCAAGCAGGAGTAGGGTTTTACCTCCATCGAGAGGGCCCGAACCTGGGTAAAAACATCGTGTCCCTTGTCTCCTGTTACCATCCGCCTAGACGCACAGTTCGGGACCCCCTACCCGAGATCCGCCGGTTTTGACACCGACAGAGACCTTCCTCAAGGTTGCGCCATATACTCCTCAATCCTTTTCAAAGGGAATAAGTTGCATTCCAAATCCGGTTGTCATCAATTAAATTTGATGAGGATAAGCATAACGTAATTCTTCTTCTTACATCATCGTCATCAAGTAATCCCTTCTTTCGGAATTTGTTCTTGATGAATAAATTCTAGTTCCAAGTGTTTTCATCTTTTCTTTTCCGAAGTTCAAAATTTCCTCGGCCATTTCTTCGAAACCTCCATATAAATCATCGCAAGGCTTAATCTTATTCTTTCATCCTTCATTCTATCTCATCGTCCTTTTTTTCACCGGAATTCTTCACGGTGGTTCTTCATGATTTAAATTCATTCTTCAAGAGGTCATCAAGATTCTTGTTGGAGGAGTTCAAGTATCTTTTCTTCTCGCATCTTGAAGTGCAAATAATTCTTCATTTTCTTCTGAAGTGGAGCTTTGCATTTCTTCATTCTTCTCAGCTATTTAGACATTTGCTTGTGGCAGAGTTTCACCTCAAGTTTTGAGATGTTTTTCCATAGGTCCACAACAAGATGATTCTTTTGTTGTTGATTTTCTCAAGAACTCCGTTCAATCCTTCCTTCTAAGTTCTTTTCATTCAATTCTTTCAATTCTTCCGGAGGCATTGCGTTGTACATCTCATCAAGTGTCATCCCATCTTGTGAAGTTCATGGTCTATTCCTTCCATTTTCATACGGAGTGCTGCTGGAATTCTTTCATTCTTATTCCTTTTTTTATCCTGTTCTAATCAGAATGGTTTCAGAGTCTATCTTGGTTCTTGAGCTTTTCATTCTCATCATACTCGTCATTCCTCTTTTCTACCCAATTTCTCTCGACTTTGTTATTCTTCTTTCTTGTGGTTTTTTTCACCTTTTCCTCTTTCTCTTCAGTCTTGTTCCTAAGATATCGAGACGAGATCTCTTGTTAGTGGAAGAGAGTTGTAATGCCACGAATCCGATGTGCCAGGTGTCTTCTAGTTATTCGCCATCGTTGCTATGTCATTTGCTTGTGTGTTGCATTTTCCATGTCATCATCTGCATTTCATCTGCATGTTTTTCAAAACTTACATCCGTTTGGGTTCCCTCGGTTCTCTCCATTGTCCATTCTGAGCCCAACCACACTCGCACGTGCCCCGTCGCCCCTCCCAGTTCTCGCTTTGTGAGCTGCCAAAAAACGTTCTCGGAATGGGCCGAGATTTGCCAAGTGGCCTTGGTATATCACCGGTAGACCGCCCATCAAATTTCGTTCCATTTGGAGGTCGTTTCATGCCCCAACGGTTAACCGGGTAACCGCTAAAGCCCCTTTTCTCTTACAGCCCATCACCCCTCCAAACATCACACTAACCCATCTAACGCCCCTCCATGCTCTCTGTCGTTCGATCATGATCGTGTGGGCGAAAACCGCTCCTCATTTGGACTCTCCCAGCTCCCTCTACCTATAGATTAGTCCCCTCCCTCAAAATTTCGGGCAAACCCTAGATCAAACATGTCAGCCCGCCGCTGGACGAGTTCATCGCTGCCAGCCACGTCGCTCTAGCTAACCAGAGGCCGACATGTTAGCTCCGTTGCCGCCAGCAGCCAACCCCACGTCGCCACGTGGCCTCCGCTCCCCGCCAGCCACCGCGCCCTACTGCCAGGCCCGCCGGGCTCAGGCGCAGCCCCCCCAGGGCTGCGTGTCCTTCCGTTTGGCTCCTCCTGAGCGCCGCCGGAGCCGTTGCCCCTCATTGGCGCCACCCCACCACCGAGTGGCACCAACCACCGCTTCGCCCCGGCCTCCTCCTCCCTCTACCTCGTCGTGCCTCCCCCGCCAGGTCGCCCCCGTCGCCCATCTTCCTCTCCCTCTCTCCCCCTGACCCTCTCTCTTTCCCTCTCTAGCACCGCCATCGGAGCTGCAGAAGCTCATCGTCGGAGATCCGCCCGTCGTCGTGCCTCCAGTTGCCGCTCACCTCGTCCCTTGCCGGATCCGTGATCCCCGTCCCCGTATCTCCATATTCCGGCAGGTCCCTGCTCTGGACGCCTCGCCGGAGCCCCTCCCCAAGCCGCACCGGCATGGCCTCCTGCCCGTGAGGAGCACGGGAGGAGGACGGCATGCTCCCGACGCCGTCCGCGCGGGCCACTGAGTGGGCCCAGCTCCCGGATCTGCCAGCCCAGCTAGCCTCTCCACCGACATGGGCCAAGCCCGTGGGTGATCCCCTTAAACTCCGCTCGTTGCGTCGAATAGTTAGCTTGCGCTCACCTATTTTTTTTTCTAGAAAAACTGCCGTCCTCAGGATTATCATATTATGTGTGCATGTTTGAGGTGCCATAACTTGATGCTCGGTGCTCCGTTTTGCGTGTATAATACGTCAAAATGTTCATCTCAGAGTGCTCTTCATGATGGTATAGTTTGCATTCTTGTTCCAGTTCATATTGATGTCTTAATTTTGGTTGCAAAACTGCTAAGTAATATAATCTACTGATTGTTAACATCATTTAGCTGTCTTGTGAGCGCCACAACTTTGTCTCTGATGATGCTATGATTATGATCTTGATATGCGCATGTTCTGCTCTTCATGCTCTAAATGTCCGTTCCTATTGCATTGATGCTAGGTTGCATAATGATATCTTAATCTCTGTTGCAAAAGTGCATGTTGCTGTTAACTGCTGAAAACTGCTGTAACTTGCTGATTTTGCATTTTTGTTACTTTTTGTGTGTGCATCCTATGAGCATGATGTCTACATGTTTTAGGAGAATTTTCATGCCATCTTTATAGATCTGCAATCCATGTATTTTTATATGCCATGTAGTGAGTGCATCAAGATTGTGAAGTGGGCTACTTGTCATTAACTTTCTGTCGAGTCTGATTATGTCATATCATGTTGCTATGTTTGCTTCATGCTACCAATTTATCCATGCATATCCTGGAGATTCTTAGTTGACCTGTTTTGTTATATATATTATCATATATCATTCCTTGCCTTTTGATGTCCTATATATATCCTATAGAATATGTTTTCATTGGCATGACCATGCCTATATGTTGTTGAAGGTTTCTGTTAACATCATGATGCTATATTGTGAGCTTGTTATTGAGTGATCCATGCCTCTTCTAGAGATGGTCCAATTACATGATTTGAAGTAGGCGATGATTAATTTGTTCACATGCCATGTTTGCATATTTTGAATGTCATATGCCTCTGTTATATTCTTGCAAACATGCTATCATAATGTTGCTGTTTTACACTTGCTGAAACTGTTTGAACATTCAATCTTGTCATGTTGGTTCGTACTAATCCCTCAGCCATATCTATATGATGCCATGATGTTATTTTCTCTTTGTTATGTGTAATTTGATGTCATGTCCTTGGTTGTTATATTTACTTGTTGTAGCTTGTATCTTTCTTGCTCTCAAGTTGCCACCATATTAACTCTGCTCATGCATATGCTCCTGTGTTATAAAGTTGCATTTTGCATTGATCATCTTGGATTAATCTTGATGCCTATGAACCTGAACCTTAATGATATGTGAAATATGTTATCTGTACATGAAGTACATGTCAAGTTTGTGCTCATATCATTCCTATAGCATGTCTTTTTGATGATGCCAAAGTGCCTACTTGCTATTTTGGGCAGATTGTGGTTGTATCTTGTTTGGAGTGTATGTGTGGCACCGTTGCTCCGTTTTGAGCACGCTCTATATGGAACTTGCTTAGATTTGCATGTAGTTTCACCTTATCATGTTGGATACATGTTTTTAGAGTGTTTGCTTGATGTTTGAATGCATTTTGCATCAATGCCATGTTTAACTTGTTTTCCACATATCTTCTAGGCCGTAGCTCCGAATTAAATGAACTTTATATGTAACTTGACTAGAATTTCGTGTAGATCATCATGGTGCTCTTTAACTTGCTGTTTAACAACTTCAACTTAATGTCTATTCATATCTGGACCAATTTCGAAATTTGCATATGAGGACTTACGGATTTGTTATATGTTGTTTCCGGCCTCATTTAAACTTGCTTTGATGTGTTGTTCTTGTATGCATCATCTCTTGCCATGAGTAGCATCATATAGTCTTTGTCATGCATCTTGCTTGGTTGTGCATCATGCCATGTTTATGTGTTGTGTGTTTACCATGTTGTTTGCTTCTTTCCGGTTGTGGTTCTTCTCGATAGTTCCTGTTTCGTTGCGATCGTGAGGATTCGTTCGTCTACATTTGGTTTGTCTTCGCCCGTTCGACTTCTTCATGGACTCGTTCTTCTTCCTAGTGGGATTTCAGGCAAGATGACCATTACCCTGGATCTCACTACTATCATTGCTATGCTAGTTGCTTCGTTCTATCGCTATAATGCGCTACCTATCACTTGTTTATCAAGCCTCCCAAATTGCCATGTCAGCCTCTAACCTTTTCACCCTTCCTAGCAAACCATTGTTTGGCTATGTTACCGCTTTTGCTCAGCCCCTCTTATAGCATTGTTAGTTGCAGATGAAGTTTGAAGATTGCTCCATGTTGGAACAGGATTGTGTTGAGATATTACAATATCTCTTATTTAATTAATGCATCTATATACTTGGTAAAGGGTGGAAGGCTCGGCCTTATGCCCGGTGTTTTGTTCCACTCTTGCCGCCCTAGTTTCTATCATACCGGTCTTATGTTCCCTGATTTTGCGTTCCATACGCGGCAGTGTGTATGGGAACCACTTGACAGTTCGCTTTGAATAAAAATCCTCCAGCGAGGCCCAACTTTGGTTTTAAATTTGCCTAACAACACTATTACCTTTCCCTTGGAAGTAATTAACCCGAGGGTCATCTTTATTTTAAACCCCCCGGGCCAGTGCTTCTCTAAGTGTTGGTCCGAACCGAGCAGCCTACGGGGCCACCTCGGGGAAACTTGAGGGCTGGTTTTACTCGTAGCTTGTCTGATAAGTTGTGCCCTAAGAACGAGATATGTGCAGCTCCTATCGGGATTTGTCGGCACATTCGGGCGGTCTGGCTGGTCCTGTTTTACCATTGCCGAAATGTCTTGTAACCGAGTTTCCGAGACTGATCGGGTCCTCCTGGGAGATGGAATATCCTTCGTTGGTCGTGAGAGCTTATAATGGGCTAAGTTGGGACACACCTGTAGGGTATAAACTTTCGAAAGCCGTGCCCGCGGTTATGTGGCAGATGGGAATTTGTTAATGTCCGGTTGTAGATAACTTGACACTTGACTTAAGTAAAACGCATCAACCGCGTGTGTAGCCGTGATGGTCTCTTTTCAGTGGAGTCCGTGAAGTGAACACAGTTTGAGTTATGCATGAACGTAAGTAGTGTCAGGATCACTTCTTGATCACTTCTAGCTTCTCGACCGATGCGTTGCTTCTCTTCTCGCTCTTATTTGCGTATGTTAGCCACCAGATATGCTTCGTCGCTGCCGCAACCTCACCACTTATCCTTTCCATTCCCATTAAGCTTTGCTAGACTTGATACGCATGGTAATG
This sequence comes from Triticum dicoccoides, assembly GCF_002162155.2. Lineage (NCBI taxonomy): Eukaryota > Viridiplantae > Streptophyta > Magnoliopsida > Poales > Poaceae > Triticum > Triticum dicoccoides. Next base: position 126,079,177 of record NC_041391.1, read on the forward strand.
GGATTGCTGAGTCCTCGTGGCTCATAGATTAGTACAACAACAGTTGCGGGTACAGGTAATGTGATGATCATGACGCGAGAGCGATACTTGTTTTGGAGTTCTTCTTCTGCTTCTTCTTCGATCGGGGGATAGGTTCCAGGTCGGCATCCTGGGCTAGCAGGGTGGATGTCGTTGAGTTTCTATTTGTGTTTCATCCGTAGTCGGGTGGTGCTCTTATGTATGATGTTGTTGTATTCATGTGGCATTGTAAGCCTTTTGTATGTATCCCCAACTATTATGTAATGGTACGATGTAATGATATCCACCTTGCAAAAGGGTCTCCAATATGCACTTCTATCCTTGGAGGGACCTTCGAGTTCCTTTAGGATAGGGTAGCATATTGGGCGTGACACCCTTCAATCCTGTATGCATCAATTTCTATGCTAGGTTGAAGCTTCTGTCACTCTTGCCCTCCAATACATAGTCCTATCAGCATACAACTAACCCTATGGTGTGACGCACGCGCGCTCTCATATGATGGGCACCAAAGGACAGCAACATAACCACAAGCAAATGAAACCAATCATAGCAATTCATCAATTACCGATAGGATGACGAAAATCTACTCAGACATCATAGGATGGCAACACATTATTTGATAATAATATGAAGCATAAAGCACCATGTTCAAGTAGAGGGTACAACGGGTTGCGGGAGAGTGCACCGCTGAATATAGATGGGGGAAGGTGATGACAATGTTGGTGTAGATGCGGAGGTGTTGGTGTAGATCACGGTGATGATGATGGCCCCGACGGTGTTCCGGCGCCACCGAGAGAGAGGGGGAGAGAGCCCCCCCCCCTCCTTCTTCTTCTTCCTTGACCTTCTCCCTAGATGGGAGAAGTGTTTCCCCTCTGGTCCATGGTCTCCATGGCATGGGAGGGGCGAGATCCCCTCCGAGATTGGATCCGTCTCTTTGTCTCTCTCTATTTCTGCGTTTCTGATTATGCCCTTTCATCGTTTCTTATATTCCCGAAGATCCGTACCTCCAATAGGATTGAAATTTTTAAAACAATTTTTTTCCGGATATTAGCTTTCTTGCGGTGAAAGAAGGGCACCAACCGCCTTACGGGGTGTCCACGAAGGTCAGGGGCGCGCCCACCCCCTCTGGGGCACGCCCCTGCCTCGTGGGCCCCTCGAGCATCGTCTCCCATTGATTCCACTTCCAAAATTCACATATATTCCATAAAAACGCTTCGTCACTTTTTATACCATTTGGACTCTGTTTTATATGGATTTTCTGCAAAACAAAAAACATGCAACAAACAAGAACTGGCACTGGGCACTGGATCAATATGTTAGTCCCAAAAGTAGTATTAAAAGTTTCCAAAAGTATATGAAACTTGTATATATTGGCATGGAACAATCAAAAATTATAGATACGATGGAGACGTCTCAACATCCCCAAGCTTAATTCCTGCTCGTGCTCGAGTAGGTAAATGATAAAAAAGGAAATGTGTCATGTGGAATGCTACCTAGCATAATCTTGATCATGTAATATAATCATGACATGAATATTAAGACACGAGTGATTCAAAGCAATAGTCTATCATTTGACATTAAGACAATAATACTTCAAGCATGCTAACCAAGAAATTATGTCTTATCAAAATAACATAGTCAAAGAAAGCTTATCCCTACAAAATCATATAGTTTGGCCATGCTTCATTTTTGTCACAAAAAATGCTCCCATCATGCACAACCCCAACGATAAGCCGAGCAATTGGTAAATACTTTTTCACGCGCTTCAGCCTTTTCAACCCTCACGCAATACATGAGCATAAGCCATGCATATAGCGAGCTGCGTGTCAGATGCACTACGTTGATAAAGCGACGACGCCCACCATGCGCTGTGTCCGGCGCGGTATGACGGCAGCCCGATCTTTGGTCCACCGTCCCTTGTGAGATGAGGGACCAGATGTCGTATCCCGATTCCCGATGTGGGTGGTTGGGAGCATGTTTTGGCGTGATGCCCAGGCAGGCGTGCCCACGGTCGAGTGGCCTCGGGTGTGAGACGTCCATTTTGCATCATGCTTTTATATCAATATTTATTGCATTATGGGTTGTCATTACACATTATATCTCATTACTTATGGCTATTCTCTCTTATTTTACAAGGTTTACCATGAAGAGGGGGAATGCCGGCAGCTAGAATTCTGGCTGGAAAAGGAGCAAACATTGGAAACCTATTATGCACATCTCCAAAAGTCCTGAAACTCCACGAAACAACTTTTTGGCATTTATAAGAATTTCTGAGCGAAAGAGATAGGCCAGGGGGCCCACACCCTGTCCAGGAGACAGGGGGTGCCCCCCCTATAGGGCGCGCCCCCCTATCTCCTAGGCCCCCTGGTGGGCCTCCGGGTCCATCTTCTGCTATATCATCACTTTTACCCTGGAAAAAATTGTGGGAAAGCTTACGGGACGAAACTCCACCGCCACGAGGTGGAACCAATCTAGGGCTCTAGCAGAGCTGTTATGCCAGGGACACTTCCCTCCGGGAGGGGGAAATCATCACCAACGTCATCACCAATGATCCTCTCATTGGGAGGGGGTCAATCTCCATCAACATCTTCACCAGCACCATCTCCTCTCAAACCCTAGTTCATCTCTTGTATCCAATCTTTTATCCAAAACCACAAATTGGTACCTGTGGGTTGCTAGTAGTGTTGATTACTCCTTGTAGTTGATACTTATTGGTTTAATTGGTGGAAGATCATATCTTCAGATCCTTAATGCATATTATTACACCTCTGATTATGAACATGAATATGCTTTGTGAGTAGTTATGTTTGTTCCTAAGGACATGGGTGAAGTCTTCCTATTAGTAGTCATGTGACTTTGGTATTCGTTCGATATTTTGATGAGATGTATGTTGTCTTCTCCTCTAGTGGTGTCATGTGAACGTCGACTACATGATACTTCACCATTATTGGGCCTAGCGGAGGGCATAGGGAAGTAATAAGTAGATGATGGGTTGCTAGAGTGACAGAAGCTTAAACCCTAGTTTATGCGTTGCTTCGTTAGGGGCTGATTTGGATCCACATGTTTCATGCTATGGTTAGGTTTACCTTAATACTTTTGTTGTAGTAGCGGATGCTTGCAATAGGGGTTAATCTTAAGTGGGATGCTTTTCCATGTAAGGTCAGTACCCAAGCACCGGTCCACCCACATATCAAATTATCAAAGTACCGAACGTGAATCATATGAGCGTGATGAAAACTAGCTTGACGACAATTCCCATGTGTCCTCAGGAGCTCCTTTCTCATTATTAGAAATTGTCCAGGCTTATCCTTTGCTACATAAAGGATTGGGCCACCTTGCTGCACCTTATTTACTTTATTTACTTGTTACTCGTTACTATTTATCTTATCATAAAACTATCTATCACCTACAATTTTAGTGCTTGCAGAAAACCTTACTGAAAACCGCTTATCATTTCCTTCTGCTCCTCGTTGGGTTCGACACTCTTACTTATAGAAAGGACTACGATAGATCCCCTACACTTGGGGGTCATCAAGACTGTTTTCTGGCACCGTTGCCGGGGAGTGTAGCGCTTTTCGTGAGTGGAACTTGGTAAGGAAACATTTATATAGTGTGCTGAATTTTTTTGTTACGTGTCACTATGGAAACTAATCCTTTGAGGGGCTTGTTTGGGGTATCTTCACCCCAACCATAAGAGCAAAGAGTTGCTCCTCAACCTACTGAACTTTATGAAAATATTAACTTTGATATTCCTTCAGGTATGATAGAGAAACTGCTAGCTAATCCATGTGCAGGAGATGGAACATTGCATCCCGACTTACACCTTATCTTTGTGGATGAAGTTTGTGGATTATTTAAGCTTGCAGGTATTCCTGATGATGTTGTCAAAAGGAAGGTCTTCCCTTTATCTTTGAAGGGAGATGCATCGACATGGTATAGGCTATGTGATGATACGAGATCTTGGAATTATAAGCGATTGAAGTTGGAATTTCACCAAAAGTTTTATCCTATGCATCTTGTTCATCGTGATCGTAATTACATATATAATTTCTGGCCTCACGAAGGAGAAAGCATCGCCCAAGCTTGGGGGAGGCTTAAGTCAATGTTATATTCATGCCCCAATCATGAGCTGTCTCGGGAAATGATTATTCAGAATTTTTATGCTCGGCTTTCTCTCGATAATCGCAACCTGCTCGATACTTCTTGTGCTGGTTCTTATATGCTGAAGACTATTGCTTTCAAATGGGACTTATTGGAAAGAATTAAACGCAACTCTGAAGATTGGGGTTCCGATGATGGTAAGGAGTCAGGTATGACACCTAAGTTGGATTGTGTTAAATCTTTTATGGATACCGATGTTTTTCGTGGATTTAGCGCTAAGTATGGACTTGACTCTGAGATAGTAGCTACTTTATGTGAATTTTTTCTACTCACGTTGATCTCCCTAAAGAGAAGTGGTTTAAATATAATCCTCCTGTTGAAGTTAAAGTAGTTGCACCTATTACAGATGAAGGAAAGACTATTACCTATAGTGATCCTATTATTCCTACTGCTTATGTTGAAAAACCTCCTTTCCCTGTTAGGATAAATGATCATGCTAAAGCTTGGACTGTTGTTCGTAAGAGTAATACTAGGACTTATACACCTCCTGAGCAAATTAATGTTGAACCTAGTATTGCCATGGTTAAAGATCTCTTGGATGAGTACTTAGATGGGCATGTTATTTATTTCTGTGGTAAGACTGCTAATATTGCTAGGCCAGATACTAAGACACGTAGACCTGTCCTAGCCATGCATGTTATTTCTATTAAAATAGGATATCATTGTTATCACGATTTATGTGATATGGGTGCTAGTGTGTAATGCCTCGAGACCGATGCTCCAGAAGACTTCCAGCTATTCCGAGTTTTGCCATGTGATTTATTTTTTGTTTGTTGCATTTCATCATGTCATCTCTTGCATTGCATCATGTCATCATGCCAGCATGTCATTTAATTTTTAAAACCTCAACTAAATAAATTGCATAGATCTTTTGATCTATTTAAATTGAGGGTATTCACATGGTGATTTCTCTTTATAACATATCCTTCCAATATTTAGGGAGCTACTATAAAATATTCCATTAGCTTGGAATTAACCGTAACACACTTGCAAAATTCCCATGCCCTTTCTACTTCAAGTTTGGTCCCCAAACTTTGCCAACAATTCTTATCTCTTTTATCGAGGCTCCTCCTAAAGTCTCAACATTTTTGGACCTCCCTAGCACCTACTTCCTATGCAAGACCATTTGAACTAATTTCAAATGAGTTCGAATTCTAACCTCTCACACATGCACACTTCTATTTTCTTGGGTCACGCTCGTTTTTGCGAATCCAAGAAAATTGCCCTCCTGCCCAAGCTCCAACCCTAACCTCTCTCTCTTTTGTTTCTTCTCTCCGTGTTTTTTATTTAGAAGAGAAGGGAGAGAGCCAGCCCAGCTGGGCCTCCCAGCTACTACAGCTCGGCCTCCTCCCAGCGCCAGCCCACCTCATCCCCGCAGCCCACCAGTTTCTCTAACCCTAGGCCCAACCCCTCTTCTCTCCCTCGTCCCCTCGTCCCGCCGCCACTCACACGCTTCGCACAGGAGAGGAGCGCCCGCGCCCGATCCCCATGGCGCCCCTGTTCCCCGCGGCCGTGGCCCTCGACGCTCGCCGTAGCTGCAGCTCCTTCTCCAGCCTCGTCAGATCTCAGCGCAGCCTGGTGCCTCCTCCTCCCTTGCTCCTGGATGCGTCCGGCCGCCCGCAGCCGTCGTCGTCCGCACGCACATGAGACAGCAGTTGCAGCCCCGAGTCCTCTGCTTCTTCCCTACCGGCGTCCGGGGTCGTAGCCTCCCCTGCCGCGGCCACCTTTCCTCGCCCTTCCATCTTTGCCGCTGCTGCAGCTCGCCTCTGCTCCACGCCACTCCTCCTCTACCGTGGCCTTCCTCCTTCACCATCGCGCCTGCATCGATCGTCGTCGCCCCAAGCTGCTCCCTCACCTTCCCTCGTCGTCCCGACCAGCAGTAGGAAAACAGGAGCTCAAGCCCTGCCATGGCCGCCACCCGTTCGTCGCCTCCGGCCGGATCCAGCCGCCCTCGGCCTCTCCTAGAGCACCCAAGGAACCCCGAAGGACTTGGATGCGCCAAGTTCCTCTCCGACACGTGTACAACTACCATCGCCGTGTACCACTACTTCCACTACCATCGCCACATGAACAACTACTTCCCACGATGCCCCGTGAATGACTACTTCCTCTACATCGTACCGAACCCGCACCGCTCCGAAAATGCACGCTTCAAAGGTATAACCGCCGAGACGATGACCCATGGACGAATGCATGTTGTATGAGATGCTCGTGTTTGCACCGTGTCCGAGTTGTCACTCGTTTCCATGCCGTCGACCCGTCGGAACCCGGTAACCGGGATCACCCCACCATATTTTGCTTGTTCCGCACATCCACACTTTCCTTTGCACCAACATCTCGACGAGTTGTCGGATCACCGGTATGTTGCCGTGGCATCATTTTCGGATTCGTTGCCGTGGCACCCTTTTTGTTCTGCCATGGTGACCAAATGCTTCATAACATGCTCATGTCAACATTTTCATAAAATTTGCATATAACTTGTATATGTCATCTGCATCATGATAACAACATTCAAATGCTTAAAATTGTTGTTGCATTAAATTGCTAATTGACATGTGGGGATTTACCGTGATTGTTGTTTCTTGCTTCCAGCCTCACTTAAACTTGCCTAAATAGTTAGCTCAATTATGTTTCACCTCTTGCCATGTTTAACAACATTTAATATTGTTGTGTACCTAAACAAGAGTGAACTAAATAACTCAATGTGGTGTTTTGTCAATATGCAACTCGTTGCATATTGAGCTCCACTTAAATTGTAGTGTTGTTTGTTGCACTTTGCCATGCCATGCCTAATTAAATCAGACATGCATCATACTTGTTTGTGCATCATGCCATGATTATGCTTGTGTGTTTACCATATTGTTTGCTTCTTTCCGGGTTGCTTCTCTTGTTAGCTTCGGTTTCGTTCCAGAGTTGTGAGGATTCGTTCGACTACATCCGTTTGTCTTCTTCATGGACTCGTTCTTCTTCCAAGCGGGATTTCAGGCAAGATGACCGTCACCCTGGATCTCACTACTATCATTGCTATGCTAGTTGCTTCGTTCTATCGCTTTGCTGCGCTACCTATCTTTTGCTTATCAAGCCTCCCCAATTTGCCATGTCAGCCTCTAACCTTTTGCACCCTTCCTAGCAAACCATTGATTGGATATGTTACCGCTTTGCTCAGCCCCTCTTATAGCGTTGTTAGTTGCAGGTGAAGTTGAAGATTTCCCCATGATGGACAGGATTATGTTGGGATATCACAATATCTTTTATTTAATTAACGCATCTATATACTTGGTAAAGTGTGGAAGACTCGGCCTTATGCCTGGTTTTTTGTTCCACTCTTGCCGCCCTAGTTTCCGTCATACCAGTGTTATGTTCCCGGATTTTGCGCTCCTTACGCGATTGGATGATTTATGGGACCCCCTTGACAGTTCGCTTTGAATAAAACTCCTCCAGCAAGGCCCAACCTTGGTTTTACCATTTGCCTCACCTAGCCCTTTTTCCCTTGGGTTTTTGGAGCCCCAGGGTCATCTTTATTTTAACACCCCCAGGCCAGTGCTCCTTCGAGTGTTGGTCCAAACTGAGCTTCCTGCGAGGCCACCTCGGGGAAACTTGAGGGTTGGTTTTACTCGTAGCTAGAGTCATCTGGTGTTGCCCTGAGAACGAGATATGTGCAGCTCCTATCGGGATTTGTCGGCACATCGGGCGGCTTTGCTGGTCTTGTTTTACCATTGTCGAAATGTCTTGTAAACCGGGATTTCGAGTCCGATCGGGTCTTCCTGGGAGAAGGTATATCCTTCGTTGATCGCGAGAGCTTATCATGGGCTAAGTTGGGACACCCCTGCAGGGTTTAAACTTTCGAAAGCCGTGCCCGCGGTTATGTGGCAGATGGGGATTTGTTAATGTCCGATTGTAGATAACTTGACAGCAGATCCGACTTAAAACGCATCAACCCCGTGTGTAGCCGTGATGGTCTCTTTTCGGCGGAGTCCAGAAAGTGAACAAGGTTTTGGGTTATGTTTGACGTAAGTACGAGTTGAGGATCACCTTTTGATCATTGCTAGCTTCACAACCGTTCTGTTTGCTCTCTTCTCGCTCTTATTTGCGTATGTTAGCCACCATATATGCTTAGTCGCTGCTGCAACCTCACCACTACACCCCTTCCTTTCCCATTAAGCTTTGCTAGTCTTGATACCCATGGTAATGGGATTGCTGAGTCCTCGTGGCTCACAGATTCCTACAACAACAGTTGCAGGTACATGTTATGCGATGATCATGACGCGAGAGCGGTGCTTGCTTGCGTTGAGTTCTTCTTCTGCTTCTTCAATCAGGGGATAGGATCCAGGTCAGCAGCCTGGGCTAGCAGGGTGGATGTCGTTTGAGTTTCTGTTTGTGTTTCGTCCATAGTTCGGATGTTGATCTTATGTATGATGTATTGATGTTGTATTCGTGTGGCATTGTATGCCTCTTGTATGTATCCCCATCTATTATGTAATGTTGATGTAATGATATCCACCTTGCAAAAGCGTTTCAATATGCGGTTCTATCCTTGGTGGGACCTTCGAGTCTCTTTAGGATAGTATCGCATATTGGGCGTGAGAAGTTGGTATCAGAGCCTCGACCGACCCTTAGGAGCCCCCTTGATTGTTGGCCGTTGTTGAGTCTAGAAGAAAACTATTTTGAGTCTTAGGATTATATATATTGGAGAGTAGGAATTCTTTTTACTCCTCAGCTCCCTTCGTCGCTCTGGTGAGGTCTCCTGACGTAGATGTTTTGTCTTTCCTCTCCTCAAATTTCACTAATTTTTTTTGATCACGTGGGTATCTTGGAATCGTTACGATAGTCTTGTGACGAGAACATTGTTCTTGGTGCCTCCTGTCTTTTATGTGGCAGTGACCCGGGGAGTTGAGCTCCGAGGTATTGTCGTCACAATTTTATCATTGCAGTTCTGGAATACCTGAGTTTTGCCGACATCGAAAATCTCTTTTATGCAGTTGTTGGTGAGATAACCTCGACGCCACCCAGTACTGGGGAGTTCGGGAGTATTCCCATAGCTCGTATAACGGATTCTTTTCGAAGGTTGAGGTACACAATTTCCGGAGTTTTCTTGGTTATGTGTTGATGGATGGATACAGCTTGGATGTAGGTATTGTTCGTTTGGGTGAGATATATTGCTTCCCCTGTATCCCCAACACCAGATTGAATAACCAGAAAGTTTTGGGAGTTTATAGGTGGGAATTCAAGTAGCTCCTAGAATATATTTCTGACAGATGCATGATATGGGATTGGGTAAATCTCTATCATATGTATTTGTTCCGGCTTATTTTGCAAGCCAATCCTTTGTTTTGTTTTGAAGTTGTGGTATTCGAGTTGCTTCAATGTCAAGTGTTGATTCCATACCTTTCAAGCGGTGTTCTCATATTTCTATGGGAGTGCTAATCCTTCTTGATCATTGAGGTTGTCATGTCAATTCTTTTCCAACCGGCGTGCTTCTCTTCAAGTGGATCCGATCATTTTCAACATCCGCAAGATCAACTCTAAGTTTTCTCACCGGTGTTTGTTTGATCCATCCCAAGTTGCCTTTGTTTTCCCGCCCTCCCACCCTTTTTCTTCAAGGACTCAAATTTCTTAATCATGTATCCTTTTATTTGTGGGAAGTCTCTTCATTCTTTTCTTTCAATGTTCTTATCCGGTGATTTCCCATGAAGATGCTCAACAGTTTCAAGTTTATCATCCTTCATTGTTGTTTCTTCTCCGGTAGATCCAATTCAAGCTTTCGATATTCATCATATTCCTTTCCTCGTTTCTAATGCTTCCTCATGCCGATGCACGTCTTAATCATTCATTTCTTCCTATTCATTTGTTCTGGAGTGCTGAAGATATCTCACAAGACTTGTGTTTCCATTCTCAATCCGTTCAAGATATTTCGAGGTTGTTATCTCATTCAAGCCATTTAATTCAACCGGTGTAATCTCTGTTTCAAGCAATCCTTCAATGATGGTTCTTTCGAGTGGGCCCTAACCCACAGGTCATTTCCCAGGATCTTACCTGACTCTTCTAGTTTATCCGGAGCCATTCCCAAAGTCTTTCGAAGTTTGACGTAAGAATGAATTTTCATCAGTCATATTGCCTTCTCCAAGGTCGTTTTCAAATTCTTTTCATCTTTGGCTCAACTTTTCCTCTTTTAATTCTCCCGGAGTATCTCAGTAATTTTGATGGTGTGTCTCGTCGTCATTCTCAACTTTGAAGACCGAAGAAGAGTTCCTCTTAAATCCTTACCCGTTCTTCCAAAGAGGCGTAGTTCAAGTTTGATGCCATCCTCTCATAATTGTTTTTGATTGTGGGAATTCTTTTCACCCATTCAGACCAATTCAAGAGTCTTTTCAGATTGATTCTCCGTAGCCATCATCTCAGAATTATTCATTCTCAGCTTTCAACTCTCGTTCTCGAATTCTTCCGGTGCATCGTTCAAATATCCTCTAATCAGTTCATGATCTCTTTGTTCTCTTGCATTTAAATCCCCTCAAGTATCTTCATTCGTTTTCCAATTCTTCTGCGTGAATTGTGCCTTTGCTACTTTCATTTTCAATTCTTACGGTGGTTCGTTCGAGATTCATCTTCCTTTGTTTCCGTATCATTTCATTCGTTCTTTCCAATCCTCCCGGTGATTCGTCGAAGAGTTCTTCAAGTTGGCGCTATATCTCTCTTCATTCCTTTCTACGAGAATAAGTAGTATGCCAAATCCATTGCTTGTCATCAATTATATTTGATGAAGGATAAGCATACAATAAATCTTATTCTTATTTCCTCGAGGTGATTCAATTCTTTTCTTCCGGAGATTGTTCATGATGAAGTAATTCTCGGTTCTTGTATTTCATCTTTTCTTTTTCGGAGTTGCAAGTTTTCCGCTTTATCTCGTCATGAAGCTCCATCTAAATCATTGCAAGGCTTCACCTTGTGTTTTCAACTTCTCTTTCTTTCTATCATCCTTTTATGACCGGAGTTCTTCATGGAGGATCTACATGGTGGTTCGTCAAGGATCTACATGGGGCGCGTATGTGCCTGGCCGGGAAGCGGTCCTTCGTCAAAGCGGAGGAATTCTAAACATTCCAATGGTCGATCGAGTGGTTGACCAGTCTCTCGCTATATCATGACAGTCAGTTTTCGGCTTTCTCTACTGAGGTGCTCGCCCGGCCGAACCGGGGCACTATCGTAGTAGTTCTCCTGGTGCCGCGTTAGCCGATGATACGGAACGTAAGGCAGTAAAACACAGGAGCCGGGCAAACCCAACATTTGACCAAAGACATGATTCGGAGCTGATGCATATAAGGCCTAACTCGAGACGCCAAACACTCCTTGAGGTGTTCAGTCTTTATGATACCGGGCAGAACAATGCCCTAAGGCCCTAGTGTCCAGGTACAGGTGGGAACTTCTGACGCGGACGATGCCAAAACGCCAGCCTCCTCCTCGGCTATGGTGGGAAACTTGGGGATGTGTATCAACAAGAGACAGTAAGAAAGGTTTACGCAGGGTCTTAATCTGAAAAGAATCCTTGCAACGGGTCCCTGCTGCATGTCTGCGCCTGTGTCTCCGTTGTGCTGTATCCTGGACGGGTGTAGCACGTGCTTCATCTATAAAAGAGAAGGACTTAGTTTCCAAGAATATTGTGCAGAAGTTGTATTAAAATAGAATAAAATGAAGAAAGTTGAGCTTTATTGGCTCTTATCATTTATACACGCTGCCCCTTATAAAGGGGGTATGCGGATGGGGAGCCCCTTGTTTAGTTACGCCGGACTCGCCTAACCATGTCTGAGGTCTGAATGACCTGTTTTTAGGGGCTTTGACCTGCAAGGTCTGATTAGTGTGTGGCTGTCGAAGTAGTCTCACGTTCTCCGTGGTCGAGGAACACTCGGAGTTACTTTTTAATGAAATTATGCCACATTGACCGGGCATGCTTAAGCGTAAAAAACGCGTAATGTGGTATTGCATTAGGGCTGGCGAAAGCTGCGCGCCTAGTAGTGCGTAAGGGCTACTGTCTGAATGGGGCGATGGAGAGTGAGCTTTTCACGATGGAGGTTGTCGGATGAACCGAACACAACCTCTAGTGGTACAGAGCCTGTATAATTGGCTTAAACGCCTGGCGTCACTCCTTTGAAGGAAGTGCTGCTATGGCGAATTTTGGTAGGGTCTATCCCCATTCTGCGGGCGGTGTCCTGGTATTGCAGGTGCCGCGCTGTCTTTTCGTGTTATCACATGAAGTGAGTTCACTGTTTTGACTTCTAGTGGGAAAGTCTTTTGCTTTCTGGAGTGCTGCTTTTGGGTTTCGTCACTTCCGCTTGGTGTGTCGAGCCCCTTGTGTTCGGCATTAAGTCGGCCGGACTGTTTGAAGACCCAACAATCTCTGTGGGTATGGTTTGCAGGCTTCCCGGAGGTACCATGTATTTGACATAGTCTATCAAGAATCTTGTTTAGGTTGGATAGCTCGTCACTGTTGTCCTTGAGGGGCAGTGTTTTGTTGTTCGGCCGAGAGCTTTTGAATCCGGCATTGACCGCCGTACTATTCAGGCCATTTTCCTTATTCTGGCACTGATCTTTTCTGCGTCATGATTTCCCATTTCCATCCCTGACTTAGGATGTACTCGGGTCGCTGGTGCTGCATCTAGCCAGCCAGCTGTCTTCCCCCGCGGAAAAGCGGGTCATGAGGCTTGTTAGTGCGGCCATTGTTCTTGGTTTTTGCTGGCCGAGGTGTCTGGCAAGCCATTCGTCTCGGACGTTGTGTTTAAAGGCTGCTAAGGCTTCAGCGTCCGGACAGCAGAGTATTTGGTTCTTTTTAGTGAGGAACCTGTTCCAGAATTTGCGTGCTGACTCTCCGGGCTATTGAGTTATGTGACTTAAATCATCTGCATCCGGAGGGTGGGCATAGGTCCCCTGAAAATTTGCTGGAAACGCATCCTCAAGCTCTTCCCAACTTCCAATGGTATTTTCTGGGAGGCTTTTAAGCCAATGCCGAGCTGGCCCTTTGAGCTTGAGGGGTAGGTATTTTATGGCATGGAGATCATCTCCTCTGGCCATATGTATGTGTAGGATGTAATCCACAATCCAGACTCCGGGGTCTGTTGTTCCATCATATGACTCTATGTTTACGGGTTTGAATCCCGCTGGAAATCCATGATCCAGTACCTCGTTGGTGAAACATAGTGGGTGTGCGGCGCCCCTGTATTTGGGTGTGCCGTTGTCTTCAAATGCTCGGCGGGTTATGTTGCTTCCTGGAGTCTTATTTTTTGGCCCATAGATGGATCTGACTGGGTCGTCCTTTTTTCGAGGATCTTTATGCTGATCGTGTGCCGGCTTGTGTGCGGCGCCTCTTGTTGCTCTTGGCCTGACATCTGGTCATCTATCCAGCCAGGCGGCTTCTTTCTTTTTTGACTGCGGGGGCTCTAAGGCCTCCTCGTCAAATTCGAGCAACAGCTTGCGCTTCGGGTAGCTCTTTGTCTGGTGACTAGCGCCATGTTTATCTGCGGTGTTGAGTACTCTACTCCATCTCATTCTGAGTGCGTCCTCCGCTGTTTTGAGCTTCCGCTTTTGCTTCTTCAAACTTCTCGCAGTGGCGACGAGCCTTTTATGAAGGTTCGTATGCTCTGGTGATGTGAGATCGTCTTTGCTGGGGATGGGTTGCTTGTCCAGTTCATCATGTCCGGCTGGCTGCTTGGTGACATGTGCATCGTCCACTGCTTCGCCCTGCTCTAGGGCCGGGTCTGTATGGGTGCCATTTTTATCGAGGCCGGTCTTCGGGCGGCGCTTACGTCACCATTTTGGTTGTTTGTTGGGGGAGTTGTCCTTCGCCACGTCCCGTTTCTCCTCATTATCGCTTCCTTTTGGTGTATCCACCATGTATACGTCGTGAGTTGGGGTGTCTTTCCCGTGCCCGGTAGGCGCTGGTTCTTGGTCTTCTCCGGCATCGTCGTCCATACCGTCGATCTCTTCGGAGTCATAGTTTAGCATGTCGGTTAGATCGTCGACAGTGGCTACTAATTGGGTGGTGGGTGGGCTTTGAATTTCTTCGTCGTCCGCATCCCAACTGTCCTGGCCGTAGTCCGGCAAGGGCTCTCCTAATAACGAGAGATACTTTAGCGAACTCAAGATGTCGCCGAAAGGTGAGCGTTGAAAGATGTCCGCTGCGGTGAACTCCATGATCGGCGCCCAATCAGATTCGAACGGAGGGGGCGCGGGAGGTTCGGAGTCCGGCACCTCGGAGTCATGAGCTTTATGAGGGACAAGGTCAGTGTTCGGCTCTATCGCCGTAGAGGTTGCAGCCCTCGAGGCGGTGTCTAGCCATCCGTCCTGGATCTGCGCAGCTGGTTCCGAACCGAAGATCGGAGCGGGTTTGAGTGCGGCCTCCAGGGTACTGTCTGGCTGCAGAGCTAAATCATGCTCGCCATGACAGTGCAGCACACTCGGCTGTGGCTCGAATCCATCGAGGATCAAGTCCCCGCGGATGTCAGCCGTGAAGTTCAAACTTCCAAATCTGACCTGATGGCCAGGGGCCTAGCTTTCGATCTGCTCCAGATGGCCAAGCGAATTGGCCCGCAGTGCAAACCCGCCGAATACGAAGATCTGTCCAGGGAGAAAGGTCTCACCCTGGACTACATCGTTGATGATGATCGAAGAATCCATCGAGCCTATCGGTGACGACACAGAGGAACTCTCAATGAAAGCACCAATGTCGGTGTCAAAACCGGCGGATCTCGGGTAGGGGGTCCCGAACTATGCGTCTAGGCGGATGGTAACAGGAAACAAGGGACACGATGTTTTACCCAGGTTTGGGCCCTCTTGATGGAGCTAAAACCCTACGTCCTTCTTGATTAATATTGATGATGTGTGTTACAAGAGTAGATCTACCACGAGATCAAGGAGGCTAAACCCTAGAAGCTAGCCTATGGTATGATTGTTGTTCGTCCTATGGACTAAAGCCATCCGGTTTATATAGACACCGGAGAGGTATAGGGTTACACAGAGCCGGTTACAATGGTAGGAGATCTACATATCCGTATCGCCAAGCTTTCCTTCCACGCCAAGGAAAGTCCCATCCGGACACCGGATGAAGTCTTCAATCTTGTATCTTCATAGTCTTGGAGTCCGACCGACTATCCGTATCGCCAAGCTTTCCTTCCACGCCAAGAATGATGATAGTTCGGCTATCCGGACACCCCCTAGTCCGGAACTCCCTCAATGGGTAAGCCCTGTCCATTGTGTCCCTAAAAAGGGAGGTATTACCGTCATTCCTAATGATAAAGATGAATTGATCCCGCAAAGAATTATTACAGGTTATAGGATGGTAATTGATTTCCGTAAGTTAAATAAAGCTACTAAGAAAGATCATTACCCTTTACCTTTTATTGATCAAATGCTAGAACGGCTATCCAAACACACACATTTTTGCTTTCTAGATGGTTATTCTGTTTCTCTCAGATACTTGTGTCAGCGAAGGATCAATCTAAAACTACTTTTACTTGCCCTTTTGGTACTTTAACTTATAGATGTATGCCTTTTGGTACTTTACCTTTAAAAGATGCATGATGGCTATATTCTCTGATTTTTGTGAAAATATTTGTGAGGTATTCATGGATGACTTCTCTGTCTATGGATCCTCTTTTGATGATTGTCTGAACAACCTTGATCGAGTTTTGCAGAGATGCGAAGACACTAGTCTCGTCCTGAATTGGGAAAAGTGTCACTTTATGGTTAATGAAGGCATTGTCTTGGGGCACAAGATCTCCGAGAGAGGTATTGAAGTTGTTAAAGCCAAAGTTGATGCTATTGGAAAGATGCCATGTCCCAAGGAGATAAAAGGTATAAGAGGTTTCCTTGGTCATACCGGTTTTTATAGGAGGTTCATTAAGGACTTTTCTAAAATCTCTAGGCCTCTGACTAATTTATTGCAAAAAGATATTCCTTTTGTCTCTGATGACGATTATGTAGAAATGTTTGAAGTGCTTAAGAAAGCTTTGATCACTGCACCTATTGTTCAGCCTCGTGATTGGAATTTACCTTTTGAAATTATGTGCGATGCTAGTGATTATGCTGTAGGAGCTGTTTTAGGGCAAAGAGTTGATAAGAAATTGAATGTTATCCAGTATGCTAGTAGGACTCTTGATACTGCCCAGAGAAATTATGCTACTACTGAAAAAGAGTTCTTAGCAGTTGTGTTTGCATGTGATAAGTTTAGACCTTATATTGTTGATTCCAAAGTTACTATTCACACTGATCATGCTGCTACTAAATATCTTATCAAAAAGAAAGATGGTAAGCCTAGACTCATTAGATGGGTTCTCTTGCTCCAAGAGTTTGACTTGCATATTATTGATAGAAAGAGAGCTGAGAACTCCGTTGCAGATAACTTGTCTAGGTTTAGAGAATGTTCTTTATGACCCACTGCCTATTAATGATAGCTTTCCTGATGAACAATTAGCGGTCGTCAATGTCTCTCGTACTGCTCCTTGGTATGCTGATTATGTTAATTACATTGTTGCTAAATATTTACTGCCTAGTTTCACATACCAGCACAAGAAAAAGTCCTTTTATGATTTAAGACATTACTTTTGGGATGATCCACACCTTTATAAAGAAGGAGTAGATGGTGTTATTAGACATTGTGTGCCTGAGCATGAACAAGAATAGATCCTACGTAAGTGTCACTCTGAAGCTTATGGAGGATACCACGATGGAGATAGAATTGCACACAAGGTACTACAATCTGGTTTTTATTGGCCTACTCTCTTCAAAGATGCTCGTAAGTTGGTCTCATCTTGTGATGAATGTCAAAGAATAGGTAACATTAGTAGACGTCAAGAAATGCCTATGGATTATTCTCTTGTTATTGAACCGTTTGATGTTTGGGGCTTTGACTATATGGGACCTTTTCCTGCCTCTAATGGTTATACACATATTTTAGTTGTTGTTGATTATGTTACTAAGTGGGTAGAAGCTATTCCAACTAGTAGTGCTGATCATAACACTTCTATTAAAATGCTTAAATAAGTTATTTTTCCGAGGTTTGGAGTCCCTAGATATCTTACGACTGATGGTGGTTCACATTTCATTCATGGTGCTTTCCGTAAGATGCTCGCTAAGTATGATGTCAGTCAAAGAATAGCATCTCCTTATCATCCGCAGTCTATTGGTCAAGTAGAGTTGAGCAATAGAGAGATCAAATTAATTTTGCAAAAGACTGTGAATAGATCTAGAAAGAATTGGTCCAAAAAACTTGATGATGCATTATGGGCCTATAGAACTTCATACAAAAATCCTATGGGTATGTCTCTGTATAAAATGGTTTATGGAAAAGCATGTCATTTACCTCTTGAACTTGAACATAAAGCATATTGGGCTATTAAAGAGCTCAATTATGACTTCAAACTTGCCGGTGAGAAGAGGTTATTTGATATTAGCTCACTTCATGAATGGAGAACCCAAGCCTATGAGAATGACAAGCTTTTTAAAGAAAAAGGCAAATGCTGGCATGATAAGAGGATACAAAAGTGTGAGTTTAACGTAGGAGATTATGTGTTATTATTCAACTCTCGTTTAAGATTTTTTGCAGGAAAACTTCTCTCAAAATGGGAAGGTCCCTATCTTATCGAGGAGGTCTATCCTTCGGGTGCCATAAAAATCAACAACTTCGAAGGCACAAATCCGAGGGTGGTAAACGGTCAAACAATTAAACATTATATTTCAGGTAATACTATCAATGTTGAGACTAATATTATTGAAACTGTAACCCCTCAGGAATACATAAGGGACACTTTCCAGAACGTTCTAGACTCCGAAAAGGCATAGGTATGTGGTACGCTCAGTAAACCGACTCCAAAACAACTCCAATGGCATTTTTTTCCAGTTTTGGAATATTTAAGAATTTTAGGAAGAAAGAAGTAGTCCGAAAGGGACACGAGGCTCCCAAGAGAGTGGAGGGCGCGCCCCCCTGTAGGGTGCACCCCCTGTCTCGTGGACACCTCGTGTGCCTCCCGGACTCCGTTTTCTTGCACGTTACGTATTTCGGTCGGTAAAAATTCATTATATATACTACCGAAGGTTTTGACCACCGTATCACACAAACTTCCTCTGTTTTCGTTTCAAGTTGTTTCTGTTTCAAATCTAAGAGCATCATGTCGTCTCCAAGCGCTCCCAAGGACAAGTTTTTCGAGAGGGTTATCAACCCCTATCTTGCGGAGGTGCTGCAACACCCTCAACCGATTGAGATGCGTGAGGGGTGCTGCACATCCGCAATGTGGAGGGACCAAGGCATACCGGAAGCATGGAGATAAAGCTCGAAGCCGTGGAGCAGCAAGTTTTCAAGTGCCAAGGGATGGTGGAGCGTGGACTCAATGCCAACCAGATGATGATCACGGAGTTAACCAATCATTGGGGATACCATCTTCAAGCTTCAAGAGAAAATCGAGCACCTCCAAGCCCAGATCTACGTCCTGTAGAACCAGAACTGTGAGTATGAATATAGATTCAAGAGGATGAGTTTGGCTGCAGATTTAAGGATCCTGGAGACTCGGTCGTCCTTCTATGATGGAGAGCCTATGCCTTGGAAGATGCACGACAAGCCTACATCATCAACAACTCCTACTTCACCACCTCCAAGGACATAATCACATAGGTATGGGCACTCCCCTTGGCAACTGCCAAGCTTGGGGGAGGTGTCCCAGTATCGTATCATCATCACACTCCTATCTTTACCGCTCTATTTAGTCGATCCTTTTAGTAGTATCTTGATCTAGTAGATTGAAGTCTTGATATCAAGTAGTTTGAGTTTTGCTTTGTGATCTCTTTTTGTATTCGAGTCCACGAGCTATCTATAATAAAGATTAGTGTTGAGTCAAGGGCTTTGCTATGTGCTATGATCTTGAGAAAAATAGAAAGAATAAAAAGAATAAAAGAGTTCATATTGATCTTATGGATAGTGATAACTTCACACATAGAAAGTATGAGGCATAAAAATTGTTGGGAGTTGATGAACGTAGCCTTGGTCATCGTTGCAATTAATAGGAAGTGATAAGGAAAGAGAGGTTCACATATACATATACTATCTTGGACATCTTTTATGATTGTGAGCACTCATTAAGTATGACATGCTAAAAGAGTTGATGACGGACAAGGAAGACAACGTAATGGTTTATGTTTTCTCACATCTCAGTTAAAGTATGTTGTCATTGACCTTCCGAACATGTCGAGCTTGCCTTTCCCCCTCATGCTAGCCAAATTCCTAGCACCAAGTAGAAATACTACTTGTGCTTCCAAATACCCTTAAACCCATACTTGCCATGAGAGTACACCATATCTACCTATGGATTGAGTAAGATCCTTCAAGTAAGTTGTCATCGGTGCAAGCAATAAAAATTGCTCTCTAGTTATGTATAACTTATTAGTGCAGAGAAAATAAGCTTTGTACGAACTTGTTGTGAAAGTAATAAAAGTGACGAACTGCATAATAATGGTCCACACACAAGGGGCAATATAAAGTGATGTTCTCTTGCATTAAGATTTTATGCATCAACCTAAAAGCGCATGACAACCTCTGCTTCCCTCTGCAAAGGGCCTATCTTTTACTTCATGTTTTTACTTTATGCTTTTATTTTGCGCTTGAGTCAAGGTGATCTCCACCTTTCCCTTTTTCATTTTATCCTTTGGCAAGCTCTTCGTGTTTGAAATATCATGATATACATATCCAATTGGATGTTCGTTAGCTTGGGCTATTATTGTTGACATCACCCAAAGGTGAATACGTTGGGAGGCAACATAATAAGCCCCTATCTTTCTCAGTGTCTGTCTGAAACTCCATAACCACAAGTATTGCGTGAGTGTTAGCAATTGTAGAGGACTATGAGATAGTTTAGTATGTGAGCTTGCTGAAATGCTCTTTTATTGACTCTTTCTGATGTTACAATAAATTGCAATTGTTTCAATGACTAAGATTATAGTTTGTTAGTTCCCAATGAAGTTTCTGAACCATACTTGAAATTGTGAATTGCTTGTTACTTTAGCATAGGAAATCATATGACAAAATCTATATATGTTGCTGTTATTAGAATGATCATGATGCCCTCATGTCCGTATTTTATTTTTATCGACACCTCTATCTCTAAACATGTGGACATACGTTTCGATTTCGGGCTTCCGCTTGAGGACAAGCGAGGTCTAAGCTGGGGGACTTGATATGTCCATATTGCATCATGCTTTTATATCAATATTTATTGCATTATGGGTTGTCATTACACAATATATCTCATTACTTATGGCTATTCTCTCTTATTTTACAAGGTTTACCATGAAGAGGGGGAATGCCGGCAGCTGGAATTCTGGCTGGAAAAGGAGCAAACGTTGGAAACCTATTCTGCACATCTCCAAAAGTCCTAAAACTCCACGAAACAACTTTTTGGGATTTATAAGAATTTTTGAGCGAAAGAAATAGGCCAGGGGGCCCACACCCTGTCCAGGAGACAGGAGGCCCCCCCCTATAGGGCGTGCCCCCCTATCTCCTGGGCCCCTGGTGGGCCTCCGGCATCCATCTTCTGCTATATCATCACTATTACCCTAGAAAAAATCGTGGGCAAGCTTACGGGACGAAACTCCACCGCCACGAGGCGGAACATTGGCGGAACCAATCTAGGGATCTGGCAGAGCTGTTCTGCCAGGGACACTTCCCTCCGGGAGGGGGAAATGATCACCAACTTCATCACCAACGATCCTCTCATTGGGAGGGGGTCAATCTCCATCATCATCTTCACCGGCACATTCTCCTCTCAAACCCTAGTTCATCTCTTGTATCAAATCTTGTATCCAAAACCACAAATTGGTACCTGTGGGTTGCTAGTATAGTGTTGATTACTCCTTGTAGTTGATACTTTTTGGTTTATACTTGGTGGAAGATCATATGTTCATATCCTTAATGCATATTATTACACCTCTGATTATGAACATGAATATGCTTTGCGAGTAGTTACATTTGTTCCTGAGGACATGGGTGAAGTCTTTCTATTAGGAGTCATGTGAATTTGGTATTCGTTCGATATTTTGATGAGATGTATGTTGTCTTCTCCTCTAGTGGTGTCATGTGAACATCGACTACATGACACTTCACCATTATTGCTCCTAGAGGAGGGCATAGGGAAGTAATAAGTAGATTATGAGTTGCTAGAGTGACAAAAGCTTAAACCCAAGTTTATGCGTTGCTTTGTTAGGAGCTGATTTGGATCCACATGTTTCATGCTATGGTTAGGTTTACCTTAAAACTTTTGTTGTAGTTGTGGATGCTTGCAATAGGGGTTAATCATAAGTGGGATGCTTGTCCAAGTAAGGGCAGTACCAAGCACCGGTCTACCCACATATCAAATTATCAAAGTACCGAACGCGAATCATATGAGTGTGATGAAAACTAGATTGACGATAATTCCCATGTGTCCTCAGGAGCTCCTTTCTCATTATTAGAAATTGTCCAGGCTTATCCTTTGCTACATAAAGGATTGGGCCACCTTGCTGCACCTTATTTACTTGATTTACATGTTACTTGTTACTATTTATCTTATCATAAAACTATCTATCACCTAGAATTTCAGTGCTTGCAGAAAACCTTACTGAAAACAGCTTATCATTTCCTTCTGCTCCTCGTTGGGTTCGACACTCTTTCTTATCGAAAGGACTATGATAGATCCCCTACACTTGTGGGTCATCAGGGTGCAACTTGCGTTCAAAGACTCGATGGTTCGCAGGATTCTGCAATTCACACCAGGTACCACATTTCTCTACGTTCTTCAACCATGCGAGAGCCAAGATATCCGTTGCCGAAAGTCGTGTGGATTAAATAGCTTTGCAACATGAGGGGTGGCTAGCAAGCTAGATAGCCATGCCCCCGGGTTAGGCATAGTTTTCCTTGACGCCTTCGGTGCCGTGGGTTCTTTTACCCCGAGCCCCCACTCGGTGCCGTCGCAGACGGATTGGATGACGCGTGCATGGTCTATTTTGGTCAGGGTTACGACAATGATCATTTCGCAGGTTCACCTACGGAAACCTTGTTACGACTTCTACTTCCTCTAAATGATATGGTTCAATGGACTTCTCGCGATGTTGGGGGCGGTGAACCGCCCCCGTCGCCGTGATCCGAACACTTCACCGGACCATTCAATCGGTAGGAGCGACGGGCGGTGTGTACAAAGGGCAAGGACATAGTCAACGCGAGCTGATGACTCGTGCTAACTAGGCATTCCACGTTGAAGACCAACAATTGCCATGATCTATCCCCATAACGATGAAATTTCCCAAGCTTACCCGGGCCGGTTAGCCAAGGCTATATACTCGTTGAATACATCAGTGTAGCGTGCATGCGGCCCAAAACATCAAAAGGCATCACAGACCTTTTATTGCCTCAAACTTTCGTCGCCTAAACAGTGATAGTCCCTCTAAGAAGGTAGTTGCGGAGGGGATGGCTCCGCATAGCTAGTTAGCAGGCTGAGGTCTCTTTTGTTAATGGAATTCACCAGACAAGTCGCTCCACCAACTAAGAACGTCCATGCACCACCACCCATAGAATCAAGAAAGAGATCATAGTCTGTCAATCCTTGCTATGTCTGGACCTGGTAAGTTTCCTCGTGTTGAGTCAAATTAAGCCGCAGGCTCCACGCCTGGTGGTGCCCTTCCGTCAATTCCTATAAGTTTCATCCTTGCGACCATACTCCCCCGGGAACCCAAAGACTATGATTTCTCATAAGGTGTCGGCGGAGTCCTATAAGTAACATCCGCCGATCCCTGGTCGGCATCGTTTATGGTTGAGCCTAGGACGGTATCTGATCGTCTTCGAGCCCCTAAACTTTCGTTCTTGATTAATGAAAACATCCTTAGCAAATGCTTTCGCTGTTGCTCATCTTTCATAAATACAAGAATTTCACCTCTGACTATGAAATACAAATACCCCCGACTGTCCCTATTAATCATTACTCTGATCCCGAAGGCCAACACAATAGGACTGATATCCTATGATGTTATCCCATGCTAATGTATCCAGGGAAATGGCTTGCTTTGAGGAATCTAATTTCTTCAAAGTAACGATGCCGGAAACACGACCCGGCCAATTAAGGCTAGGAGCACGATGCTGGCTGAAGGGTCGAGTAGGTTGGTGCTTGCCGTGAGCTGGAATTACCGCAGCTACTGGCACCAGACTTGCCCTCCAATGGATCCCCATTAAGGGATTTAGATTGTACTCGTTCCAATTACTAGACACTAATGCGCCCGGTATTGTTATTTATTATCACTACCTCCCCGTGTAAAGATTGGGTAATTATGGATGTGGTAGCCGTTTCTCAGGCTCCCTCTCTGGAATCGAACCCTAATTCTCCGTCACCTGTCACCACCATGGTAGGCCCCTATCGTACCATCGAACGTTGATAGGGCAGAAATTTGAATGATGCATCACCGGCATGAAGGGGTGTACGGCTCCGTGTACGTGGGGTGTGCCTCATGCGTGGTTTTGCCCAGTTTTCCATGGTGCGCGTCCACTTCCGTCCATGACGGGCGTTGGCCACGTTTTTCCCGTGTCCCCGTATAGCCCCTTCACGGGTCCGTGTAAGGGTCCGTGTACGTGGGGTGTGCCACGTACGTGGTTTTGCCCCATTTTCCATGGCTTGCGTCCACTTCCGTCCACGACGGGCGTCAGGCACCTTTTTACCCGTGTCCCCGTATAGCCCATTCACGGGTCCGTGTATGTGGGGTGTGCCTTGTAC
>NC_041391.1:126104270-126125446 GCF_002162155.2 Triticum dicoccoides
GTGCCTCGTACGTGGTTTTGCCCAGTTTTCCATGGCGCGCGTCCACTTCCGTCCAGGACGGGCGTCGGCCACTTTTTTCATGTGTCCCGGTATAGCCCGTTCATGGGTCCGTGTTAGGGTTCGTGTACGTGGGGTGTGCCTCGTACGTGGTTTTGCCCAGTTTTCCATGGCGCGTGTCCACTTCCATCCACGATGGGCGTCGGTCACTTTTTTCCCGTGTCCCCGTATAGCCTGTTTATGGCTTCGTGTAAGGGTCCGTGTACGTGGGGTCTACCTCGTAGGTGGTTTTTGCCAGTTTTCCATGGCGCGCGTCCACTTCTGTCCATGACGGGCGTCAGCCACTTCTTTTCCCTGTCCCCGTATAGCCCGTTCACGGGGCCATGTAAGGGTCTGTCTACATGGTTTTTCCTAGTTCTCCATGGGCGCTTCTAGTTCCGTCCACGACGGGCATCAGGCAATTGTTTTCCGAGGCGTATGTTATCACGGTTCTTGCCCGTGTCTCCTTTAACACGGTTATATCGGTACCACTAAGGTACTACCAACTTTCTTCTTTATGTTACATTACACGGATGAATCGGTGAAGTATTTTGGTCACTTTGCTAAAATAGTTTTGAGTGTGCTCGCGACTGGCCTTATTGAGTGATTGCATATTTCATTCAAGGGAATTTACCATTTGTCTCGACCATGACTTAGCCGTTTAGCCTGTGATGAAGGCATCGCCTGAATCGGTCAAGTATCTTTGTTACTTGGCACATATAGTTTTGGGTGTGCTTGCCACTGGCCTTAATGAGTGATTGCATATGTCATATAAGGGACTTTACCATTTGTCTTGACCATGACTTAGCAGTGTAGCCTGTGACGACAGCATACGCATGAATCGGCCAAGTGTCTTGGGAACTTGGCACATATAGTTTTGAGTGTTGTTTCTGCTGGCCTTATTGGGTGATTGCGTATGTCTTACAAGGGACTTTGCCATTTCTAGTCCTCATGACTTAACGGTGCAGATTTTGGCGAAATCTTGGAACCTTAGTTGGTGAAGGAAAGTTGTGGGGGAGGGACGAATCCATGCGACATGGGGGTGGATCTCAGTGGATCGTGGCAGCAAGGCCACTCTGCCACTTACAATGCCCTGTCACGTATTTAAGTTGTATGCAAAGGATTCAGCCCACCGCCCATTGGGAAGGGAGCCTCAAGGCGTCCGGCCGCGGCACGTCGGCCGGACCGGCTTAGCCAATGGCACATTCCCCTGGGGGCGCAAGCACCGCTAACATGAGTCGGGGCGGGAGGCGGGCGCAGGCGTCGCATGCTAGCTTGGATTCTGACTTAAGGCATTCAGTAATAATCCGTCACACGGTAGCTTTGCGCCACTGGCTTTCCAACCAAGTGCGATGACCAATTGTGTGAATCAACGGTTCCTCTCATACTAGGTTGAATAGTTATCGCGACACTGTCATCAGTAGGGTAAAATTAATGTGTCTCACGACGGTCTAAACCCAGCTCACGTTCCCTATTGGTGGGTGAACAATCCAACACTAGGTGAATTCTGCTTCACAATGATAGGAAGGGCCGGCATCGAAGGATCAAAAAGCGACACCGCTATAAACGCTTGGCTGCCACAAGCCAGTTATCCCTATGGTAACTTTTCTGACACCTCTAGCTTCATACTTCGAATATCTAAAGGATTGACAGGCCACGCTTTCACGGTTCATATTCGTACTGGAAATCAGAATCCAACGAGCTTTTACGCTTTTCTTCCGCACGAGATTTCTATTCTCGTTGAGCTCATCTTAGGACACTTGCATTATCTTTAAACTGATGTGCCGCCCCAGCCAAACTCCCCACCTGACAATGTCTTCCACCCGGATCGGCCCGATAAAACCGAGCCTTGGAGCTAAAAGGAGGGGACATGCCCCGCTTCCAACCCTCGGAATAAGTAAAATAACGTTAAAAGTAGTGGTATTTCACTTGCGCCCGTGAGGGCTCCAACTTATCCTACACCTCTCAAGTCATTTCACAAAGTCAGACTAGAGTCAAGCACAACATGGTCTTCTTTCCCCACTGATTCCGCCAAGCCCGTTCCATGGCCGTGGTTTCATTTATGCGCGTCACTAATTAGATGACAAGGCATTTGGCTACCTTAAGAGAGTCATAGTTACTCCCGCCATTTACCCGCACTTGGTTGAATTTCTTCACTTTGAGATTCAGAGCACTAGGCAGAAATCACATTGCGTCAGCATCCATGAGAACAATCGCAATGCGTTGTTTTAATTAAACAGTAGGATTCCCCTTGTCCGTACCAGTTCTGAGTCGACTGTTTCATGCTCAATGAAAAACCCCGAAGGGGCGATTCCCGGTCCGCACCCGGCTGGCACGCGGCGACATGCTCTCGCCGCGTGAGCAGCTCGAGCAATCCGTCGACAGCCGATGGGTTCGGGGCTGGGACCCCCTAGCCTAGTCCTTAGAGGCAATCCTTTTCCCGAAGTTACAGATCCATTTTCCCAACTTCCCTTGCCTACATTGTTCCATTGGCCAGAGGTTGTTCACCTTGGAGACCTGATGGGCCACTAGAACCTACCTCCGGCTGAACCGTTTCCAGGGTTGGCAGGCCGTTAAGCAGAAAAGATAACTCTTCCGAGGCCCCCGCCGGCATCTCTGGACTTCCTAACGTTCCCGTCAACCGCCACATCCCGGCTCAAGAAATCTTAACTTGATTCCCTTTCAGGGGATGCACGTGATCGCGCTATCTGCCGGGGTTACCCCGTCCCTTAAGATCGGCTTACCCATGTGCAATTGACGTTCACATGGAACCTTTCTCCTCTTCGGCCTTCAAAGTTCTCATTAGAATATTTGCTACTACCACCAAGATCTGCACCATCGGCCGCTTCTCCCGGTCTTGCGACCCAGGTTTTGCAGCGGCCATCGCACCCTCCTACTCATCGGGGCATGGCGCTCACCCAGATGGTCAGGTGTGGGTCGTGCGCTTCAGCAGCATCCATTTTCGGGGCTAGTTGATTCGGCGGGTGAGTTGTTACACTCTCCTTAGCGGATTTCGACTTCCATGACCACCATCTTACTATCTTAATCGACCAACACCCTTTGTGGGTTCTAGGTTAGTGCGCAGTTGGGCACCGTAACCCGTCTTCCGGTTCATCCCGCATCGCTAGTTCTGCTCATCAATAATGGCACACTTGGAGCACCCGATTCCGTGGCATGGCTCACCGAAGCAGTCGCGCCATCCTACCTATTTAAAGTTTGAGAATAGGTTGAGGACGTTGCGTCCCCAATGCCTCTAATCATTGGCTTTACCTGATAGAACTCGTAATGGGCTCCAGCTATCCTGAGGGAAACTTCGGACGGAACCAGCTACTAGATGGTTTTATTAGTCTTTCACCCCTATACCAAGTCAGACGAACGATTTGCATGTCACTATTGCTTCGATCCTCCACCAGAGTTTCCTCTGGCTTCGCCCCGCTCAGGCATAGTTCACCATCTTTCGGGTCCCGACAGGTGTGCTCCAACTCAAACCCTTCACAAAAGATCAGGGTCGGACAGTGGTGCGGCCCGTGAGGATGTCACGCCCAATATGCGATACTATCCTAAAGAGACACGAAGGTCTCACCAAGGATAGAACCGCATATTGATACGCTTTTGGAAGGTGGATATCATTATATCAACATTACATAATGGATGGGGATACATAACAAAGGCATACAATGCCACATGAATACAACAACACAATACATAAGAGCACCATCCGACTAGAGATGAATCACAAACAGAAACTCAAACGACATCCACCCTGCTAGTCCAGGCTGCCGACCTGGAACCTATCCCCTGATCAAAGAAGAAGTAGAAGAAGATCTCCAAAAAAGTAACATTGCTCTTGCGTCATGATCATCGCAAAACCTATACCTGCAACTGTTGTTGTAGTAATCTGTGAGCCACGAGGACTCAGCAATCCCATTACCATGGGTATCATGACTAGCAAAGCTTAATGGGTAAGGAAGGGGTAAAGTGGTGAGGTTGAAGTAGCGACTAAGCATATATGGTGGCTAACATACGCAAATAAGAGCGAGAAGAGAGCAAACGGAACGGTCGTGAAGCTAGCAATGATCAAGAGGTGATCCTGAACTCCTACTTACGTCAAACATAACCCAAAACCGTGTTCAATTCCCGGACTCCGCCGAAAAGAGACCATCACGGCTACACACGCGGTTGATGCGTTTTAATTCGGATCTGGTGTCAAGTTATCTATAACCGGACATCTGCCACATAACCACGGGCACGACTATCGAAATTTTATACCCTGCAGGGGTGTCCCAACTTAGCCCATCACAAGCTCTCACGGTCAACGAAGGATAAACCTTCTCCCAGGAAGACCCGATCAGTCTCGGAATCCCTGTTTACAAGACATTTCGACAATGGTAAAACAAGACCAGCAAAGCCGCCCGATGCACCGACAATCCCGATAGGAGCTGCACATATCTCGTTCTCAGGGCAACACTGGATAAGTCAAGCTATGAGTAAAACCAGACCTCGAGTTTCCCCGAGGTGGCCTTGCAGGCTCCTTGGTTCGGACCAGTAGTTAGAGAAGCACTGGCCCGGGGGGGCTAAAATAAAGATGACCCTCGGGTTGGCTGACCCAAGGGAAGGGTATAGGTGGTGGTTGGTAAAACCAAGGTTGGGCCTTGCTGGAGGAGTTTTATTCAAAGCGAACTGTCAAGGGGGTCCCATAAATCACCCAACCGCGTAAGGAACGCAAAATCCGGGAACATAACACCGATATGACGGAAACTAGGGCGGCAAGAGTGGAACAAAACACCAGGCATAAGGCCGAGCCTTCCACCCTTTACCAAGTATATAGATGCATTAATTAAATAAGAGATATTGTGATATCCCGACATAATCCTGTCCACCATGGAGCAATCTTCAACTTCACCTGCAACTAACAATGCTATAAGAGGGACTGAGCAAAAGCGGTAACATAGCCAAACAACAGTTCGCTAGGAAGGGTGAAAAAGGTCAGAGGCTGACATGGCAGTTTGGGAGGCTTGAAGAGCAAGTAATAGGTAGCACAGCATAGCCATAGCAC
Organism: Triticum dicoccoides; assembly: GCF_002162155.2. Classification (NCBI taxonomy): domain Eukaryota; kingdom Viridiplantae; phylum Streptophyta; class Magnoliopsida; order Poales; family Poaceae; genus Triticum; species Triticum dicoccoides. The sequence goes on from NC_041391.1 coordinate 126,109,363, forward strand.
GAAGCAACTAGCATAGCAATGATAGTAATGAGATCCAAGGTGACGGTCATCTTGCCTGAAATCCCGCTAGGAAGAAGAACGAGTCCATGAAGAAGACAAACGGATGTAGTCGAACGAATCTTCACAACTCCAGAACGAAACCGAAGCGAACAAGAGAAGCAACCCAGAAAGAAGCAAACAACATGGTAAACACAGAAGCATAATCATGGCATGATGCACAATGAAGTATGATGCATGTCCGGTTTAATGAGGCATGGCATGACAAAGTGCAACAAACAATACTACAAGTTAAGTGGAGCTCAATATGCAATGAGTTGCATATTGACAAAACATCACATTGACATATTTAGTTTAATCTCGTTTAAGCTACCAAGCAATATTAAATGTTGTTAAACATGGCAAGGGGTGAAGCATAATTTAACTACCTATCTAGGCAAGTTAAAATGAGGCTGGAACAACAAACAACAATTTCGGAAAATCCCCATGTGCATAATTTAAGTTTGGTGCTGTTCTGCCCTAAAACATATTTTAGAGTTTCTAAACATGAAATATGAGTGAACCATGTTATTCTATACATTTTTCCACCCCATTTACATATAAACTTTATTTAAAACTGAGCTACGGTTATTTAGTTATGAAATAAATCATTTTAACATGGCATTTGAGCAAATTTAATCAAACAACATGTTAAACATTTCAAACCTGGATGAAAGTGACATATTATTAATCTACAAAAAATTCTAAGCATTTTACATGTTTAAATCACTTTAATCCGATGCACGATTCATTAGTTATTATATGCATGATGCTTAGGGGTTTTTCTGTAAAACTGCAGCCTCTGAAATAAAAGACATATTCGCTGGAGAGGAAAAAAACACAATCGGGCTGAATCTAGGATCTGGGCTGGGGAGCTGCTCACATTGGGCCTTGAGGCCGGTCAGTGGAGAGGGAGGCCGGCATGGGGGTTGCTGGGCCTTGGAACCCACCTGGCGGTCGCTCGTGTGCGAGGCGCAGTCAACGCGGGCGTCGACGGCGTCGTCCTGCTCTCGAATAGATGCGGCAACGGGACTTGGAGGCAGTAAGAGTGCAGGCAAGCATGGACTCCAGGGCAAGGGGAGGCGATGTGGGGAACCGGCGGGGACCAAGGCGAAGCAGGGGAGGTCCGGCAGGGGCGCGGGTCTCCAGGACGGCGGATCTGGCCGGGAACGGGCTGAAGCTGCTGAGGGTTCAGGCGACAGAGACAGGCGCACCTGTCCTGGACGAAGAAGAGGACTCCACGGCAACCTGACGCGGCTGGGGCTTGGCATGACGGCAGCGGTGCAAACGAACGGGACGGGGAGGAGACCGGCTGGGGCGCACTGGATCCTGGGCCGCGGCAAGCGAGGCAGTGGCTCGGGCGGAGTCAACGGGCACGCAGAGGCGCAGCGCCGCGATGCAAAGGATGCATGCACACGCTTGTCTCCCTTGCTCGAACAGAAGGAGAGGTCGCGCTGCTCCTGCAGCTGACGAAGAGGGGATGGCGGCACTTGCAGGCAGGGGACTTGCGACGGTGCCATGGTTCCTCTAAGAGAAAAACGAGAGAGGGGAATGGTCAGGCAGGAGCCGCATGAGGAGAAAAGGAAAGAGAAGGTGGAGAGGGACGGCGCCATGACCTGAGCATCTCGCCGGCTCTATACGAACGAGAAGACGGAGACCGGCTAGCTCGGAGAGGTGGGGAAGATGGCGAGGTCTCACAGGCGGTTGACGATACAGGAGCTCCCAGCTGCTGTTGCGGCGGGCAGCCTCTTGCGGTCGACGGTGGGAGCAGGGACGAGGTAGCGGGGCGGAAGGAGGAGGCTGCGGCTTGCTGGGGATTTGGGTGGCACGGAGATCACGAGAGGTGGTCGGAGGCTGCGGTTGGAGGGGGGTGGAGGAGAGCCGAGGAGAAGGGGATCTGGGAGGATCCCGAGGTGGGGTTTGAGTGTGGCGGCGGTTAGGGGGACAAAGGAGAGGATTTCTAGGGCTTGCCAAAATGGACTAGCGTTTGACTATATATGGAAAGGAGGGGAGTTTGGATCATCCGATCGAAATCGGACGGACGAGTATAAATATGCTAGGGAGTCCAATAAATAAAACGATGATGTTTTATAATTGTTTGGGGATGATCTGAACCCATCGGTAACGAAAGCCCGGGTCGGGTTCGGGGAAGTTTTCGGATGCACGGAACAGGGGGTCGGTGGTTGTAGAGAGGTTAGGTGGTTTGACAAGAGGGAAACAAAACACGGTTGGACTCAGATCGGTCAACGAAGACAAGGGGGAACGCGGCAACTATGAACGGATGCAAGTTTTATGAAAACATGCGGATGCAATGCGCATGATGCTATGAGATGAGATGCATGACATGAACACAATGCAAAACAAGAGACAAAAACCCAACCACAAAGGCAATATCATATCGCATCTCCGGAAAAGGCAAGAGTTGGAGTTACGAATGTGGAAAGTTGTATCCAGGGCGTTACAACACTCCACCACTACGAGAGGATCTCGTCCCCAGACCTAGGATGGCACCAGAGGGAAAAGGAAGAGGAAGATAAGAGGTAAACTAAGTTGCTTCTTCGACAAACGAGTGAAACCATGAACCTTGAGAGGTTGAGAAAAATTAGAGAAAGAAAACAACGAAGATGAACAAAGTTGAAAACACTCCGTTAGAAAAGAGGAACAAGGGATACAACGAGAACCAAGAGGTTTAGTGATAAGATAGATATTGAAACCACTCCGGTTAAAACTACATAGAGAAGGAATAAGATTGATATAATTTGGGCAGCACTCCGACTGAAAGAAGAAGTAAAACTTGATAAGATGAAAAGAACTTGAAGAGATAACACAACACTCTGGTTAAATGGATAAGCATGAAAATAACACGATCCTCACAATTCGATATGATGAGTGAAGAGAGCAACATCACCATGCCTCTGGCAGAAAGAATAGAAGATAGATCATTGGAATAAAAGAATGGAGAAGAAAATGCCAACTTCTGGCACAAAATGAGCTAGGAAAGCACCCTTCCAAAAAGGTTATAACTGAGTTGTTGGAAAACCAACAAAGAAAATAATAAGCTTGTAGTGGGCTTATGGAAACATCTCAACACTTGAGGTGAAATTATGCCACTAACGAAAAACAATTGCTTGTTTGATATCAAAGAAGAGATGAAAACTTCTTTCGCCGAGAGGATAGGAGAAAACTTGGATCATTGATAAGCACCACAAATAGCAACATTCCTTAGGGAAGGCTTTAGGTGAAATATGACACAAGATAACTCCAACGAAGAGATTAATGGATTTAAAATACCTCATTGTTGACAACATGTCAATCCCAAAACGCGAATGGAAATTATCAAGAATGATATAACACCACATCAAAAGATAAGGTAGAAAGAATTGCACTTTGGAATGCAAGATGAAGAATACTTGAGCTCCTCAAAACAAAACATGTGTTGAGCACCATGTTTATTTTAGAGTATAGCTTGGCGGGTTATAACTTCAAGAGAAATCTTGAAGAACAATTGAAGAATGAAAAGAATCCTTGACGAACCACCATGTTGAGCCTTCGTGAGAACTCCGGTAATAAAATCAAAGGATGATAACAAAGAAATAGAAGTTGAGAACACAAGGTGAAGCCTTGCGATGCTTTAGATGGAGGTTCCGACAAAATGGCTGAGGAAATATTTGAACTCCGGAAAAGAAAAGATGAAGCATCTCGAACCGAGAAACGTGACATGATGAACAACTCTGGAAATAAGAAACTAGCTCACTTGGATCAAACAAAAATAAGAATTACGTAATCCATATCCTTCACCAATTTAAATTGATGACAAGCAACGGATTTGGCATACTACTTATTCTTCTTGAGGGATTGAAAAGAGAAATAGTGCCAACTTGAAGAAGTTATTGATGGGACCACCGGTGAGATTGGAAACAGTGAATGAAATGATATGGTAGCAAAGGAGGAGGAATCTCGAATGAACCACCATAAGAATTGAAAATGAAAGTAGCAAAAGCACAATTCACCGGAAAGAATGAAGATACTTGAGGGTATTTAGATACAAGTGAACGAAGAGATCTTGAGCTTATTAGAGAATACTTGAATGATGCACTGGTAGAATATGGAGAAGGAGAGATAAAAGATGAGAATGAAAAAACCCGAAATGATGGCCTTCGTAGGAATAAAAATGTAAAGAACTCACGAAATGCCTCGGATGGTAAGAAAAGAAATCTCACAATCAAAACAATTATGAGGATAGCATGAAGCTAGAACCATGAATCTTCAAGAGAATGGACCAAGATTTAGAGGAAACACTTCTTCGGTCTTCACATGTTGAGAATGATGACGAGAACCACCACCAAATTGTTTAGAAACTCTGGAAGTATTAAAAGAGGAAAGGTTGAGCCAAAGATGAAAAGAATTTGAAAGCGACCTTGGAGAAGGCATGTGACTTATGAAAATTCATTCTTACATCAAACTTCGAAAAGAATTTGGGAATGGCTCCTGGAAAATTAGAATAGTCAGGTAAGATCCAGGGAAAAGAACTGTGGGTTAGGGCCCACTCAAAGGAAAACACCGTTGAATGATTGATTGAAAAGGGGTGGATTGCACCGGTTGAATTAAATGGCCTGAATGAGATAACAACCTTGAAATAATTTGGATGGATTGAGAATGGAAAGACGGGCCTTCTGAGATATATTCAACACTCGAGAACGAAGGAATAGCGAGAAGTGAATGATTAAGAGATACACCGGCATAAGAAAGCACTTGAAATGAGAAAAAGAATATGATCAACATCGAAATCTTGAGTTGGATCCATCAAAGAAGAATACGAGAATGAAGAATGATGAACTTGAAGCTCGTGAGAATCTTCATGAGGGTCACCGGATCAGAACATTGATTGAAAAGAATGAAGAGACTTCTCTCAAATAAAAGGATACATGATTAAGAAATCTGAGTCCTTGAAGAAAAATGGTGGGAGGGCAGGGAAAACAAAGACAACTAGGGATGGATGAAACAAACACCGGTGAGAAAACTTCGAGTTGATCTTGTGGATGTTGAAAATGATCGGATCCATTTGAAGAGAAGCACGCCGGTTTGAAAAAGAATTGACATGACAATCTCGATAAACAAGAAGGATTAGCACTCTCATAGAAATATGAGAACACCGCTTGAAAGGTATGGAATCAACACTTGACATAGAAGCAACTCGAATACCACAACTCAAAACAAAACAAAGGATTGGCTTGTAGAGTAAGCCGGAACAAATACATATGATAGAGATTGACCCAATCCCATATCATGCATTTGTCGGAAAAGATATTCTAGGAGCTACTTCAATTCCCACCTATAAACTCCCTGAACTTTCTGGTTATGCAATCTGGTGTTGGGGATACAGGGGAAGCAATATATCTCACCCAAACTAACAATCCCTACATCCAGCTATATCCATCCGTCAACACATAACTAAGAAAACTCCGGAAATCATGTACCTCAACCTTCGAAAAGCATCCGTTATATGAGTTATGGAAATACTCCCGAACTCCCCAGTACTGGGTGGCGTCGAGGTTATCTCACCAACAACTGCATAAAAGAGATTTTCGATGTCGGCAAAACTCAGGTATTCCAAAACTGCAACGATAAAATTGTGACGACAACACCTCGGATCTCAACTCCCTGGGACACTGCCACAACCCCTAAATGTCAGGAGGCAACAAGAACAATGTTCTTGTCACAAGAATATCGGAACGATCCCAAGATACCCGCGTGATCCTAAAATTTTTTTTGTGAAAAATTGAGGAGAGGAAAGACAAAACATCTACGTCGAGAGTCTTCACCAGAGCGACGAAGGGGTTGAGGAGTAAAAAGAATCCTACTCTCTGATATATATAATCCTAAGACTCAAAATAGTTTTCTTCTAGACTCAACAACGGCCAACAATTAAGGGGACTCCTATGGTCAGTCGAGGCTCTGATACCAACTTGTCAGGCCCAATATGCGATAATATCCTAAAGAGACACGAAGGTCTCACCAAGGATAGAACCGCATATTGATACGCTTTTGCAAGGTGGATATCATTACATCAACATTACATAATGGATGGGGATACATAACAAAGGCATACAATGCCACATGAATACAACAACACAATACATAAGAGCACCATCCGACTACGGATGAATCACAAATAGAAACTCAAACGACATCCACCCTGCTAGCCCAGGCTGCCGACTTGGAACCTATCCCCTGATCGAAGAAGAAGCAGAAGAAGATCTCCAAAACAAGTAACATCGCTCTCGCGTCATGATCATCGCATAACCTGTACCTGCAACTGTTGTTGTAGTAATCTGTGAGCCACGAGGACTCAGCAATCCCATTACCATGGGTATCAAGACTAGCAAAGCTCAATGGGTAAGGAAGGGGTAAAGTGGTGAGGTTGCAGCAGCGACTAAGCATATATGGTGGCTAATATATGCAAATAAGAGCGAGAAGAGAGAAAACGGAACGGTCGTGAAGCTAGCAATGATCAAGAGGTGATCCTGAACTCCTACTTACGTCAAACATAACCCAAAACCGTGTTCACTTCCCGGAATCCGCCTAAAAGAGACCATCACGGCTACACACGCAGTTGATGCGTTTTAATTCGGATCTAGTGTCAAGTTATCTACAACCGGACATTAACAAATTCCCATCTGCCACATAACCGCGGGCAAGGCTCTCGAAAGTTTATACCCTGCAGGGGTGTCCCAACTTAGCCCATCACAAGCTCCCACGGTCAACGAAGGATAAACCTTCTCCCAGGAAGACCCGATCAGTCTAGGAATCCCGGTTTACAAGACATTTCGACAATGGTAAAACAAGACCAGCAAAGCCACCGGCTGCACCGACAATCCCGATAGGAGCTGCACATATCTTGTTCTCATGGCAACACCAGATAATTCAAGCTACGAGTAAAACCAGACCTCGAGTTTCCCCGAGGTGGCCCCGCGGGCTGCTCAGTTCGGACCAGCACTTAGAGAAGCACTGGCCCGGGGGGGCTAAAATAAAGATGACCCTCGGGTTGGCCGACCCAAGGGAAGGGTATAGGTGGTGGTGAGGCAAATGGTAAAACCAAGGTTGGGCCTTGCTGGAGGAGTTTTATTCAAAGCGAACTGTCAAGGGGGTCCCATAAATGACCCAACCACGTAAGGAACGCAAAATCCGGGAACATAACACCGGTATGATGGAAACTAGAGTGGCAAGAGTGGAACAAAACACCAGGCATAAGGCCGAGCCTTCCACCCTTTACCAAGTATATAGATGCATAAATTAAATAAGAGATATTGTGATATCCCAACATAATCCTGTCCGCCATGGAGCAATCTTCAACTTCACCTGCAACTAACAATGCTATAAGAGGGGCTGAGCAAAAGCGGTAGCATAGACAAACAACGTTTTGCTAGGAAGGGTGAAAAAGGTTAGAGGCTGTCATGGCAGTTTGGGAGGCTTGAAGAGCAAGTTATAGGTAGCGCAGCATAGCGATAGAATGAAGAAACTAGCATAGCAATGATAGTAATGAGATCCAAGGTGACGGACATCTTTCCTGAAATCCCGCTAGGAAGAAGAACGAGTCCATGAAGAAGACAAACAGATGTAGTCGAACGAATCCTCACAACTCTGGAACGAAACCGAAGCTAACAAGAGAAGCAACCCGGAAAGAAGCAAACAACATGGTAAACACACAAGCATAATCATGGCATGATTCACAATCAAGTATGATGCATGTCCGGTTTAATGAGGCATGGCATGACAAAGTGCAACAAACAATACTACAAGTTAAGTGGAGCTCAATATGCAACGAGTTGCATATTGACAAAACACCACATTGACATATTTAGTTTAATCTTGTGTAAGCTACCAAGCAATATTAAATGTTGTTAAACATGGCAAGGGGTGAATCATAATTAAACTACCTATCTAGGCAAGTTAAAATGAGGCCAGAACAACAAACAACAATTCCGGAAAATCCACTTGTGCATAATTTAAGTTTGGTACTGTTCTGCCCTAAAACATATTTTAGAGTTGTTAAACATGCAAGATGAGTGCACCATGTTATTCTAGGCATTTTTCCACCCCATTTACATATAAATTTTATTTAAAAACTGAGCTACGGTTATTTAGTTATGAAATAAATCATTTTAACATGGCATTTGAGCAAATTTAATCGAACAACATGTTAAGCATTTCAAACATGGATGAAAGTGACATATTATTAATCTACACAAAATTCTAAGCATTTTACATGTTTAAATCACTTTAATCCGATGCACGGTTCATTAGTTATTATATGCATGATGCTTAGGGGGGTTTCTGTAAAACTGCAGCCTCTGAAATAAAAGACAAATTCGCTGGAGAGGAAAAAACACAATCGGGCTGAATCTAGGATCTGGGCTGGGGAGCTGCTCACATTGGGCCTTGAGGCCGGTCCGTGGAGAGGGAGGCCGGCATGGGGGCTGCTGGGCCTTGGAGCCCACCTAGTGGTCGCTCGCGTGCGAGGCGCAGTCCATGCAGGCATCGACTGCGTCGTCCTCCTCGCGAACAAAGGCGGCAACGGGACTCGGAGGCGCAAGAGTGCAGGCGAGCATGGACTCCAGGGCGAGGGGAGGCGACGTGGGGAACCGGCGGGGACCAAGGCGAAGCAGGGGAGGTCCGGCGGGGCCGCGGGTCTCCAGGACGGTGGATCTGGTCGGGAACGGGCTGAAGCTGCTGAGGGTTCGGGCGACAGAGACAGGCACACCTTTCCTAGACGAAGCAGAGGACTCCACGGCGACCTGGCACGGCTGGGGCTTGGCATGACGGTAGTGGTGCAGACGAACGGGACGGGGCGGAGACCGGCTGGGGTGCACTGGATCCTGGGCCGCGGCACTTGCAGGCAGGGGACTTGCGACGACACCATGGTTCCTGTGAGATAAAAACGAGAGAGGGGAATGGTCAGGCAGGACCCGCGTGAGGAGGAAAGTAAAGAGAAGGTGGAGAGGGACGACTCTATACGAACGAGAAGACGGAGACCGGTCAGCTCGGAGAGGTGGGGAAGATGGAGAGGTTGGGCAGGCGGTTGACGATACGGGAGCTCCCGGCTGCTGTTGCGGCGGGCAGCGTCTTGCGGTCGACGGTGGGAGCAGGGACGAGGCAGCGGGGCGGAAGGAGGATGTCACGCCCAATATGCGTTACTATCCTAAAGAGACTCGAAGGTCCAACCAAGGATAGAACCGCATATTGAAACACTTTTGCAAGGTGGATATCATTACATCAACATTACATAATAGATGGGGATACATACAAGAGGCATACAATGCCACATGAATACAACATCACAATACATAAGAACCACATCCGACTACGGATGAAACACAAATGGAAACTCAAACGACATCCACCCTGCGAGCCCAGGCTGCCGATCTGGAACCTATCCCCTAATCGAAGAAGCAGAAGAACTCCAAAACAAGCAACATTGCTCTCGCGTCATGATCATCGCATAACCTGTACCTGCAACTGTTGTTGTAGTAATCTGTGAGCCATGATGACTCAGCAATCCCATTACCATGGGTATCAAGACTAGCAAAGCTTAAAGGGAAAGGAAGGGGTAAAGTGGTGAGGTTGCAGCAGCGACTAAGCATGTATGGTGGCTAACTTATGCAAATAAGAGCGAGAAGAGAGCAAGCAGAACAGTTGTGAAGCTAGCAATGATCAAGAAGTGATCCTGAACTCCTACTTACGTCAAACATAACCCAAAAACTGTGTTCACTTCCCGGACTCTGCCGAAAAGAGACCATCACCGCTACACACACGGTTGATGCGTTTTAATTCGGATCTGGTGTCAAGTTATCTACAACTGGACATTAACAAATTCCATCTGCCTATAACCGCAGGCATGACTTTCGAAAGATTATACCCTGCAGGGGTGTCCCAACTTAGCCCATGATAAGCTCTCGCGATCAACGAAGGATATACCTTCTCCCAGAAAGACCCGATCAGACTCGGAATCCCGGTTTACAAGACATTTCGACAATGGTAAAACAAGACCAGCAAAGCCGCCCGAATGTGCTGACAAATCCTGATAGGATCTGCACATATCTCGTTCTCACGGCACACCGGATTGTCCAAACTTCCGGTAGGCCAGCCCAGAGTTGCCCCTGGTGGCCACCGGCGGTTGACGGGTTGGACCAACACTCACGACGAGCACTGGCCCGTGGGGTAAAATAAAGATGACCCTCGAGAGGGCGACTCCCAAGGGAAAAAAGGGGCTAGGTGAGGCGAATGGTAAAACCAAGGTTGTGCCTTGCTGGAGGAGTTTGATTCAAAGCAAACTGTCAAGGGGGTCCCATAAATCACCCAACCGCGTAAGGAACGCAAAATCCGGGAACATAACACCGGTATGACGGAAACTAGGGCGGCAAGAGTGGAACCAAACACCAGGCAAAAGGCCGAGTCTTCCACCCTTTACCAAGTATATAGATGCATTAATAATATAAGAGATATTGTGATATCCCAACATAATCCTGTCCACCATGGAGAAATCTTCAACTTCACCTGCAACTAGCAATGCTATAAGAGGGCTGAGCAAAGCGGTAACATAGCCAAGCAATGATTTGCTAGGAAGGGTGTCAAAGGTTAGAGGTTCATGGCAATTTCGGAGGCTTGATGAGCAAAAGATAGGTAACGCAGCATAGCGATTGAACGAAGCAACTAGCATAGCAATAATAGTAGTGAGATCCAAGGTAGCGGTAATCTTGCCTGAAATCCCACTAGGAAGAAGAACGAGTCCATGAAGAAGATGAACGGATGAAGCAAACCAAGCGTAGACGAACGAATCCTCACGATCGCAATGAAACGGGAACTATCGAGAAGAAGCACACAAGGTAAACACACCACACATATACAAGACATGATGCACAACCAAGCATGATGCATGACAAATGCTACATGAAGCTACTCATGGCAAGAGATGATGCAAACAAGAGCAACACATCAAAGCAAGTTTAAATGAGGCCGGGAACAACATATAACAATTCCGGTAAGTCCTCATATGCAACTTTCGAAATTGGTCCAGATCTGAATAAACCTTATGTTCAAGTTGTTAAACAGCAAGTTAAAATGCACCAAGATGATCTACACGAGATTCTAGTCAAGTTACATATAAAGTTCATTTAGTTCGGAGCTACGGCCTAGAAGATATGAGCAAAACAAGTTAAACATGACATTGATGCAAAATGCATTCAAACATCAAGAAAACACCTCAAAACAAGGATGCAACATGATAATATGAAACTAGATGCAAAATCAATCAAGTTTCATATAGAGCGCACTCAAAACGGAGCAACGGTTCAACACACACACACTAAACAAGTTATAGCAACAATCTGTCCAAAATAGCAACTAGGCATATCGCAAGTACCAAAACAATATGCTATAGCACCCCAATATGAAAACAAAAGGCATGGACATGATGTACAGGTAGTGCTTAACAAAACATGAACACTGATCTATCACCAGAAATCACTAGAACATGCTCAAACACACTTGGCAAGATTGCAAATAATAACAGCTCATACTTTGCAGAAAATAACATCAGGTTGCAATGTTTAGAGCTATCAAACAACATGTTACAGGAACTTATCATGGCAAACAAAGGCATGTCATGATACTACTAAATGCATAGAACAAAGTCCTTTACTGACCATAAGCCAAAAAGGATCAGAAAATATGATGGCACCCATGTAAACATAGCAAGTTATATGACAGATTCATACATGGCAGGAACAACAATAAGTAGGCATGTTGATGAGCTTGTACCACTCACCACAGAGCAATAAATGGCATGACAAGGCAATCAACAGTAAGAAGACATGTTTATGAAGCTAAGCATGGCAAGAGAAAGTCTATTGGGTGCATGGATCACTAACAACAATCTTGGCAACAACTGAACTTAATGTTAACAGGCTGACAGCAACATTATTTAGCAACTTTGGAGCAAGATTACAACAAGCTATAGCAGGCTATAAATGCAACCAGGGGCATAGATGGATACATCATAACATGTATAACAAAAGATCCTTAGTGAACATCTCCAGGTTATGCATAGAATCACTTGTAGCAGCAGGTTTACATAGCATCACGAAATAACAGATTCAGCCTAGCAAAATAGCAACAACGAGTACACTAATTAACAAGCTTGATTCACTCACCACAAGTCATTGCATGACAAGATAAGCATAGCATCAGCAAGAAGACATGTTTATGAAGCTAACCAAGGCAAGAACAAGTTCATAGCATGCAAGGATCAACTACAACAACCTTGGCAAAATTGAATAACATGTAAACAATCTGCCAGGAAACATTTTGTAGCAAAAGTAGAGCACTAAAATGGCATTCTAGACTACTCCATAATTGCAAACAGTGGCATCAATGGATACAAGAAAACCATATGTTCAAAACACCCTTACTGAAGTATCTCAAAATATGCATGGATCTCTCTGTAGCATCATGTTTACATGGCATGAAAATAAAAGCAGAATAGGGACAGAAATCAGCAACATCACGAAGCCTAGTTTGCATGCTTGTTCTAGTCACCAAATTGATCACAAAAATACATGGCATACACCACTGTAAAGATGGCATATCATAGTTCAAAACACATGTAGACATCAACCTCATAGGATGCACACATCAATCATGGCAAAAATGACAAATGAGCAAATTCTGTTAACAGACAGCAGACAACATCATAAAGCACTCTTGCAACGATGATTCGGGCATCAAGATGAGCTCAAATGAACATGATGCAATGGAATTAAATGACGTACTCGTTGAGTCAAACAGTTTGACATACTACACGCACAAAATGGAGCAATATGCACAGATATATGATGCGATGAACATGGCAACATTATGCAAAATATTTCGGGACTTAGGCAAAATTAGCACCTCGGGGAAAAGTCAACCCAGGACGAGGAGATCCCGGGACGGAGCACGCGTTTGGATCGGTGGCTAGGTGGATCTGATCCAACCCGGGCGGATCCGGCCAGAGCTCCAGCGAGGGAGAACTCCAGCGAGCTGCGCGGTGGCCGGAGACGGAGGTGACGACGATGATGCATCCGGAGGGACAAGGGCGCGGGACGGAGCGGATCCCGGTGGCCGGCGCAGGCGATGCGGGCGGAGGTGCAGGGGCGGCGCCGGCCGGGGCGACGAGCGGGCGGCGGCGCACCGGAGGACCGGCGGCGAAGGAGCGCGAAAGGGCTCGGCGGCCATGGACGGGCGGCGCAGGCAGCGCGCGCCGGCGAAGGCGGCAGCGAAGTCGACGAGGACACAGGGAGGTGCGAGGTGCGGCGGGGCTGGAGTTCGCCGGCGGCTAGCGGCGTGGTGGCGCATGCGACGGCGGCGGGGTCACGCGCGCCGGCTGCGGGGCTGAACGGGCCGGGCGGCGGCGACGATCGGGCTCCGCGGGCCTCCTGCGGGCCACGCGGGCCGGCGGCGGTGGAGGCGTGGGGCAGGGCCACGTGGCGAGCTCAGATTCGTCGGGGCGGTGGGTGGACATGTCCGCCGCCGGGCAGACATGTCCGGCGGTGCAAGAAGGGAGAGGGCTAGGGTTTCATCCGCGGAAAAATCCGGGGGGGGGGACCTATTTATAGATTCTGGGAGCTAGGAGAGTCCAAATGAGGAGCGGTTTTCGGACAGCGATCGTGATCGAACGTCGGAGAGAATGGAAGGGGTTAGGATGGGTTTTGGGCCACTGTGGAGGGGTGTTGGGCTGCAAAGCGAAAGGGGGGTTTTGGACTACTTGGTTAACCGTTGGAGTATCAAATGACCTCCAAATGGCACGAAACTTAACAGGCGGTCTACCGGTGCTATACCAAGGCCGCTTGGCAAGACTCGGTCTATTCTGAGAACGTTTAACACCCGCTCACAACGAGAGACAAAAGGGGAACGCCGGAGGGCATAGGAGTGCCGGATTGCAAAACGGACAACGGGGAAAATGCTCGGATGCATGAGACGAACACGTATGCAAAAATGAGATGCACATGATGACATGATAAAATGCAACACGCAAGCAAATGACATGGCAACGATGACAAATAACTGGCGGACACCTGGCGCATCGAATCTGGGGCGTTACAACACTCCTCCAGTAACAAGAGATCTCGTCCCGAGATCTTAGGACCGAGATGGAAGAGAAAAAGAAAGAGGTGAAACAAGAACTCAAAAAAAAGCAGGGACTCGAGAGCACTCGAGAAGAAGAGAAGAACGACAAGAATGACGAGAATTGAAAGCTCACGAAATCAGTTGGACTATGAAACAACTCCGGTTAGAACGAGTTAAGAAACGACTAAGACTAAAAGAATTTAGGCAGCACTCCGGCTGAAACATGGATGAATAGAACACGAGCTAGAGAGAATGGAATGATACTTGATGAAGACATGACACAAAACCTCCGGAAAGAATTGAAAGAGAATTGAATGAAAAGAATTTAGAAGGATTGAATGGAGTTGTTGAGAAAATCAACAACGAAAGAATAAGCTTGTTGTGGACTTATGGATAACATCTCAAGATCATAAGGTGATAACCGGCCACAAATTGAAATGATTGGATAGCTTAGAAGAACGAAGAAATGCAAAACTCCACTTCACAAGAATACGGAGAATTAATTACACTTCGAGGCTCGAGAAGAAAGATACTTGAACTCCACCAACAAGAATCTTGATGAACACTTGAGAAATGAATTAAATCATGAAGAACTCCAGTGACAAAAGGATGATGAGATAGAATGAAGGAAGAAAGAATAAGATTAAAGCCTTGCGGTGATTTAGATGGAGGTTCCGACGAAATGGTCAAGGAAATTTGAACTCCGGAAAAGAAAAGATAGAGAACACTTGGAACTAGAATTTATTCACCAAGAACAAACTCCGAAGGAAGGGATTACTCACTTGGGTGAAATAAGAATAAGATTTATTGTATGCTTATCCTTTATCAAATTAAATTGATGACAAGCAATGGATTTTACATACTACTTATTCTTCTTGAAGGATTGAGTAGTTATATATCGCAAACTTGAGACGGTCTTCATGAACCACTGGTAGGATTGGAAGGAATGAATGAATTAAAATGATAATCAAAGAAACGGAATCTTGAACGAACCACCGTAAGAATTTGGAAATGACTGATGAAAGAGAATGAATCACCTGGAAGAATTAGAAGAACCAAAATGCTAGAGGGGATTTAGATGCAAAAGAACAAAGAGACAATGAGCTGACAAAGAATACTTGAACAAAGAACCGGGAGAAATAGAGAACGATAGCTGGAATGATGGCCTCCAGTGAAAAGAAACGGGAAAACAACTTCTGACATTCTCCGGATGGGTAAGAAAAGAATATCTGTTAATTGGAATAATTCACGAGGATAACATGAAGCTAGACCCACAAAACTTCGAGAGAACGGGCAAGATTTAGAGGAAAAACTCTTCTTCGGTCTTCAAAGCTGATAAAGATGACGAGAAACACCATCGAAATTGTTGAGAAACTCCGGAATAATGAAAAAGAGGAAAGGTAGAACAAAAGAATTTGAAAGCGATCTTGGAGAAGGCATCTGACTAATGAAATTCATTCTGACGTCAAACTCCAAAAAGAGTTTGACAATAACTCCGGGGAAAATTAGAAGAGTCAGGTAAGATCCTGGGAAAAGACATGTGGGTTAGAGCCCACTGAAGAGATAACACCATTGGAAAGGATTTGTTGAAGAGGTAGATGATGCACTGGAACAATTGAAATATTTGAATGAGGTGACATCCTCGCATTAGTTCGAACACAAACGAATCTCCTGAGATGTCTTGAACACTCCGGAAGGATAAACTGGCGAGAGGAGAACGAGCAGGGAAAACACTTGAGCCGAGGAAAAGAATATAATCACTACGAAAAATGGAACTGAATCCACCGGAGAAGAAAAGGATGAAGAATGTCCACCGAGACGAGAATTCACCGATTGAAATGATTAATGAAAGACTGAAGAGGCTCCACACAAATGAAATAGATGG